>NC_142184.1:6625000-6975000 GCF_026936395.1 Plectropomus leopardus | reverse complement strand
GTAGTTTACAACATCTATCTGAAAGCTTTAGACACTTAACAAATTAAGATTTCCGCACATGGCTTTACTTAAATTTTAAAATGCAGGACTTTCACTTCTAACAGAGTATTTTTACAGTGTTACATCAATACTTCTACTTTAGTGAATTATCTGAATACCTTCTCCACCACTGATATTTACAAGCTGTATACTATTGGACACACCAAGACACTAAAAGTTAGCCAAAATTCATATATAATGCACTGTTTTTTGTTATTGTACATTTTCTTTTTTTGTTTCCTTTTGTTGCTTTTCTTTATTTTGTTTGTAAGATTTTTATAGTCATAATACAAATGCTGTTACAACAGATAGAAAATACCTTGGTTTCCTGTGTTTAGTATTTTTTGTTTTACTTTATTAAAAAAAGAAAAGAAAAGAAAAAAAAGATTGTTATGCAATATAAACCTTTAACTTGATTTGATTTTTTTTACTTTTGGCATTTTAAATCTTTCATATATATGCGGCCTCTCTGCTGGGAGGCTTAAAGCTAATTAATATTAAGATTTTAGTCCTTAAAGCACCAGTGACTCATGAATGAAGCAAATCACAGAGAAGTAAGAGGAAAGTATTAAAAACAAAGGGCTGAAATTGGATTTATGATCCATCTGAGACCCAGTAAAGGGAGTAAAAACTACCACAAAAACTACACATAGTACACATGTTGCTCCCTACACTACACTCTACATGTTTAGATGTGAATTATCATCGACACTGCGTCAGTGAGGTGATTGCTTTATCTGAAGCTAAACACTTAGTAGTTCAGCTGTGAGGCGCCTCTGTATTCACATGCTGGTTTAAATTGCACACGCCATGATAATAAAAGTTGGGCAAAATTTGAATTTGCTGAGCAATAATGCATTTACATGTTAAGTCTTCATTTGTAAAAAGCTGTTGTGACTCACCCGCTTTAGGTGACAATGGTCCCGCCGGCGATCACGCCCGACACTGAAAGCGAGCTCTCTGACCTCAGTGACGATTTGGATTTGCTGCCACAACTCCAGAACCTGCTGGACGAGGAGAGGGAGGTTTTAGCACAGCGCCACACCCCCTCACCTTTTGCTTCACAAAATCACATTGCCATAAAAGCCAAGGACATGCAGAGGGACCAACAACAATGGCACCTACTCCAAACCCTCCCTGAGGCTCTGGCCCCCACCTGGGACCTGCAGGAGGGACCCAGGACCTCACCCACCCAACTGCACACCAGCCAGCGAGGCCCCGCAGTAG
Source organism: Plectropomus leopardus (assembly GCF_026936395.1). Classification (NCBI taxonomy): domain Eukaryota; kingdom Metazoa; phylum Chordata; class Actinopteri; order Perciformes; family Serranidae; genus Plectropomus; species Plectropomus leopardus. The sequence continues at coordinate 6,973,734 of NC_142184.1, read as the reverse complement.
AGGAGAGGATACAGGACAGAGATGCCGTATCGTCGCTCAACCCTCCAGCTTCACCAGCTATGGCAGCAGCCATTTGTCTGATGGTGGAAGATCCCTACTTTGACACCCCGCCAGCAGAGGAGGCGCCAACGGACTCCAGTGAAGACGCCAAAAAATGGGCAGTTAGCCCCGCCGTCAGCACGCCCTCGCTGCGCCTGAACGACCACACTCTGGAGCTTAACTCTCCTGCCTCAGGTAAACATGGTCATATTTGTGCATGCACAGAGACGACAGGTAACATAATTTTGCAGATATTTGCATTAAATGATGTGCATTTTGTAGGTACTGTTGAAGCTGATAGAGATGAGGAGTTACCTCCTCCCCTACCTCAACGAACTCCTGAATCTTATGTTCTGGCTGTGGATGCAGGTTGGTGTTGTTAGTGTAGATAATCCGGTAAATAAACCATTAGTTATAATGAGCTGAGGCCGAAATTTACCGTGCTTCCAATTATTTTTTTAAATTTATTTTTAATTTTTAAAATAATTTCATTATGACAAGAAAATTAGCTTTGTTATCTCCAGATAATGCCTAATTTTTTCAAGAAAAAAAGCTTTGTTATTTTGCAATAACATATGGATAGTTAGATGGATGTATGGATAACAATGGATAAACAATCCATTATCCTTAGAAAACAAAAGCTTGTTTTCTTTTGTTGTCTCAAAATATTTGTGAATTATTTCGTTATGGAGAAAACAAGTTTTGTTATCTTGTGATAACAGAATAATCAACCTGTTATTACGAGAAAACAAAAGGTTGTTTTACTTTGTTATCCTGAGAAAATGAGCTTTGTTATCTCGAGATAAGGAGGTAAACAAGCTTTGTTTTCTCTTGATTACGAGAAAATCAACCAGTTATCACGAGAAAACAAAGTGTTGTTTGATTTTGCTTTTGTGGAAGAAATCGAGCTTTGATGTCTCAAAATATCAAGATGTTCACAAAAAGGTCATTTTCCGTTATTACGCTACTAATAATCTTTATCAAAGATCAGTGGTGCTGTGCCAGTATGCATAAACTGCTTCTTTAACAACTGTAGCAACTGACTTGTACCCATCACTGATGTTATTGAGCGCATCAGATGGTAATGAAGTGGTAACGTGATCAATAATCAGTTGCTACCGTTGTCAAGATGCCATCTATACTGGCATGACACACTGAAACACTCCTCGAGATCAGAAATAAAACAACCTTTTGTTTTTTTCTTGTTTTCTTGAGATCTTCTTGTTCTCAGCTTCCACGCTGTGAGGCTTTCTGTGAGCATGTTTGTCATTTCCTTTGATTATTGCATGAATTCCTATTTCACAGGTTCTGATCATCCAGTTATACTGTATTCAAAGAAGCAAGCGCTTAAGGCTTTCCTGTCTTTTAACATTGCTTTATATCCTGGACTTTAGAGTATATTTATCTTAGATATCTTAACATGACATGCTTTTGTGTGTCAGAGCACCCAGATCCCTGCGAAAGGTTAATGGTTATCATTCCACCGAATGCTGCTGCTGAGGCTGTCAGGGAGCTGGGAGGCGAGAAATACAGTAAGTGGAAAATATCTGAAACTTTTAACGTTTTTCTTTCAGTGCCACACCTAAAGGTTCTTTATATTCACAGCATTAATATAGCAGCGAACCATTATTATGAGTTTGTAATAAAAAGCGTCTTGAGCAGGGAGTGAAGTCACGCTATCTGTTGTTATCTGAGCTTCTCTGTGGTTTGTTGTGTTAAATCAGTCTGTCTGCGTGTGCGTGTTAGTGCAAGTGTGTATGCGTCTAGCTGCTGGAAATCTTGAGTCCTGAAATCTGAATTTCAGGACTCTGATTATGCTTTTGCATAGTTGAAACTATGTCAATATGAGGAGTCAAGGCATTACATGCTGATATATTCTGTTCATATTTAAGAGTTAATGTTAATAATTATCTGATCTGCACAGACTTTTACTTGAAAAATGAAAAATCTGAGTTTTGCAACTGTTTTAATGTGTTACATATCTGTATATAGGGAATTTATTGTTATTCAAATACTCTAGTTTCCTTTTTCCTTAAAATGACAAATATGGATTTTTTTTGAAGGAGTACTTTGATTGTAAGGATAAAAAAAAATAGAGGTAAGAAAAACATCTCAAGTTTAGGTTAGACTTGTGTGTACCCGTACAACCCATTTTGCAATTATTGTTAAATTAGAAGCGACTTTTATATGTTGAAATGCTGGCAACATTGAGTCGTATAACTATAACAAACTACGATGCTTTTTTTTCGCTATTCCCAGGTAACCCCCCCTCACCTGCCCCCCCACTTCCAGAGAGAACCCCAGAGTCCTTCGAGCTGGCCGTTGATGAAGGTCACTTTATAACACCATGAATCACAATCATTTCAACAATAAACAAAAAAATCTGATTTTACTTAAAAATGTAACCATGAAATGAATTTCTCTTTACCTTACAGCTCCTGTGGAGCAGAGGTCAGAGGTCACGCCGGCAGTGAACCTGAACAGGATAGGAAAGTCTTCAGAGTGGTTCGGTGACTCGAAGCCGGCAGCTGCTGCACCTCAGAGTGAGACGAGTCCATGGATGAGGAGTAAGGTACGGACGAAGTCTCTGCTGGCTGACGTGTGACTTCCTGTGCCACAAAATTTGAAAAATAAAATAGAAACATGAATGAAGTATTTTCACATTAACTGCACACATAATGAATTCAGCATCTGTTTGACAAACACTTCTCTGGTCCATTTAGGATGATGTACATTTGTCAGCTAGACCATAAATGATAAAGTGGTAGCTCGAATTAAAGGACATGTAAAAGTCTTTAACCCTTTAACACCTGCACTGACATCAGTTGTGTAGCATTTAGATGCCTTTCCAGAGCATTTTAACCTCTGAAACCTGAGAACATTCGTTTAATATCTTTCAAAAACACAGGAAAAAACATAACGAGCAATTAAACAAAAGAAATGTCCGGCAAACTGGGGGGAAAAAGTAAAAGGGGAAGGTGTTATCTGAAATGTATCTGCGGGGGGATATATATATCATAATTAAATATTGAAATTCATGTTACAAAAAATAAAAACATTATTTTTTTGCACTTTCTTGAGGTTATCCCCCCCCCCCTGTTTTTGTGCTCATTTTCTGGTATTTTCTTGTAATTTCTTGCTAATTTTTGGGCCATTTATTGTTATGTTGCTTGCAGCCCTCTTCCCATGTTTTTTAAAATTTATTTTTAACAGAAATCAAGCCGATTTGCTCAGGTTTTAAAGGGTTAAGTATCCTGAATTTTACACTGAAATGAAAGGGTTTCTGAAATGACTCGTGTCAGACAATGAGAGCACTTAAAGCAGGAGATCTGTAACCAAAACATACTGTTTTTTTCTTGCAGAGTCTCAAAGTAAAAATGAACGTCACTGGTGAGATATTTATACCATATATACCATATAATGCTCAGGGCTAAATTACGTGCTGCTGGCTAATTAAACCAGCTGACAATGTAAAAAATAAATTAAAATTAAATTAAATTTTAATTAAAAATGCACTGTTGTAACATTACCAGGTTATGTACCTTTATAATAAGAAATTCAAGATGTCGCTTGAGCTGCCAGTTGTTATGAAATGTGTGTGTGGTACTTTTAATAGTATTTTCTATTTTCTATTAATATCTCCAGTACCAGTAACACACCCTGAACCTACATCAAATACAACATCAAAGCTCCACCCTCACTGTCCACCTCTGGAGCCGCCGCCACCGCCGCCGCCGCTGCCGCCTCAAAGTAAGAGCAACACACTGAACGACAGCATTACGATCAAATATCATAACATCAACACCCACACACAAAACGATGAGTGATTTTTTTGTTATTGACTAAGAAATTAACATTTGATTATCTTCGGTTGTGCAGCGGAAGAGAGCCTGACTCCTCCGCTTCCTGACAGGACCCCAGAGTCCTTCATCCTCACAGACCAGAGTGAGCTCATCACTGCCTCCTTACAGCACACACACACTTTGACTCACGCTGCAGTGCTTGTTGTCTAACTGAAGCCCCGTTTTGTTTGACTACAATTTTCAGTTCATGAGAAAACCGCCCTTTGCCCGCCGCCCGTAGAGACGACGCGGCCCTGGCCGAGGGTCGGCTTCTCGTCTGAATGGGACGGCACCGCTCAGCCAAAGAAGTTCCTCGATGTTGTCATGAACAGGAGCAAGGTGTGGACTTTTAAAAAGTCACAAACTGAGGGCTGCAGTATGTTACAGCCAATAGGCACAAAAAAGTTTGGCCTTTCACATTTCTGCAAACCACAGAGCTGGATGATGCAGCAGATATGTTGAAACTTTGTTTCAACAGTGCTGTTGTTAAAGTGCGGTTAGGTTTGTGTACAAAAAACACATGGTTATTGTTGAGGAAGGATCATGTTTTGGCTGAAAATGACTTGTTTTGGGAGATTTCCAACAGGAAAAGCAGCAATGTCTCAGTGGCACTATCCTCCTATTTAAAAAAAAAACATGTTTCATGCTGACAGCTTGTGAGTAAATACCCATATCTGGAGCCTAAAAAGCCACTAGAAACACGCTGACAAATTGCTAAAAAAAAACCAAACACAAAACGCCCATGTTTGGAGCCTAAAATTCGTGGGAAACAAGGCGTCAAGTCATCAAAAAAATTGCCCCTTTTGAGCCAAAAAACACACTCAAAATCAGCAAAAGGTCACCAAAAACACGCTTGTTTGGAGCCTAAAAAGTTGCTGAAAAGAGACCAACAGCTTGCTAATATTCACCCAAGTCTGGAGCCTTAAAAACCACTGGAAACACAGACAGATTGCTAAATAACACCCACGTCTGGAGCCTCAAACGTAATGGGAAACAAAACGACGGATCACCAAAAAAAAACAAAACCTTTTTGAGCCGAAATATTCACTTGAAATGGTAAAAGGTCTCTAAAAACACAGTTACTTGTAGCCTTTAAAGTCACTGAAAACACGCCAACAGATTGCTAAAAAACACCTAAATCAGGGGCCTACATGAATCCTTTTAGAAATGTTATATGTACTAAATGTGCAAATACAACATGGCTTTATGGCTTACAGAAATGTACAGTGCCAATCTCCTCTTCTGGAGATTGGGCAGGTTTGAACACAAAGACAAACACTCGCTGACTCATTTTCTGATGCCGTGCTCAGTGCTTTTCCATTACGTGGTCAACATGAGTTTCCAGGTGTTAGGGCATTAACATGATTTTTTTTCCCTCTCAGAGCGTTCGAGCTAAAAGTTCTAAACAAGGTAAGATATTTTATTTTATGAGTAAAGACTCCCTTCTCTTTCCTTTTTTATTCTAATCTGGCAATTAAAGAATAAGGCTAGTAATTTTATTTATTTTTCATGTAGACTATACACAATATCTCCCATGAAAAGACCAAAACAAACAAACATACTAGTCCATCTGCATTCTGTCCAATATGTACCTTTGATTTTGTGGTGAACTGTCCCTTTAGTCAGTTTAGGTGACAGGCTAATGATTTTTGCTGACAGTAATCCACCAGTTTATCACTTAATCCATGATTGTATTGTGTTCTTAGTTGAGTACAACAGCCTGCAGGTTTAAGTATTTAGCAGTACCTATCTTCACCACTGGGAGGCATCCTTTTAAACAAGAGATGAAAGCTTGATTGGTAAAATGTGTTGTTCATGATTATTTTAAAGATTATACTATTAGAAGAGATAGTTGATTTCTGTGTTTGTGCTGCAGAGCCCCTCACAGCAGGTTGGCGGCCTGCTTCACATCCTGTGGTCGTGGATGGAGCAGGAAGTGGTGAGTTGCCTCAGACATTAGGGGCTGCACACGACCTCTTTCACACGTAATGGTATTATTAGACACGTATTTTCTCGTGATTAAATATGTTTGAAGCCATGTCACATAAAACAATGTTCAGCCACACGTCTGAGGCTGTGGTGGTTCCTAGTGAGACTAAATAACACTGATAATCAGCCTTATATAACAACCACATGGAGGTTGTCATGAGTGCAATTTGTAATGCAACAAATAATAAAATTTCCTTTCGGTGTTTGTGTTATTAGCACCAGTGGAGCAGCATGATGTGAACCGCAGACCCTCCCTGAACGCTGTGACACCAGGAAACAAAGCAGAGAAAAGCAGCGAGAAGGGCATGTCTCGAACAAGGGTAACACAAGAGATAACACAACACAATAAAGCTACAGCTGGAAACTTTAATGAAAACAACTTTTTTTCATATTTGTTCAAACTGTCACTACATCCACACGATAGTGCACGAGACAGTCTGAAAAAACATGTTCTTCTGCCTCCTTATACTGCTACTAATGGCATTTGCAACAATTTACTACAGCTGTTGGAAACAACAAATCAGGAGTCTTTATCGCATCCCAAACTTTTCTCCGAGTGATGACAAGTGCTGAGTTTTGGCTCGACTATTTGTAAGCACCGCCACGATGGGCTGTGTGTAAGGCCTGCTTATTATCATCTCAAAATCGTCACACACCGCCGCTTTTGCAAGCTTTCCCTGTGAGACCCTGACGCCAAAAGCCACCTTTGGTGTCCCCATGATGTCCCCATGATGTCCCGGACAGCTGGACGCTTCAGCTCAGAAAGCAGCCGACCAAAACTGTTTCCGGTATTACTAATAAGGTATATAATAATCGTTTTAACGATTCAGAATCGATTCAAAAATCCTAAACATCGATTATAGACTATATTTACTAAATACAGTTTATACTATATTTATTAAATATATTACTTAATATAGTCTATTCTTACCCCTCGAAAATGTTTATCGCTTAGAAAAGTCTTAATAATTTTGAGACCGTTTGTCGGATCGCCTTACTTTTTTGGCTGTGCCGATGCATCGTAGCTCTTTCAGAGGCCTCAGTATCCAGCCTGGGAATTCTGGTGTTTTTACGGGACCTTTTTCGATAAATCCATGATGATAGATCCGATATTAGGTGTCTTCCGTCCGTATTTTATCCCCATTTCGATGATAAAAGTCGGTTAGCACCGATGCTAAACGCCATATTGGTTTCCCATGGTTCCTCTGGAGAGGTCAGAGGTTTGTTTTGGTTTTGTCCACCAATCGGAAGACGAGCCGACGCTTCGTATCCGCTTACGTATGTTATACGTCATCTGGAGCAAACTGCACTGTGATTGGCCAAATCCTACTGTAACTATCACTTTGTGTTATTGGTACCGCCTCCTGCATTAGAATAAACTCTGGTAGCCCTATAATAATAATAATAATAATAACAATAATAATAATAATAATAATAATAATAATAATAATAATAATAATAATAATAATAATAATGAGACAAGGGTAAATCATGAGACAGTGTAACAAGCAGCAGCGCTTCATATGATGTAAACTCTACATGACGACTCGGGATGAGAACGTGTTGATAGGTCACCGAAACAGCTCAATGTGATGCTCATTAATCATAATCAGACATGATGCACTAACTGTCCCAGTTAAGTCCCATTCAGACACAACGTAAGCTGCACCGTCCCAGGGTTCAGTGAGCACAGAGCAGCTGCAGTAATTTAAATTTTAAGTATACATTAGTATTAGTTGCTAATAGTCAGTTTTTCAAAACTTAAGCTCATTTTTCTAAACTTAAGCTCATTAAAAAATATCTGCGTTCAACTATGGGGCATCTCAGTGGTCTTGCTGTCATCAGCTTCAGTGCAGATGAAGCTATGACCTAAATAACGACCTTGAAGCCAGGAAATGCAGACGTGCCTCTGCAGAGCCTCCCACAACTGCTGGGAAATGGCCGTGCTATAGTTCTCCTGTAGTGGAAGTTTTGTGACTTTTCCTCGGTTATATAGAAGCTATGGCATACTTCTGCTTTTCCTATTATTTATTTATATTTATTTTAATTACACTAAGGGCATGAAAATGGCCAGCTGGGGGCCTGGTCACAATTGTTCTCATTTTACAGCTGAACAGTACCGTTAAATATGTTTCAGAAAACATTTGAGGTGAGAAATAGAAAATGCAGTCACAGCATCTTGATTCGTATTTTATCAGTGCTGTCTGACAGTCTGACCGCAGGTCACCAGCAGTGACCTGCGGTCAGTGACAGTTGACAGTTGCGTCAGAGACTCCTTGGCTCTGATTGGTTGTTTTCCTCACATGCATTAATGCCATAAGAGCACAAAGAGAGGGCAGAGGAATATGATTTTTTTTCTGCAGATTATCTGTTTCATGTATGATTGTGAGGTCAGTTTCAGCAAATATGACAAAGTTATTTATCAGAAAGTTACCAACTACAGCTTGAAAGAGTTAAAAGTAAAAAATTTGAACTGTAGATAACTAAATTCTGTTTTTGTTTCTTTTGTCCAGAGTCTGTTTTTTAGACACAAGCAAAAACGTAAGTGATGCTAATTAAAATTGTAGCTCAATAAATGCACTGATGTTTATAAGAAAAGTAAAACTAACATGTCTAAAACTCACATACACAGCTAAAACTGCCCCTCCGCCTCCTCCTGCTCAATCTGAAACACCACCTCCTCCGTATAGTGCTGCATCTTCAATCTTCAAATTTGGTAGGCCTCCATCTATGTCAGTGTGCAAACATATTATGCAGAATTACATCTGATTTTTATAACACCATCATCATCTTCTACAGGATTTGGGAACCGTTTTGGAAAGCCAAAAGGCCCCAGGAGTTATCCAGAGACCTGGGTTTGAAAAACGGACCTGCTCTTTTAATGATGAATCAACAAAATGCATCGCCAAAGGACTTTGACAGTATCCTTGAAGATACGGTGGAGGACCACATACAGTGGACCTGAAAAGCACTGAAGGCCGCTCTGTGTCCTGCACAGCACAGTAACGCCCACAGCAGAGAACTGGGAGTGCCTTGATTACAGCTCTGATGCACTTCATGAAGTATATCAGCTCAGGTTGATTTTAATTATTGATCAGTGCCTCATTGAACAGCACAGACAGTCACTTGGACCAATGACTTGAATGTTTAATCAAAAGCTCAGCCTCTAGAATAATTAGCTTGAAGAGGTGGGCAGTCTGCGGTGAGAAGACGTACACTTCTTGTTTAAATGCTTAAAGCAACGCTGTAAAAGGAATACTTTACCCACAAAATGATCATTTGTGTATCAGTTGAATTTGTGAAAAAAGCAGTTTTTTCTTGCATGCCTCCACAGTGAACAAAGAATCCAAAAACTACGGAAATTCTTGATGAATTGAAGTCACAGGGGTCCACCTCAAAAAACAGCAAAACCATATCAAAACATCAGTTTACAAACTCTCAAAAAACTCAGAATAATCCAAGTCTTTTTTTTTTCTATTTGTATGGTCAGTAAATACCCCAAACAGACAGATTCATCTGACTGCTCTCTTCAGAACCAGACTCCATTCACAAAAACACTAATTTTACCTCACTGTGAGCACAGGAGCTGCCAGTCTGCCGCTGCCTCGATTGGCAGTTTGCTTGTGTTATTGTGTGACTTGGGTGAATCTGAACTAACCCCTTAAACACTAAAGTCACACAACAACACAAACAGAATAACTGATCGAGTCAGCAGTAGACCAGAAGCTCCCGTGTTCAGCGAGTTAAAATCACTGTTTTTGTTAATGGAGTCTGGCTCTGAGGAGAGCATGGGTAAGTTTCATTTCAGTTCAGTTTTAAATACTATTTCAGTGACGATGCATGTGTATGACAGTTACTAAGAATGGGACTGGATAAATGAGACTTTGATTACATTACATAAGTTGTTTAAGAATTTGTGATATTTGTTCTGATATAGTTTTTGCTCCATTTTATAAAGAATTTCTCAGTTTCTCAGTCTTCGATCACCATGGAGGCATGCAAGAAAAACAAAATTTCCTCACAATTTCAGTAAAACACACGGTGAGTTGGTGATATACAAATGATTATTTTGTGGGTGAAGTAAAAGTTACCTGCGTGTGAGTTTATGCTTTTGGCGTGAAATGAGGAAACGGGTATAATGTGCATTTAGTTCATCAGCACATCATTTTTTTGTTAAAAAGACGACAAACTAAACATCAAGAGTATCGTGTGCGTCATCAAGTTTAGTGTGTCTACCTTAATTCAAACATTTATCTGTAGTTTTTAAATGAATTTTATCATCTTATAAAAGGATTATCGACATCTTACAAAAGATATCAAGGTAAAGAGAATGTGATGTATATTGAATATGCATAAGATGCAACTGTAAATTTGAAATGTGTTTAAACTGGTTGCACACAAAATTATTTATTAAAAAATATAGAAAGTCTATGCATTCTCAGTTTTTTTTCTCTACTTAATCATATTGGTACCAGATCTCTACTGCCTACAACTTATCACCCAGGAAACTGACAAAAAATGATTAAAAATGTCTCAGTACAAACATTAACAACAGCAATCACGACAAACATGACAAAAAGGCTAATCTGACAGCTTTTTAGCTGTCAGCTTATTCCTATGCTGAGCAAGTAAGTCAGAACTCTATGACAGCCATATTTCTCACAAACATAATGTCCTTTTTGCTTCCTGAATAAAGCATGTTTGACACTATAATGCAGGGATGTCCTGATCAGATCTGAAACATGAGTTTTGGGCCTGATCAACACAGTTTTAGATCGATCTGTATGAGTTGTTTTTAGCACGTGCCCTGCCTGATCCTTTTTTCGTCCACCAGCACACGTGTTGTAAACTGAGAGCACAGTTTGTGGCTGATATTCTGGTTTTATTGTAATGTTGCAACTTCAATGAGTAGAAATTATTTTTTTCACATTCAATTTGAGCTGCTACAAATTTTTAAGAATTGAAAATTCAAACAAAAACAACTGTTGTACTTACTGGATATGAGAGCTATTTCTGAGTACATATGTCACTGTGTTGACTTGGTAATTTTATGAAAAAATAACTAAAAATGCTGCACTGCTGCACTTACTAAAATAAAACAAAAACCCTTAGGAAGTGTTTGGATGCAGACATTGCAGAGCTAAACTGTCAAGCATAAACATTGAATTGATTTTAATAATTTTAAAGTACTTGAAGTGTGCTTTGTGCAGCTTTATTATCCAGGTAAATAAAAGTATCGCATTGGGAATCGGTATCAAGCAGATACTTAATATCAAATGACTCAGATCAGGGGCAAAAAAACCCTGATCGGGACATCCCCACAATGATGTAGTTACTGTTTCTTCCAGGTGACGTGCAAATGTAGAAAAAAAACAAAAAAAAGGCTCATTTGAGCTCTATGGCTGCTTGGCCAATCCTCAATTTATCATCCTACCCATCAATAAATAAACCTCACGGTTTCAAAAGAGGCTGAACGTATACAGTACAAGGCACAAAGATGGATTCGGCGGCAGAGAAAAGACATTATCACATCATCACTTCATTTATAGAAGACTACAGAACGAAGGCCTCGGCGAGGTTCAGATGAACACCAACTGCGGTGCTCTGATCTGAAACTCTGTTGACCGTGTTATTTTAGGACTCATCGTTTTGAAATCAAGGTGAAAGTCACCTACATCTGCCATATTGCAGAACACAGTTATGGATAATTTTCCAGGAGACTTCGTTATTTCAGAAATTGCTGTAACTATAAGAAAAAAAACAGGCGTTTGCAGAATAAATTCACACAATAACACTCACACACAACCACATTAACCCTCTCTAACGGTGCCCTCATCACACAAATGACATCATCAGCTAAAAATAAATGTGATAGTGAATTTAAATCAAGTGAAAAATGACCCAAGTGCACCAACAGCGTTCACATATTCCCAGCAGAGACAAAAAACATATTTACATACCAAGTTCTGAAGACAAAATCCACACCTGAAGAAAAGATTCACACAATTATTGCTAAGTGCAATAGCTGTTAATTGTTTTGTCATTTAAGGGCGCTCCTTTAATTATTCAATAATAATCTTTAATATTCATCACTGGTTTTAAACCTGTGTTAATATGTTTAGCTCCATCTTAAGAAAATAAATAAAATATCAAAAAACAGTATCAACAGTAAGAAAAAAAGGGCACTGTATCAAATGCTTTTTAAATAAAGAACTGCGCAAATAGCAACTTATAAAGCTGACACAGAAAGTGTTAAGTGCTTGTAGTTCACTTGGTGATTTTTAAAGGAGCTGCATGTAACATTCAGAGCATATCTGTGAGTCAGAGTCCAGCAGCACTGCTGCCGCTGGCTGTGAGCTGTTTGGCCGAGGAGGTTCAAAAGAGGAGAAGTCACAGTTTCAAATGACATCAGACCGTTGGAGTACAACACATACGCAGTCCAATCTGGACTGCAGCTGCTGAGAGGCTCAATTGCCGGCACATTATCATTAAACGAGAAAGTCCATAAATAAATACTTTATATATCAAAATGTTCTATTGTATATCAGCCACCATCAATGAGTGTGCCAAAAAGTTTTGTCGAGCGCACCTAAGGAGGCTAAAAAGAGCACACGCAAAGAGCACCTGAGCCGTCTGCTGTAAACCTCCGACATCGCAGCCTCAGTTGCATTGCGCATGTGTTATACCCATAGACTGCATATAAAGAAAGACAACATGAAAGCTCCCCAAAACTGTGGCTTTTCAATCTCTATCGCCCCCTGGTGTCTGACTGCAGTATAGGTCATATACCCCACACTGCCACATTAATGAATAGTCATAGGTCAAACTAAAAACTCAAAGTACACGCCAAATAAATTTTTCCCAAAGATGATTTCTGTCACTGAAGGTTGTTCTCGTCACCCTGATGTTTGTTCACGAGTTTGTTTTTATGATAAGATCGGTTTTAATGATACAAAAGTAGGATTGATAGCTGTGACAGCTAATCTGTGCGCTTGCATTCAATGGGGCTGCTCACGATTGGTCGGATGGGCGTTTGGGCCGGGACAGCATTATCAGTGGTAACAGCCATGTGAGCGCAGTGCAAAGCACACACAGGAACTCACGAGCCGCCAGACCGTCTACCTCGACAAAGAGCAGAGAAGCTCAGATCACAACACGCAGAGAAAGCGCGACTTCATTTTTTGCTAATTCCTCCACTAACTCTTTACCTAGCAAATAGTAGTTTGCTGCTTTATTTATGCTCTGAATGTCATATCCAGGTCCTTTAAGTCTCAACCTAATGGAAATGTAGCCTATTCAATTAAAAAAGTCATTTTTTAGTTTCTTATGTTTACGGTCTCTAACAAACCCAGAACATCAAATATCCTAAGCTTCCGATTCATATGGCAAAGCTGTACAGACACCTGACAATATCCTCAATGCGTGAAATTGAGGAAATCACCTGCGTAACATTAGTCTAGATGCCTCTGTCACTGAAATGAATAAAAGGATAATGTCAGTATCATGCTTCCAGAGTAATCTTATATTATGTACATAAACAATCATCCACCTGCCACAGACTTCCATCTCTCAAGAAATCGTTCTGTCAGAAAAAGAAACAGCGGAGCCTTGAACATAAATCAAGTATGTGTCTCTTACAGTAAGGTTGGCAACTCATATTGTCAGTCTAAAAATGATACTTTCTTCACATGATACACACTTTTTAAATGAGACAGGAGAGAGTTCCAGTTTTAGATGCTATCAATAAAAAAAAGAACAAAATGTGTGCCATTAAGTCACTTTTGCCAGAAAAACATACAATGTGAACATTTTTTGTCATTTTTAAAGATAAAAAAAGATAATTTAAAGGCTTCCTGATTGACACAGATGTCAGTTTTTAGTCTACAATTCCTTTAAATAAGCTCCTCCCGAAGTGGGCAGAGAGAGAGAGATTTTGGGGGTAAAGAAAGGTCATTTAGGGAACTCTGATGTGTGGCTGAGAGACTTTGGAAGGCTGGGCTCTTTAGTACATCCGGAGTGGACTGCTCCCAAGGACAGGTGGGGATCCTGGTATCTTGGTGGCAGGTGAGCAGATTTGGTGGGCTGTGGGGGGGCCGGCTGAGGCTCCTGAGGAGGCGTTGCAGGCCTCTGAAACTCTGGTTCTTCGGTTTTGGCTACGCCACCCTGGATGTTGTCTCCCTGTGGTCGTGCACACGGGGTGACGGTGGCGTCCGGTCTGGCAGGAGAGGAGAAAGAGAATCGGCCTGAGGTGGGGCTGAGATCACTGGGACGCTGCTCCTCCTCCTTGTCCTTCCCCTCTGGGTGGTACTGTTTGAGGCGGATGTGCCAGGCCAGGCTGCAGACTGCGGACACCGTCTTAAACTGGTGGATGACGTTCCTCGGGATGAAGTAAATGTCGTCGTCACAGAGCTGGACACGGACGTAGCGGATGCCCTCTCTCCTCAGCTGGTTGAGTTTGGCGTCGTCGACCCACTGGACACACTGCATCCAGACACGCATACTTTAATATTACGTTTTTACTAGTATACCTGTACCATGACAAAAAAGACCTGTGATATGACACTCATCCTGATGGATTATGGATTCTGACCTGAGACACGGGGGGCTCGTACAGATCCAGCTGCAGCCTCTGAACAACTTCATTGAAGTCCCCAGCCTGGAAGCACACTACGTCTTTGGTTATCCGAGGTCGATTACTCCTGTAACAGATTACAGGATATTGACAGTCGTACTTGAGGCAGATGATCTGTGAAAACTAGAATTACCACCATGCGGTCGTTTGCCTCCATTAAGTCAAGTTGCAGTTACAGTTTGCATCGATTTCTGTCCTGACTCATATGTAGCCAAGACAGCAGATAACGCTTCAAATATTGATGCTTGCTGGGAAGAAGTTTCAAATTCTGAAACACGGATGCTTCACACACAACTTCCTCCCCGACAGCACAGCAGATCTATACAATCAGCACAGTTTCAAGGAGATTAATGTCGCCAAATTAGTATCTTGACTACAACATCAATATGTCAAAGTGAAGGTAACTTTGGCCTTTTGGTCATCACTTCTTCATTATCTCCTATTACACATTTGTGTCAAATTTTGTCCTAATTAGCGTACAAGTTCTGGCAAAAAACATACTTTGTGAGGTGTGAGGTGTGACGTTTAACCACCAAAATACACTCAGTTAATCCTTGAAACAAAGTGGACATTTGTGCTACATTTGAAGAAATTCCCTCTGAACTGAGCTTAAATATTGACAGACAGACAACCCAAAAACACAATGCCTCCATCCACAGCTGTTACTGGCATTGAAAGCTTATAACACACAGACAAGCTACTACCCCTCATCACATATTATGTGATTCCAAGCATTTTTGTCATTTGAAACAGGTTTTCTCGCGCATGCGACCAAACCAGGTGCCCTCAGCTCAGGGACAGAGCATTTTCAAAGGAGAAAAAAGGACTCTAACACACTGATCATTTTACAGCCTTTAATAATGTAAAGATTAATGTGTCAACACCCCTGTGTCTTCATCAGAGTTTATTACCACTTGCGAACATTTTATCAAAGCATATCACTCACCATTCTCCAAAGTGCACCGCCTTCAGGACCCCCACAGCAGCAGTGCTCTGCCAGTCAAAACTCTGGCCTACGTGGTCAGCGTGGGCCTTGGTCCGGTCCTCAAACAGAACCTCTCGGGGCTCACTGGCCCTCGGCAGGTAGTGCAGATTTTTTATCTCATTCATGGACCTGCATAAAAAGATGTGAGAAGACGAAGAAAGGAAAAGAAGACAAGTATTCAGTCAGCACAATCATTTTTCTACTATATGGATCTGTGCTTATATATTGCCTCTGCAGCTGAGTTGTTACCTGCGTCTTTTGAAAGGTGACTTGGGCATGTCAGCAGTGGGAACCATTTGTTCTCCCGGTCGCACCCACATGATGGGCCCGTCGTCACTCTGAGAGCGGCAGTCCAGCTTGAGACTGGAGAGGCTTCCCCACGGTAGAGTCATCTGTGGTGACGCACACACACAGACATTCACACACACACGTTAAAACCAGTAAAACATTTAGCATTTGTTCCTGAAACATACTGGCTTATGCTAGAATCTCTGGAGCTGTAATATTAAAATCAGACAGTGTGCAATGTAACTGACGACAAACTGAATTGAGCAGATTTTGTGGTATGGCATGGTGCAATGTCTGGGGGGGCACTGCTATCGGAGAGTGTAGGTGTACTTGGTCTGAAACTGTTTTTGGGTGGTGCTGTTTCTAAAGTGGCATTCACATGAATGTCAAGACCCTTGGTTTCCAAACAGATTGCATTGTAACAAGATGATCAACGTTATTCAAGTGTCAGTGATTTTAATGACCTTGAGAAAGGGAGACTCCTCCAGCATGTCGAGAAACTCTGGGAAATAGTCTCCAACTTCCTCATCCACAGCTCCCACCAAGCTGATCTGTCTCATGGGTCCGGACCGGTACGTTCCTGAACAGTAAGTCCGGCTTACCTAAGACAGGAGGAACAAGTTATGTCATTCAATGTGACATTTAATAATTCAATTCAATTTTATTTATAAAGCCCATTATCACAAAACACAGTTTGCCTCAGAGGGCTTTACAGCGTACGATATCCCAAAAAAACCTGTAACAGGAAAAAAATGGAAGAAACCTCGGGAAAAGCGGCTGAGGAGGGATCCCTTTTCCAGGACGGACAGACGTGCAATAGATGTCATAAATAACAATTAACTTACAATAATGACAAAAAAGAAAGAGAAAGAGAGAGGGGGAGAGATGCACAGCAATAATGGTAACAACAGCATGTCATATTCCTATAGTGATAGGTGTAAAATTACTAAATGCACTCTATGACAGCATGTGATGCTACGTGCAAATATTGTGGGTGTTGACAAGAGTCCCATGCGTATATCACTACACACTTACTGTATACAGCATAAGCCATATACTAATTGTCTCGGCATACTCTTTTTCCTGCTGGTGTACAAAAAGATGCATCTACAAGATATGATTACTAATGATGTACTGAAACTCCCTCGCTCCCTTGGTGTTGTCATTAACGTTCTACATTTAGTAAAACAGAATTACTGCTCCGAGGAAGCAACATCGAATTTACAATATTACTTTTGTCCGACATAATCCTTTAAGCTAGATGTAGAATTTACACACCACAGGGGAGTTGCTGTGACGAAGCTGCAGCAGCACATCATGCCTTTTTACGGATCCATTTTACCCTGAAAATCCATACACAGCCACACTGTTGGATTCCTTACATGCTTATGAGTGTGTCTGAGAGATAAGCTGCAGACCACAGCCTTTAAGCTCCATACTTCTATATGTAGAATTCTTTTTTACAAATGAACTTGCAGCTACCAAAGTGTAGGTAACTGCATAGAAAATACACCCGACTGTAATCACTAATGCAAAAGGTTCCATACCTGCCCTACGCAAAATTATTGCAGACAGGACACGGGGGCTTCCCATTATTATTCAATGCTTATAAACAAATCTGACTATAAGTTCACCACAGTGTTGAAGTTACAGTGGCTTTTGAAGAAGATGAGTGGGATAAAATCATTTGGATTACCAGGTTTGGACTGGATTGACAGGTTTTGAGAGGCATGGGAAAAAGGGTAATACAATTCAAAAATTTCCATCGATTTAACCTCAAATTCTTGCAACTTTTTTGCTATATTTTTCTATTTTCTTGACTCGATGGCCCCTTCTGCTGAAGCTCAACTTTTCTATGATAGAGAAGCACCTATCAACATTGGAAAAAGTTGTGTGGGGTTTGGACTGAATGCAGCAGACCTCAAGAGGATGAGGAGGTCGAAAAGAGGGAGGAGAGCCAGCATCAGGGCGAGGCTGACCTGACCTGGACCAGGGGCTTTTCCTCTACCAAGCCTTCATCTGGCTAATGTCCGGTCACAGAAGAATACAGTGGACGATGTGATTGAGACTCACTGACCCCTAACATCCCAGATAAAGCTATTGCACTGGATAGACCGACCTTGTTGGGAGCCTTAAGGACACAAGACTCTGATGCAAATGAAAAAATGCACTGCAGGATTTGAATGATGCCATCAGCAGCAACATGCCCAAAGAACGAGATGGAATTTTCATAGTAGCTGCTGATTTTTATCAACTCATCCTTGAACTCCATAGATGCAGCAGGATCAAGGACAGATGAAGTTTCGTTTTTTAAATTTTGTTTTAAAAAGTTGTTATGCTTTAAGTCATCGAAAAATTATGCAAAAGGGAACATGAATCTGTGTAATGTTATTAATCTGATCTGTGAACACTGCAGTTATTATGATGCTGTCTTTCCAAAGGCCTGTTTTATGTTCACCACTGACCTGGTAAAGTGCACAAGATACAATAAAGCATGTTAGTGCAATCATGTTGCTCTCAAAGCATCAATTTATTCTCTCGACTCGCCAGTGGTTAAATTACCAAACTGGGTCTACTCATAAACAAAAAACTGCATAAACAGAAAACTGCTGAGCTCTCTGTGTCCTCTGCAGATCAGACATCACACATGAAGACATCCTACCTCCAGCACAGATTTTAACCCTTTGAACTCAAGTTGGTGTGATTTCTTTCAAAAAATGTGGAAAAAGGCAACCAGAAACTAGATAAGAAATGTTCCAAAAATTCCAAGAAATTAAATGGATTTAGAAAATTATTTTAAGAAAGATAGGAAAAACTATATTTATATTTATTTTAAAATTATGTTACAAAATTATTAGAATTTTCAAGCACTTTTTCCAGGTCATTTTATATTTTTTTTAACTTTCTTTTTCATTTTTCCCCCCCACTAATTTTAAGATAATTTACTTGTTTTTTTTCCACCACTAATTTCCAGGTAATTTTACTTTTTATGAATTTCTTGCCAGTCTTTGGGTCAGTTCTTCTTTTGTTGCTCATTGCCTTTTTCCCATGTGTTAGAAAGAAAAGTTTTGGTTTCAAGGGGTTACAACAGAACAACTACGTAAACTACTGGGTGTCAAATGTGTTGTGCATGAACTGTAACTGGAACTTAATTTTATTTAAATGCACTGTTGACACAACTGCTAATTGCTTTTACATACGCTATTTCAGACACAATCACGATCAATTAGTTGACTGACCAAAACTTTGATAGTAACAATTCTGATAACCGATTCACCAATTTAAGTCTTTCAAAGCAAAAACTACCAAAAGTTCTCCTGCTCCAACATCGCAAATGTGAACATTTTGGGGTTTTTCTTCGATTTCTGAGATGATAAATTGAATCTTTTTTTGTTTCTGACTGCTGGTTGGACAGTTACAAATAACATAAATAACATAAATATTATCTTGGGCATTTTTCACCATTTCTGACATTTTATAGACAAAACACCTAATTAAAAGATGATAGATGTATTGATAATGAAAATAGTTTTTAGTTGCAAGAAAATTAATAAATAAATAAATAAATAAAAAATCTTGCTGATTGAGCTGATCAAGAAAAACACTAAATGTCCTCTGCTCCCATCAGAAGCTATGAGCTATGACTTTGTGAAAATGCAGATGTTGAGCGCATTGCCAAAATCTCTGTGAAAACCAGGAAGTTAACTTTTTACATACCTGAGAGTGAAAGTTGGCAATCGTGGTGGTCTCAATGTCTTTCTTTCCCAGTATCTCCATTTTGACCGGCGTGTTGGGGAAGTTGAAGGCAAAGTAGTCCAGGAAGTCCGGTAGGAAGGCGGCTGCGCGGTGCACCACTGCCAAAGCGTACCTGGCTGCACCTCTGGGCTTCTCGGCAAAAGCCAACTCCAGAAACTCCTGAGCAAAGCACTCCATCTCAGCCGGGCTGAGACAAGCTAACTCATCAGCGTATGCGTGCAGAACTGACCCCCCACCATTGGCTTGCTTTTCCTCGTGCATGAAGCGTCCGTACCAGGTACCCGTCTGCAGGCAGGAGCTGCGGATATAGTGGTCTTGGTGGGAGAGGAAGGAGACGTGTCCGAGTTTGAGAGCGTGGAGGTAGGGCTGGTGGTTGTCGACAGTGTCTCTGGCGGGCTGCCGACTGCTTTCGTGTTTCACTGTGTCTGGAAGAGACGGATCAGGACGAACGGGCAGAGGAAGATCTGTGCCGAACCCCGAACACACAGTCTGAACCGCCTTGTTATGCATGTACCGGACCTTTTTGGCGCTATGCTCCTCCTCCCGGTGCTTCTTCTTCTTCTTTTTCTTCTTCAGGAGATATTCCTCCAGTGTTAGAGACTTCACATTCTCATCGTGGGGCCTTGGCTCTACAGATGCAGGAAAAAAGTAAAAGTCAGAGTGGCAGGGTGTGTGTATTTTGCTCTGTGACCCTGTTAAACACTACGTGTGATTATTTTCTGAACAATGCATAACAGTTAGGGGCCGAAATATTATCAGCCTGACTAATTATTTGGGGCCAATATTTGACATTTTGCCAATTATCTGTATCTGCTTTTTATTTTAATGATCGCCAATAAAATTAATTAATTATAAAAAGTGCATAGAAAGTGTCAGCATTGGAGGAACTTTTACTTTGTAAAACCTCAGGGAGCTATTTTGATTTTTGATTTAAATTTTCACTTGATTTTATTAAAAAAAAAAGTTTCTGGGAACTTTCAGTTTATGATGTTGAAAGTTTCAGTTTGATTAAACATTTGCCTATGGCATTTAAATAAAGTTTTTAAATAAAGAATTTGCTATATTCCAAATTTTAAATATTGACAGAAATATTCAATTTTTTATTGCAAATGCATATTGGTTCCAGACGTTGGTTATCAGTCTCATCAACTACTAATAATTGGTATCAGCCCTAAAAAAAAACCCATTATCGGCTGACCCCTAATTACAGTTGTGACTTATTATGGCATGCTGGCCACCAACACTCACGACATTATCGTATATATATCTACACACACACACACACACACACACACACACACACACACACTGAGTTCTCTATAATGGCACCATTGTGTACAGTGTCCCTCTTCCTTAAGGGAGCAGGTAAAAGTTACTGAATTCTGCTACAACCAAAACAGCATTTTAAATACTGTTATTATAATACATATTGACCCCCCAATCATAAAACAAAACACAAATGTGTTCAAAATGGAAGAATTTGCTATGAAAACTATGACAACCCCTGTTCCAAGATTTTTGTTTCAATATGCTCCACAATGGTCATTTTAACCGTTAAAATTTCCTCTGAGGGGAACTTCCCCAGCAGCGTGAGTTGCACAAGGTGTGTACATTAAAATGCCCCCACTATGTTAAACAGGTGATGACGGCCCTGTGTGTCAGTACTGAACCACACAGAATAACAACTGTAAATCTGTTGCAACTAGTCAAAGAGTTATGTTGTCACCACTTTGAGAAAATCTAAAAAAAAATATCTGTATTTAATTCCATTTTCTAAATAAGACACCCCCTTTCTTATATGCACAAAACAATAAAACTCACCTTTCTTTTTCTTCAGCTCGCCGTGTTTCACATTGGCCTCGGTATTTTCCTTCTTGAGCTTCAGTTTCAGCTCTTTATCCCGGTGCTTTTCCTTGAAATCCTGGGGCTTGGCCTTGACCATTTTGAGCGGCGTGAAAGTGAAGAGCGCAGGTGGCTCCTGATGGGGCACCGCTCGCTTCTTCTGCAGCTGCTCCGACACCTTCCTCCCCGGGGGAGGAGGAGGGAGAGCCGGCTGCTGCAGGCTCTTCGTACCGTTGGAGAAACCGTGACGGTGGTGGTGGTGGTGGTGGTGGCTGTGCAGGACATGTTTGTCTGCGCTGAACTTGTGCGGTTTGGGGTTTTGCTGCAGCTGGTGCGGCTGGTGGCTCCGGTGCTCGGAGTGTTGGTGGTGGTTGTGGTGATGATGGAGCTTCACTTTCTTCGCCTCTTTCTCGGACTTCTCCCGTTTGTCAGCCGGCGGCGACAGCTCCTTCCTCTTCTTCTTCTTCCTCTCTCTGATGAGTCTGTCCAGGCTGTCCCTCACCTTCTCCTCTTCTACTTTGGCACGGAGCAAGTCGACTTGAGCTGCCATCTTTGCACGTACAGTTCATTTAAAGGACTCGGGCTTCCAACCGCGCACGCGCCCGAAGAACTGTAGTCCTCGTGCCGTTAATTTGTAGTTTATTTCGATATTTTGGCTGTGTTGCGCACGCGCAGCGCACGGAGCTATGGGTGATGTAGTTGGTTGATGTTGCAAAGCTGCACGGGAGTTTGAGTCAGCTGTACTGACTGCGTGCTGCCCCGCACGCACTCACTTCTTCTCAGCTGACGTAATGGTTAATTTAGTCACAGCCGCGAGAGGCAGTGCTTCACTGTTTACAGGAGAGAGACGTGGTATCAGTGTGAAGCAGTCAAACAGTTTATGGTACTAACATACTGGAGGAAGCAGACAAATTTGCAAATTGTCTTAATCTTTTTCAAAAACATGGGAAGAGGCAATAAAAGGGAAAAAATGACCCAAAAATTAGCAAGAAATTGGTTTAAAGCACAAGAAAATTAAATTAATAAGTTAAAAAACAAACAAACTACATTACAAAACTATATTGTGTAACATATTTTTAAAAATATGTTATTATAAAAAGTATATAGTTTTTCCCTATTTTTTTTTTTTTTTTAAATGTTGGGTCATCCACTGCAGCCAAACACTACCTTCAAATAAACTCAGAATTTTTGCACAAAATCAGGACAGGGGATATTATCCCCTATCAATACATAGGAAGACCTAGAATTTGTGGGAAAAATCTGTGGTGAGAGTCAAAGAAGTTTAAAAAATAATAGTAAAATGCAGTATTACATCCGCCAATATAAACTGTACATACGGCCTCCAGTTCACCTCCTGAAGTGCCCTTAAGCAAGTCCCAAACCGCTCTAGAGGCACCTTGCTGACTGACTCTGACTGACCCTCTGGACTTCATGTATGTGTGTAAAAGGAGGGATATGCAAAGAGATACATTTCAAAGAATAAAATGGATAGAGATTTTATTTTATTATTGTTTTAAAAACAAGTGCACGATCAATAGAATTAAAGTCAAAGTCAACTTCATTGTTAATTCTAAATACACTCGCTTCCCTAAATAAAAAAAAACCCCAACATAGTCACATTTATTCAGTAAACCTTTATTTATCAGTGCATGAACAGAATGCCATGACCAGATTATTTCTTTTTCACCCATTTTATATCATTTCCTCTCGGCTCCCTTAAAAAAATAATGAAACGATTTACAGAGGATTTTCTGTCTGCATGAAGGCAAAGATTTATACAGGTGCTGTACAATTTATAAACATTTACAACTACCATGATGTCAAAACTAAAAGACTTCCTTCTTTTTATATATGTGTTGGAGCAATGCAAGGCCACAGTATCATACATGGTAATGGCATGAACAGTAAATAATACAGTAGCCCATCGTATCAACAATAAAGTGGACAATAAATTAGTAAGTGGTCTCTCAGACCAAGAGATGCATGTGTTTAACAGGCTGATGAGGGGAAGCGTCAAGCAGCTAATAAACCACTAGATGTCTCTGTACTCCACAGTAGCTACATTTAAACAACATTAAATTTAGTCGTCAGAGCAGGGCACAACTCATCCCAATAAATTAAAAATATATATTTTCCATCTGGGATTTAAATCCCTGTTTTATTAAATCTGATAGACTTTATAGAGTAATTTCAAATAAGACTCCCATAGAAGCAGTCATTTTCACATTTGCACTCTGTGGAAGCATCTTGTGATGACTTTCCCTCCTTGTGTGGAAAATTAACTGCATTCTTAGGGAGTTTATTTATGACACAAACGTGACAGTCATGATGTTGTTAATGATGAATGATTAAGAAAACATTTACACTTTTCTCCTCACATCACGGGTCATGTACCAAACCCCGAGTTCCATAAAGCTTGGGACACTGAGCAAAACATAAATAAAAACACAATACAAGGATTTACAAATCTGAATCGACCTATACTCAGTTGAATACAGTGCAAAGACAAGAAATCTGATGTTCAAACTGATGAACTTTGTTTTGTTTTTTTTAAGGAATATAAACTCAGTCTGAATTTGATGCCTGCAACATGCTTCAAAAAAGTTGGAACAGGGGCAAAAAAACTGAGAAAAGACATAAAATGAAAAAGGGTGCTGTGGTCTGACTAGTCCACATTTCAATTATTATTATTATTATTATTATTTAAAATCATAGCCGTTGTGTCCTCGGGGGTAAAAAGGAAAAGGACCATTCAGACTGTTGCCAGTGCATGAGCATCTGTGATGATATGGGGGTCTGTGAGTTTCCATGACATCGTGGGTAAAGCCTCATTTCCACCAAGCAGTCCGGTTCAGTTCAGTACACTTACTGTTCCCATTTCCCTGATCCTAACAGAGTGGTGCAAAAAAAATAGGAACAGTAAGGAACGGTGCATTGATAACATCCACAAAAATGCATACCGAACTGATCTGAAATGAACAGCACTGGTGGATCAAAACAGGGCTTCTTTTCACATCTGTTAAGACACCATAAAAGCATATAAGTATAGATGTTTTGGAGCAACATATGCTGCCATCCAGACATCTTTTTCAGGGACGTTCCTGCTTATTTCAGCAAAATTACCAAACTGCATTCTGCACGTGCTATAACAGTGTGGCTGTGTAGTAAAAGATTGCAGGTATGAGACTGAACTGTCTAAAGACCAGAGCTGTCTCCTATTGCACATGGTTGGTGCATCATGAAACACAAAGTACGGAAGTGGGGAGCTGCACTGTTCAGCGACTGAAGGTGTAGATCAAGCAAGAACTGGAAAGAGTTTCACTTTCAAAAGTTCAGCAATTAGTGTCCCTTTCCCAAACTGAGTGCTGTTAAAAGAAAATATGATGTAACACGGAGGTAAACATTCCCTAATCCCAACTTTTTTGGAATGTGTTACAGGCATCAAATTCAGAATAAGAGTATATTTACAAAGAAACATTAAGTTCATCAGTCTGAACATCAAATATCTTGTTTTTGACTTGTATTCAATTGAATGTAGGTCAAAAGGGATTTGCAAAACATTGCATTTTGTTATATTTTACAATTCACACAGTGTCACAACCTTTTTGGATCGGGGTTGAGGATAAAAAATGGATCAAAAATAGCTTTGGAGGTTAGAATGAGGAGTTTTTG
Source organism: Plectropomus leopardus (assembly GCF_026936395.1). Classification (NCBI taxonomy): domain Eukaryota; kingdom Metazoa; phylum Chordata; class Actinopteri; order Perciformes; family Serranidae; genus Plectropomus; species Plectropomus leopardus. Next base: position 6,948,689 of record NC_142184.1, on the reverse strand, counting down.
TGCCTACCTTTGTGATGATAAAAATACAAATATGTCTTCACAAGTCAAAGGCAGAGTTCTCACTTCTTACAATCAAGCTCTGTTAATTCAACTCATCTAAATTATGTGTCAATATATGTGTAATCACTTTGTTAAATAATATATGTTTCAGATTATAGTCGATGCTACAGCGATATCTAAAAATACACAGGCCTACCTGTCAGCTTTTATACATACACACATAGAGCCAGAGAGGACGTAAAATACAGAGCTGCAAACAGTAGACGACATTATGAATCAGGCTCGCGTGAAATCGTAGAAATAGAATGTATAGATTTCATAGTGTAATTATTTGAGATGGTGATGCTTGTCTACACATTCTGTTCCTATTGTTAAATCCACATTAAATGTGAAATGACTCAGCGTGGATAAGTGTACTAACAGTTTTTGTTTACATAGAATTTCAATAAATTACATTATGCTTTATCATTAACACACATGTAACAACATTAGAACCACAAGTATCTGGTCTGCTGATTGATGCATATAAAGCTCCGGGGTGGTCTGTCCACCCTCTGATAAGCTAATGTGATAAAAGAGTCTTCTCATGTGCACAAAAACATTCACCCAAACAGTTCACAACAGACAGTAAATGACTTCAAAGATGTCACCCTTTGCTGCCGAATTCAACACAAACTCACCAGCCTCACTTTTGAGATTTTTTATCACTGACAGCAAAAGTGAACCAATCTTGTTTGCAAGAGAAGCTGAATGACTGCACGGATAACTTCAACCTTCAATGTGACAAAAAAAAGCAGGTTCCTTCATCGAGGCGGGTAGACAGGGAGCGCAGTTCATCTCACAGTGAGTGCAAAACGGAGCAGCTTCTTTATAACCGGAGTCTGATTGGCACAACTTCGCATTCAAGAAAACCTTCACACTCAACCTGTCACACGCTACAAAACAAATATAGCACACATGTCAGATTGGACATCAGCAGCTTGATGCAAACTGAACGAGGCAAACTGGGTGAAAAACAACAACAACAACAACAAAAAAAGCAATGAGAAGCTATGTTGCTGCTTACACAGTGATCTGCTTTGTCCGAGAATTTTAAAAAACATCCTTCCGTTCTGAATGTCTGTCGTTCAGAGGCTCAGCTTTTTTGTATACATGCAGGGAGTCCGAGGAAGATATCAGACATCCGCGTATGATGTCTCCACCTGGGACTGGATCTTGGCAGAACTGGGGACTTTCCAAGGACCAGGGGTGATGGGAGCCTTCTTGCTGGTAGTGCTCCCATTGCAGCTGGGGTCCTGGATGCTACTGCTTGAACCTCTGGGGTCCTTTTTGTTCGCTTCTTCAGGTGGACCGTGGTACTTGCTGTCCTTATCCCCCTTCTCTCTTCCACTCCTCCGGCTCAGGGTGCCGCTATCAGCATCCGACCCTGCCCTCTCCCTGTTGGATTTTTGCAACTCTTGCTCAGCCCTTTTGCTTTTCTTCTGGCGTTCACTAGTCCCTGAGCCTTTGTCTCCACTCTCTGTGGCCCCCCGCTCCTGCCAGTAGGCTGCATCCCCCTCCTTGTACCTCCAGTCCTTCCCTTCTCCAGAGGCAACGCTGGGCTGTTGGCCAGCTGGACGCCTGGGGCTCTGAGGCTCCTCCAGGTTCTTCAAAGGCACAGCTGGGTCCTGTTCTCTCTTGGAGCTCTTCCTGGGGCTAGAGGAGTGGTGGTCTCTCTGCCCTTGGGATTTTCTGTCCTTTCTCATATCCTCCAGGGATCCGCTGTGGCCTCGCTCAGTTTTTCTAGGGCTCTGAGAGCGCTCGTGATCCGCCCAGCCATCAGTGGCTCTCTTGGGGCTTGCAGACTTGGAGTCGCTCCTGCTTGTTTTTCTGGTCTGGGTGCTGGGGCTGGTGGTACGCTTATGGTTGTGGTGAGAGGGCTGCTGTCCTCTGGATCTGTTAGCCTGCCTACCATGCTCCTGCCCAGCACCAGGGGACCCGGATGCTCTGCGATCCCCCCCAGAGAACTCGTCAGGGGCGACTGTTTTGGGTGAAGATGGGGACAGTTCCGAGGTAGAGAGGGAGACGGAGGATGGAGAGGCCGGAGATGACTGCCCGTCAGATACAGAAAGTCTGGGGAAGCTTGAGGTTGGAATGGTTACTTTGTCCTTTGAACCTGAGAAGCAAGCAGTGGGAGGTAAGAAAATGTCAACATGGTACAACAGAAACACAAGAAATGACCAAAACCTCTTAACACCGCATGACGTGGTGGCACGTATTGTGTTGAAATGATGCATCGAAATGTGTTCTCTTGTCAAATACTGTAGTGTTGTAGTGTACTGTACTGCTGTTAATGCGTAATTCCCCCCTTGGTGGTTAGGGTTAGAGCTAAGGGTCTGGTCCAGGTTTACGTAGGGGGAAACACAGACGCTATGGAAAACAGTGCCAATAGAAAGTCAATGTGGAGCCTTTGTCGTGGTGGACATGCGAATCCCCTGGTGTAAAAGGCGTCACAAATTGGGCGGTGGTGACGGTAACAACCATTGTAAGTAGTATAAAGAGCGAGAAAGTCCATGTACTAAGGAGGTCAGAGGGGTGACTGGGTCAAACAAACACTGGACTTTCACCTTGAGGCAACTGTAGGTACTAGCGTCCTTTACATAGTTATGTCGTGGTACATTACGTACTTAGGTCATTTTACGATGTATTTGCGTCCTCTATGTAACAAACATAGTCATTTTAACTAACAATACAATCTTCTTCAAAACCTAAGCAAGTTGTTGCCCAACCATGCTGCCCTGTGCAAACCTAACATAATCATTAACCGAAAACAAAATATTTTACGAAACTTAACCAAGTATCTTTGGTACCTAAATTCAACACTGATGCCTTGTAAATAACAAATGTAGCAATTCAAACCAAATACATAATCTTTTTAGAAACCTTACCAACTAATTTGGTGCTTAAACCTAACCATGGCATCCCGTATGTAACAAATATATTAATTTTAACCAAAAACAGAATCTTTTTGTAATCCTAATTAAGTTATTTTGGTGTTCAGACCACCCTGTGTGTAACAAATGTGTTAATTTTAACTGAAACCCGAGCTTTATGAAACCTAACCAAGTACTTTTGGTTCTTTAATCCCACCGTGCTGCCCTGTAAATAACATATATGTGTTTTTTAAAAAAATATTTTTGGGGCTTTTGTTAGGACAGCTCTTAGTGTGAAAGGGGAAGGATGATATGCAGCTAAGGGTCAGGGTTGAAAATGAACTTGCGGCTGCTGCGGCAAGGACAAGGTCTTTGTACATAGTGCACCAGCTCTACCAGGTAAGCCCCTGGGTGCCCCAAAATGTAGTTATTCTAACCAAAACATGATCTTTTCCAAAACCTTACCAAGTAGTTTTGGTGCCTAAACCCAACTGTACCGCCACTACATGACTTCAACACAACATATAGCAGCACCACAGGATGAGGTGTTCAGAGATCACAGTCATTTCACATATTTCTGTGCATCATGTTCTAGCTGAGCAACAACGTCTGTTCTCCAGGGATCTGCATAAGCTAAAATATTCCTTACATGGAATATTTTGCACATTCAACAAAGAATTTCAGATAATTTAACACGTCATGCAACAGAAGCACAATATTCTGATATTGTGAAAAAAAAGATGTCCACCTTACTCGCTTTCTGTAATAACCCTCTGTAATATCCCTCTAAATATTTGCCTTGTTTAAGATATGTATCGGCTGAACGACATAGCCATCAATGGAAAAGGTGCTAGTGTTCACCCAGCACTGACGTTTCAATTTCCCCCCTGAGCTGATAAGAATTGCACAGCTGTGATTGAGAGCAGATATATGCAGCAGAAAAACCAGAGAGAGAAAAAGAAGAATGATGGACTTTGTGGTGCTGAAATGAGCTTTTGGATTTCTAGGAGCAACAAACTCGTAGAAATTCATTCTAATGTGGTCTTTGGATTGGAAGGTTGATGCCAGTGAATGCACACAAATCCTTTTACCACTTGCCACCTGCTGATCAATATCTAGTGAGGGATTTTTTTTCTCCAGGATGACGTGTGTGTTCAGTGGCATGCCAGGTTTTTGCAATACCCTTTTTAAAAAATAACTTGCAGAGCTCTGAAGCCTCCCAGCGCTCCTGCAGGTCTGTTTGTTCTTCTAGGACTCACTGCTTTGGTTCAGCCCTCCGGGGGAAGAGTAACTCAGCTATCTGATCTATTTCAGATTGATCATGGGGATGAAGGAAGGGACAGACACTTAAATCTGGGAGATGAGTCACTCTGAAAGGAGAGGTCAAAGGAAAAAGTACAAGGAGTACAAGGTTTACCAAGGTTATTAGGGACAGACCAAGAAAAGCAGTGAGGCCTTTAGTGATGCTCTGGTTTCATGTAGAAGCACAGGGTGGAAGAAGAGTTCAGACCTATAGGAGGAAAAGATAAATAGGTAGAAATAGACGGCCGTGCCAGTGCAGAAAACAGGAGCAGATAAAGAGCATAAGATCAAGATAGAGGTAGTGAGAATGACAGGAGAGAAACGGTCAAGAGAGAAGCTCGCAACACATGCATGAGAATAAAATAAACTCAGCACCCTGCTATCAAGCATATCCATACAAAAGCTTCTGAATGTGTATGGTTACTATGCTACTGTGTAGATCTATATGCAGTGGCATCAATGTGTGTACATGCATGCAGCTGTCAGCAGTCACTCACTGTGATCCGGGACCAAGCCCTGGCCGGGTCGAAGCAGCAGGTGAACTTTACTGCCTCCTGCTTGGATCAATTCGATTGCCCGAGTGTGTGTGATGCCCTGGGTGGCCTCGCCGTTGATCTCCACAATCTGATCTCCAACCTGTGGTGCAGATATAGTCCTTTCTTAAATGTCTTACATGGCATGGACTTCAAGAATTTGAGATCAGAGGTTTTCACACTCCAGGGTACGCCTCAGTGTGGGAGAGTTACGATCCAAACCGATCCGATATACTTTATTGTCCCCGTAGGGAAATTTTTCTTGGACTCAGATGCTGTGCCAATAAATGCCTCCACAGTCACAATAAAACAAACCAGATATTGACAGAGGAGCACTACCTGTACCAAATCACACCAATAAATTGCACATAGTCCAAAATCCACATACAAAATATTGAACATACATCTTACATAGCACATTTACAAACACCCTGCTGCTACAAACATCATGAAACTACTGCACAATCCCTGCAGCTTTAAGCAGCGTTGTTTAAAAGTTTTATGGATGTAGGAACAAAGGACTTTCTGAAACGGTTGAGTTTGACGGTTGGGTGCAGTGAAAGCGATGTGAAGCAAAAATACTGGGTGAGGTGAAAAAGACAGGTGCACGCCGATGTTCTCGAAAACAACAGCAAGTTATTTAATGTGGTTTGGCTCAAAATTTTGACCCGCTTATCAAGTCAGCAGTCCAATCTACAGAAGAGTCCACAAGTCACGAAGGCAATTAAAGGTACAGGTGGTAAATTTGATAAAAAACAAAACAAAAAACCTTCAGAAATGGAAATGGGGCTCAAATTGTCGCCGACGGCTAACTAACTAGCTCCATGGCAGCAGTTTTTTGTGTTGCATTTTTTGCTTTTCAAAATTTTGCCTGTGTGTTGTGATTTTATGTGTACAGCACTCTGTAACATTGGTTTTGATAAGTGCCATAAAAATAAACTTAAAAATAAAACTAAAACTAAAACTAAAACTAAAACTAAAATAATAATAATAATAATAATAATAATAATAAACATAATGATAATAATACTACTACTAATAATAAAAAATGATGATGATTATGATTATTATTATTATTATTATTATTATCATTATCATCATTATTATACTTACTGTGTCTACATCTACCAAAGCCCCCAAATTATGTAACCTGAAGTTCAAAAAACTTAGAGCATGATTATCCACTCCAAAAATAAAGACCAAAAACAATAATAGGAGAAACAAAATCCAACAAATTTAACAGTTTAAATTGTACAGTATCAGGTTTTGAAAACACAAGAGTAAGACCTATAAATGTATTTTAAATGCAATAGTTTAAATTAGTATTACGCAGTTTATTCTAAAGACAGAGACAGACAAGTAGAAAAAAAACCTCACATGTATCCGGCCGTCTTTGAGAGCAGGTCCGTCCTCAGCCAGTCGCAGGATGAACAGGCCCATATTATACTCTTTCCCTCCTCTCAGACTGAAGCCAAAGCCCCGCTGGCTGCGGTCCAGTTCCACCACAAAACAGCCCTGTAGTTCACACACAAGAATATCGGCTTTTGAGACTAGAGCACTCACTGACAGACGTGTGATAACAGCAGTTTCAGACTGAAGTCAAACCCTGAAAATCACTGTTACATGGCTGATATTGTCTAAAGGCCACAAGCCGAAACACGCTGGTCTGATAAAGTTGTTCTTTAAACTACAAGAGCTGCTGGAGCTCTCTGACCTCTTAAAATCACTTGACACCACAGCAGAAATAGTCATTCACAAACACCATGTACTGTAAATTAAGAACCACTTTTTGCTGGTCTTACCTGCTTGGAGCCTGACGTGATGAGTGTTCCCATCTCTCTTGGTGGGAAAGAGTTTCTCATCTCAGTGTCACCATTTCTACCCCAGAAAAGACCACACATACACACACACACACACACACACACACACACACACACACACACACACACACACACACACTATTATGTGATTCCCCATCTTTAGAAATTCCTCAGTATTTAATCATTTGAATCCTGGATTTGTTTTCTTGTGCCGCTTTCAGATGCCTTTCACTAGCATTTCAAGCACTGAAACGTGAGCAAATTGGTTTGATTTCTTTCAAAAACATGGGAAAAAAGGCAATCAGCAGCTTGGCATTAAATATCCCGCAAATCTGCAAAAAATAAGTAAAAGGTGACAAGAAAATTACCTGAAAATCTGCTATACTTAAAAAGAGAAAGAGAAAGGGAATCATGAGAAAATTATCTAAAAACTATGAAAAATATCATGAAACTATATGTATAATTATATATTTAAAATTAGTTTACAGACAAAACATATTTATTATTATTTTCTATATTTCCTTTTTATATTTGTATATTTTGCTAATTTTACATATTTAACCGTAATATTCTAATAATTTTTCACTAAGTTTTGGGCCATTTGGATCATTGCATCTTTCCATGTTTTTGGGACGAAATCCAGCCAATCTGCTCAAGTTTCAAAGAAAAACATTGACATCCTATAGAGGCTTTCATTTTAGATTTGAAAACTTTTAACGACACCAGCTCCTTGAGTTTAAAGCCATTCTTCAACAAATTACAGGCTGAGAGTGACGAATACCCAAAATTCCTTTTCCCAATTTCTGCCTGTCTGTTTGGGACAGACAGCATGAAGAGGTCCTGAGAACGCAATGAATACGGTCTAGTACTTTTCTGTGTGATAAAAACACAAAGGTAGTGTGGGAGCAGACCAAGAATCGCCTTACATATAAAGGCAAAGGTGTGATATTATGGGGTGCATAGCTCCTTTGCTGCTTCTTCCAAAAAGTCCACTATCATCTCCTTATTTTTGCTGACGTTCAGGAGTAGGTTGTCCTCTTCTTCTTTAAAGTAGTACTTTTCATTGTTATCTGTGATCAGGCCCACCACAGCTGTGTTGTCAGCAAACTTTGTGATGATGCTGAAGTCAGAAGTGGCTACACTGTTGTGTGTGTACAGGGAGTACAGCAGGGGACTCAAAACGCAGCCCTGGGGTGCTCCAGTGTTAACAGTGAGGGTGGAATATACTGATCCAAGATCTGTGACCAATCTCAAGGTGAAGGATTATCTGCTGTGGGGAAACTCATGTGAAATATACAAAAATATATGCACTCAGTGTGGTCCAAGGAGCTTTTTATAATCCTTCATCAGCTTGCATGTGTCATGTTAGCAGTAATGCCTGTGTGTGAGCTACAGCACGAAGAGAGAAAAGAGTAAGTCTTGTTCTCTTCCCCCTCTGCTGTGTCCAGAATGATGCACACATCGCCACGCCTTCATTACAGAAGCATGAGCCTCTTTCTCTCGCTTTCATTATGCAGCACAGACCTATGTAAATCCTTCACAGAGCCATGTTGCTTTTACAATTCATTGGACGATAACGAGGGCAGACTTTAATGCTCCGCAGAGCTCATTATAATGCCTCTGTGGGAACTTAGCCACACTGGCACACTATCTCAAGAGTCAAGGCGTTTTCAGCAGCACTGGCATGGAGAAGAGTTTACACACTCCATGCAACCTGGCTGACAGCCTCAGCTCATATCTACCCCGGGCTGACCCAGGGCACGCGTTGGAGATTAGACGGAGAGAAGAGGGTGCTGCCGAGGAATGGACGGAGGGCTAAATGAGTAAAATGGGGAACACATGCTGATAGGCAGCGAAACGGCGCGGGTGAGGGCGAGAAATTATGGCGCAGACTTGCTGCTGCAGCAATGGATTAAAAAGTCTGACACAGGTAATCTTGTTTAAAAAGAAAGATCAAAGAGGAAGTGAGACTCCCTATTAATCTGTCTCTTTTTTCTTTGCTTCGCCGTCCAAACAGTGACCACGGGGGGATTTTCTGTCCCTCTGGATAACAAGGAGACTGCGGGCCACAAGAGATGCTAATGGGCCACATTGTAGCTCAAAACCAGAGCCTGCTTTGAGAGGATTGGGGCTAATTTATGGTTCAAGTGGCAGAACCTGTATTAGACTGTCTCCAGTGGATGCTGGGAAATTTGTGTGAATGCCTGCGCTTGTTTGGGAGGATATGTGTGTATTGGTGTACCTGTCTGGATAGCTGGGAGGCTGTTGGCCCATAGCTCTGTGTTGTGCCGAAGGGCTCTGCTTGGCTGAATTTGTTCCAGATGGAGGAGCGCTGTCTGTGAAAACACAATTTTAACAACACAACTTAAAACGACACACACATCTGAAAACCTCCTTTTAAAAGTAAATCAACATTATCTGATTTCCAGAAAGTAATTAATTCTGTAAATCAGCTTCAGAGAACTAAGACTTTCTCTGTGGGCCAACCTACCGTCTTCAGGCACAACAGTGAGAGTGACAGAGTTGCCGGCTTCCTTGATGAGCTGGACGATGTCGTTGTGCGACAGCTCCATGATGGACCGGCCGTTGACAGCAGAGATTCGGTCTCCCACCTTCATCTGACCTATTCGGTCTGTAGGGCTGCCCTCGATGATGCGGCCAATCTTGTGAGGTATAACTGAAGCAGGAAAACGCAGAAAAATGACAACCTGTTTGTGCTGTTTTTTATGTTGAGCGGCACTGATTTAATAAAGCAAACATTGGAACGTCAATTTCAAATAAAGCATTGTGCAATCTTGCTGGGTTACTAGGAACCCAATCAATACATGGCTCCAATATAAAATCATGGATCATAGAGTACAGGGTATTATGTATATGGATGTATATACCCATTTACAAATCTAATTCAAGGAACTATGGTCTTAAGTTTGAAAAAACTTAAAGACACACTCGTGAAGAGACTGCAGCCGCACCAGCTGTGTGAGGCTGAACTTTGACACAGCTGTGCTTTAATGCTAAGGTCAGCATGCTAACATTTTTACAGTGGCGGTGTTTACATACTGATGCTCTACATGTTCATCATCTTAGGTTTGCATGTTAGCATGCTACCATTTGCTAATTAGCACTCAACCCGAATCCTGGTGAGTCTGAGAGGATCAGCATTTGTTTTGCAGGTATTTTATCGGAAACCAAAGACAGTAATGACCTTGATGACTGTGCTGGATTGGATGTTTGGGATCATCATAGATGTTAAAATTTATCCCGAAGGAGATTTAAATGCCACATTTTGTGGCAACCCATCCAATAGTTGTTCAGGCATTTCACTCAAAACCACAAATGTAAATGTAAACAAAAATACTGTAATAATATAAATCTTAAACTCAACAGACATACTTTGGGCAAATACCTAACAGTATGACTTTGAAATAATAAAATCAGATTTTTAAAAAAATATTCAACTTGTTATAAGTTCATAAATACCAAATGCTTGATCGTGCTCCTCAGTTTCTGAGATACAGGCATTGTCGTGTACTATATTTAGTTTTTGGTCACATGGGGTGATTGGTTTTTTTTTCTAAAATACGTAAAAATATAAGGAAAACAGTAGTATCGTGCTCAAATATACTATGATAAGAAAATGGTGGTATCTATAGTAAAGTGTAGTATAGTGCAGTACAGTACAGAACAGTATATGTCCTTATATTCATATTTCTTGAATATACCGCAGATCTCTGTTAAGTCCTCAAATTACCTCATACTTTCTATGTAATTAAAATAGCCTGATTGGTAATAAGTTGCAAGATGTATTTTTCTTTATTTCTCACCTCCAGGTGGGGGCTTGTTCTTTGATGTGAGGATGACGAAGCCGAAGCCCTCGTTGTCTTTGCGCTGCAGAGTGACGTCAAAGCACTCTGGCCGAGAGGACTGAGCTGGCTGGACGGCGTTTGGAGCCTCGCCACGAGACATCTTGGGAGAGCTGTTGACCAGGACGGATGCTACCTGCTGAGGCTGCTGACTGCTTTCCTCCTCTTCACCATCTGACAAAACACAATGCATGGAAACATGAGGGGAATTCTTGCAGTCATGCATTTTGAGCAGCATGCTTCATCGTGTCTTAAGGACACGGTCAGCTCATTACAATTCGTCACAATCAGCAACAGGACAACGTAAATGTCTATTTTGAGCAGGGGTCATTCTGATGTGGCTGACATACATTTCAACATCTGTCAAAAGATCCCTCAGATCCTCCGTCTGCAGATCCTTCCAAAAATAATCCAAAGCACAGCGGCTTTATTGAAGATACCCTTTTTTTGTTGCACACATGAAATACAAGACTGTCAACTCTACACTTGAGAGGAAAAAAAGCCCTTTACAATTTGTTATTCATAAGACAGGATGATCTACCTCAATCTCTCTTCATTGTATGTTTGTTTTGCTGAGTCCCTGTTTTGTCAGCCGGCATCAGGGAATCTCTTTCTAAAGCCCTGCTTTGAAAGCATAAAGCCTTACATGATTGATGCTTAATTTCTGCAACGTGATCAAAGCTGTTGTTGCGATACATCAAATCCAAAGTAATTTCAAAAAGTGCTGCTACCATTCATGGAGCGGTTATTTGTGGGGGTAAACAAACCTGAATGCAGTAGGGGTTTGTGCTGTTGAAAAATAAAACTCAGCATATTCTTTTTTTTCATCCTTTGAGATGTAAATCAACTCCACCAGCTGATCTAATCTCCGCTGCCCTTCACACAGCTCCCATCAGCCTCGACAGATAAACACAGCAGAGACACTTTGGCTGTTTTGTTTCTATTTTGATGGATGAAAATGCTTCATTTGTTTTCTGAGATTAAAGTAAACTAGAATTATTGCCTTGTGGTCGTCTGCCTTCATGCACCAGTTAAGTTGCGCTCACAGTTTACATCTCTGTCTGTGAAAATATGGCTTCACACAAATCTTTCCCCCGGCAACTCAGAGGATCTATACAATCAGCACATTTTCGAGATTAGTTAAATTCAGTATCCAACCAAATGTCTCCCCTTCTGTTCTTGAGAGGTGATGTTTAGTAATGGCCAGAAAAATGTTTTTGCAGAACATCATGATGTCAAAGTTTACGTCTGACCTCTCGGATAAAAAATCCTATTTGACATTTGTGTGAAATTTGAGCATATTTATTCTTGATTTACAGCCAAACGTGTTTCATGAGGACACAGTGATCATGACCTTTGACCACCAGTTTCTAATCAGTTCATTTTTAAACCCAAGTGAACGTTTGCAGCAAATTTGAAGAAATTTCCTTAAGGGGTTCTTAAGATATCACATTTACAAGAATGAGATAGATAAGGACACCCTGACCTTAACCTTTGACCTACAACCACCTAAATCCCACCAGGTCATCATTGAATTCAAGTGGATGTTTGTGCCAAATTTGAAGAAATTTCCCCAAGGGGTCTTAAGATATTGCACTCAAAGATGAGGTCACAGTGACCTTGACCCTTGACCTTATGACCACCAAAATCTAATCACTTCACTACTGAGTCCAAGTTAAAGTTTGTGCCAAATTTGAAGAAATTCGCTTCAGGTGTTTTTGAGATATCTCATTCACAAGAATGGGATGGATGGACAGACAGAAAAACCACAAATATAAAAATCCTCTTAAGAACTTTCTTTTTCTTTTCAGGAAAAAAATGTTCACATAGGTCCTAAAACTCAATTTTGGTTGAACTTCTGTTATTCAGATTTATCTGCAAAGAAGTCATCCAGAACAAATTTAAAAGGATTAGAGAAAAAATCCCAGATCAAAGCTGTTGCTCAGAGGTCCTCCTGCAGCATACTGATCCAAACAAAAAGAGTAAAAACAAGAAGCCGCGCTCAAAACCTCTCGAGCGCTTTCAGAAAAACTCTGATTGTTCAAAAGCAGACCCACCTGCGTGTGTCAGCTTCCTGCGCACTGTGAGCATGACTTGCCCCATGCGGGCTGCGTTGGTCATCAGCTCCAGCACTTGTTTGTGGGATTTGCCCTTAACTGGCACGCCATCTATACACAGCAGCTCATCCCCTGCCCGCAGGCGCCCGTCCTTCTCGGCTGCACCCAGCGGCACGATGGCGCCGATGTACACCTGTGGAGGCAACGGGATGTGAGAGAAAACAGCTTGACACACTGATCTGAGCCTGAGTGAGCACACGGATTGACTGGCATTATAGTAAATAAACAGTTGAAATCCTCTCCAGTTGCTTTGAGTATTTTGATGCCTCGTTTCCTATGTGCAAAATAGAGTTTTTATTCCCCCCTTTGTCCTAAAGCAATGCCAGACATTTCGACAATTTAACTGAATGCAGCTTAAATATTGTTTTGCTCGCCGCCTGACTGCCATTTTCAAGTGTCTGAGGGTTTGGGGTTCCAGCAGCACGCCAAGGTTTGTTGTAAACGGCTGAACCGTGCCGGGCAGCTACGTACCGGCTGATCTGGCCCCTCGCCTCCCAGGACTCTGAAGCCAAAACCCGACTCCTGGTTCCTTTTGATGAACACATCCAGGTCCTTGGTATTTGGAGCTGTGGAGAGGAGAGGAGAGGAGAGGAGAGGAGAGGTTTTATTTACAACAGAAAAGACACATTAATTATGCCCTCTGTCTGTCTGGCATGTGGGCAATGTGTGTTTTGTATAATGCAGTAATTCTATGCTGTCAATCAAGGCCGGTTATGTCTTAAATTATTTCAGCCGTAAAAGAAATATTTCATTTGAAAGCCAAAAGACATAATTTTATGATATCTTGCTTAGATATCAGAGATTTTTAGCTTTCATTTGTCTGATAAAATGTCCTAAAACAATATGAAATTATGTGCATCCACAAGTACAGTACAACTTTAAAGAGACAGTTCACCTGAAGTTCAAATATACAGAAGAAACTGAATGTTGGGTAAAAATGAAGAAATGTACGTGATGGTAAACAAATAATAATCGATGCATATTAGAGTTCCGTTATGTCGACAGCCTCAGAAAATAAATTTGCTGTTATTTTAAATGACATTAAACACGCAATAAAGTTCTGTAACTTTTCTAAAACTTCTAATGTTTTTCACATACTTATTACTTTTTCATGGCCTGGAAAATGTGATTGTGACTTTTCTAGGTTTTCCATGACCTTGGGAACCCTGAATATGATGGAACTAGACGGCACTCCACTTATGGAGCTAAAAGCTAAAACATTAGAAAGAAAACAGTTCTGACATCTGTAGATTTTCTTGAGTTACTGGATCGTGATTTCTGTAAAGACACATTGCTGTTAAGTTTTTAAAATGCATTTTTTTGGCACTTTGAGCACCACAAGCTGAGTGCCAACTTGCTCCATTATATTGGAAAGAAGGCAGACATCTCTACGGCCGATATCTCCAACACTCTGCAGCCCACACCGAAACAAACTCAACTGACAAACTGCACTACAGGTGAGAGGAGAAATATGGATTGTTGATTTTAAGGTGAATTGTCCATTTAAGGCATCAGTTAAGACTCTGGTAACTTGTGATGGGCATCCTTTCTTGAAGATACATTTTCTACCTGATGAAATAAAAGAAATATTGCTAAAAAATCAAAAGTTGCAAGACTGTGCATCCAGAATCATGTTAAATGATTGTAAATAAATAAAAAGTGTGTTTCCCTGAAAACATTCTGTCACGTCCACTTACGCTTGCTTTCCAACAAGGCCCTGGACTTGAGGTAGAGCTCAGACGCGTCCGGTTTGGGTGAAGACGAGCGCAGCGTGTTGGTGTGGTAAGGGAGCGGGTTGGGGGCCACCTCGGGCTGACCGAGGGCCTCTGTGCTGTTGATCACCTCCTGTCGCTGCGGCTGTGTGATGGGCTGGGAGATTGGGTGGGGCATCTGCTGGGGCGCGGGGTGGGGAGCCTGTTGAGGAGTCGGCTGGGATATGGGAGCCGTGCACTGAAACACAGAAAGGAGAGCCGTGATGTCGCGATGAGAAGATAAGAAGAAAGATACACTATGATTTCAGGCTGATAAATATATTAGTATGAAGCATAAAATCCACAAATGGATTCTTTTTATGACTACTGTAAATGTATTCCTGTCTCTGTATGAAAATACGCATACTTTTTTGATACTATACAGCAAGAGTACTCAACTTGCTTTGTTTAGGGGCCACTTTGCAAAGTGACAGGAGGCCAAAGGCCAATTGCAGGGGCCTCAGACATGTTTTTAAGATTTTAAGAACATGTCTTGGATTTTAGCATTCTAGGATTTTGGAATATTTCTCAGATTTTAGGGCATTTCCAGGATTTTAGGATGTTTCCAAGATTTAAAGACATTTGTAGAACTTTACGATCATTCCAGGACTTTAGGACATTTCTAGGATTTAAGGACATTTCTCATATTTTAGGACGCTTCTTAAATTTTTGGGACATTTCTCATATTTTAGGATGTTTCCAGGATTTTAAGATATTTCTAGATCTATAAGATAATTCTAGGACTTTAGGACATTTCTAGGACTTTAGCATTTTTCAAGCATTTTAGGATATTTTCCAGGATTTTAGGACAGTAGGGGCTTAGCCAGGAACTCTGTCAAGGGTTGTAGGGGATTATTTTAATGCTGTTTTATGCTCTCTGGCACCTTATGCATCCTAAAAGTACAAAAACAAATCCCAGTGTGAATCACTTTATTTTTTACTGTGAAACAGAAAATAGGTGGGGGGGCACAAGGCAGCCAGTCAGGGCCAGATTCAGCCCACGGGCCATAAGTTGAGTATTACTGCCATACATACTGTTTTTATGCCACTAATGTCTTCAGTGCTAATGTAGCTGAGGCAGGAGAACGTGTTTAAGGTGGTCTTACTCCCCAGAATGAAAATCTCAACTACTGCACAAGTCTTAATTTTTAAAAATAGTGAAACCACACATTATAATTCAGTGTTGAACCAATAAAACAGTATGAGTAAGCCTGTTGCTGCCTCAGCTCCTCTCTATTTTAAGAGTGCGGCATGGAGGAGCAGCGCAGGAACAAGCTGTTGAACATGGCATATCATCTTAAACACCCATACGCAGAGGGATGTTAAGTTGCTGTTTGCCAGGAGCCAGCATATTTACCCACATGCAGCTCCAGAAATAACAGCCTGGCTAATGTGGGCTCACTGAATAATGTAGCTAACAACAGCTTCCACAGCACACACACACTGAGTGGTGCTTGCGGGTAACCAAGTTAAAACCTTTTTCTTTTGAATAATTCAGCGGCAGTTTTATCATCAGGGTTTGTTTCGTGCCGTGAAATGGAAGAAACGTTGCAAAGATCAACTTACTGGTTTTAGCGATTTCACAGGAGACGTCTGACCTGCAAACAGAGAGGCAGAGGGAGACGTTAAATCCAATTTATTAAGAAAACAAACATCTTTTCAAACATACAGCTTAAAAGCTTTAAGGATGAGCCGTACTTTGCATCTTTATTCACTCCACTGACCTGTTGAACTTTAATGCTAGAGCATCACATTACACTCACAAATAAAGGTGCTAACTAGAACCATACAGGGTTCTTCAGCTTGTACCTATAGGAAGAACCTTTTTAGGCTCCTGGTTGATTATTTTACAACAGTACCACCTGAAACCCTTTCAGAGAGCTCCATCTACAACCCAAAATAAAGGGCTTTACCCAGAACCCCCAATATTACCCATTTTACACCAACGTGGGACTGTTAAGGCTTCAGTTTTTGCACCTAATTTTGAACCATTCAGGGCATTTCAACCAAAAAAAAACTGGTTCTGAACCTGAAAAGTTCGGAAACCAATTTAAGAACCAGAGCTAGTATGATGAAAAAGCGGTATTTGAGTTTCTACAGAGAACCTTTTAATGGTGTAATGGTTTCACCCAGTACCCTTTCTGGGGCTTCTTTCTAAAACCTTTCTACTTCTAAATTCAGAGGTTTTCATCTAGAATCCATCAGCAGGGCTCTAAAAATAGTAATTTACTACATTATTCGTAAATCTCTCACCCACTAATCATAGTTTTAGTTTAACAGGCCAGCCTGGGGCCACGTCCAAGAGTTTTGGCCTTCATGAGGCTCCTAAATGGCTGACGTCGGCCAGTGTGAACCACAACAATCATGGTTCATAATCATGTTTTTAGGGGGTGGAGATTTCGTGAAATCTCTGCTATTAGAGATTTTACTATTTCAATGAAACAGTAAGGTTGGAAACCGAAACTCAGTTTCAAATTAACACCAAATATAATAGGCAAAGAACCAGTTACCCCCAAAAAAGAAGAATTTTTGGCAGACCATGTGGTATTGTATGGCACAAATATATCAACTATGGCAGAGCATAAGAACAATGAACTGATAAAGGTGATTCCAAATTCATCTACACTGAAGAACAGCATTGAAACATGGGTAACAAATTTAATATTTTATGGAGAGGATCTCCTTACACCCATGCTTTCAACAATCTTTGAAAAACTCTTTCTCCTAAAAAAGGCTCTTTGGATTTAAAGTGTTTTCAAATAATCCTTGAAGAACCAAAAGGCATTTTTTGTAAACTCGCCAAAGTTTTGCATTTCAAATAGCATAAATGATATGAACCTTTTGGTTTGAAAAAAAGTCCAAAAGTGCATATAACATAAAAAAAACACTGCACATAATCTTAATCATTTCTCACAGAAGAATATATGAATAACTCAATTTTGACAAAAATGTCAGATAGAGACAACCTTATAATTCTGAGGTAAGAAAATGTCTGTGGGCAGAACCTCTGACCTTCAGGAAGAACGCCTCTGTAACCCTTATTTCTCAGAGCGTACACCCTCTCCTACTTCTTATGCGGACACACTCTGCACCTTGTTCTTTGTCACTTAGTAATATTACCCTTAAGGGTTTTGCAGCTGCTGTTTAATACCTCGCTGAGCTTTCCTCTCTGTCAGTGAGTCACACTGTAATCCAACCAGTAGGGGCCAGTATACTCCAGTAGCAAAAATGGTTTACATGTCACCGCAGGATGGGAGACACAGAGGTGACCCTAGGCCATGAGAAACATGCACTCCTCTGGGTTAAACCTGCCAGCTGTTTGCTCCACTGCTTACTCAGTCTGCAGCTTTAATAATTGCATGAATGTCATCAGCAGAATTAAATAAAACGATTTAATGAGTGTGCGCTGGTGTCGGAGAAATGACTCTGTAATAATACGTTTATTTATTCATTTAATTCCTTTTCAAATACAAGTGACGCAAAACCACTGATGGTATCTCCCTGCTCATTTGATAGCACCGGCGCTGAGTGCAGTACACATCCCACGGGGAAGGGTACTGTGTCTCATTTCCAGATTTAAATCCAGAACAGGGATCAGGGCCAAATAATTTCCTGTTTCATTTCTCTCTGCTGCTGTCATCGGAAGCGAGTTGTAGCCGCTGGCTGGGAGCAAAGCCTAACCTAATCCTGGTTTATGGGTGACTTGAGGGAAGCCCTGCAGCGATGCTCCTTTTAGTCCTGGAAAGCTGTGATCTCCTGCCCCTTTGTAAGCACTAACACACACACAAACACTGCATATGCACATGTAACGAAAAAATACATATAAGGCTGGCATAAAGGGGCATAGAGTTGATAACAGCACACACACAGACACACAGGACAAGCCCCTGGAGCTCAGCGCAGAGCCCAGCTGAGTGCATCTGATATGTGGGTGCAACACTGATCTCTTGAATCTAGGCTACTGCACTGCAGTAAAGGCGAAAAGGAACAAGCCCTTCAAATCGGTGCGAGCCTGAAGTAAGAGGAAGGACAATCATTACCCACCATGCTCTGGCTCTACTCCCTTTCCATCTCTTTCTCTCTGAGCAGCAAGTGAATCACTGAGACTGCCATCTCTCCTCGCCTTCCCAGCACGGCTCACCATGTGACTAAGCATGACTTCCTCCCTGTTTGGGAAGGTGCACTGTGGGTGATGCGGAGTTGGTGCGGAGCGGAGCGTGAAATTACTTTATTCAACATTGGGAGAATTTGTGTGTCCAAGCAATACCTCCAGAAAACCACGATGCAACCTGTTGTTTATGAATGAAAACATACTATGTGCTACACTAGATCTCGCCTTGACGGAGTAGACCTTTGTCAACAGTTGTATAATCATGTTTATTTCTCTCTTAAAATAGTGTTTCGCTGCTTGAAAGATGGCGTCTTCATAAAACTGGGCTGTATATGGAGTAGAAATTCACAATTACTTTTGACATTGGCGCTACATGACCAAAGAAAATAGAAAAAAGGCTGTGGCATTTGCTTTTTCTAAATTGTATATCGACAGAATAATTGTAATTCCATACTGGTATTTCAGTTGTGCAAAGAACAGTTAGTCAAGGCCGACTAAAAAAGCTGATGCTTAGTTAGTGGTTGAGTTTACTCAACAGCTAAGTGACATTTTCACACTTGTTTTCTTCACTTGTTTTTTACAAATAAATACATGTATTAAAAAGCATCCGTGATTGTTGCATCTAATGTATTATTACTCTGATATTAAAATGGCATTAATTTTGGTGCAGAGTGCATTATGACTTGTGACTTGACTTGCGATATGTCAAACTTGACTTGGGACTTACTTGTGACTTGAAAGACAATGACTTGGTTCCACCTCTGCAATTTAGGTGTAAATACATGAGAGCAATGCAAAACACCTTGTCAAATTCCTTGTATGTTTACTGTACTCGGCCAAATAAAGTTATTCTGATTCTGAAGAGGCTTAAAACCTACAACCACAAGAATGCACTTTGCTGCACCGGACCAATAAACGCTCCCACTGGTGGATGAATTTGGGTTTCCTGTTTGGCAACAATATGGCTGCCGGTTGGTTTCAATCTTGTATTACAGCTAAACAGTAAGCTAAAATATGTTTCTGAGAACCCTTTAGGTAAGAAATAGGCAACAAAATAACAAAATCTCGGTTTATATTTGATCAACAGTGCTAAGGTTTACTGTTTTGGTCTTAGTTTGGTCCTAATTTGAGAGAGAGAGGGCGGCTCTCTCTCAATCTGCTTCTATTTCCTTTGTGTCCTGATGCAAAAGGACAATATGTAGTTTGAGCAAAAGCGCCACAGCCAGTGAAAATCTGCAGGATGACGCGATTTTGAGCTGCGAGATGAGCAGTAGTTCATTAACACTCATTAGCCACACCGTTTTGATACAAAAGTAGTTTAAAATCAGCAAAGTATCCCTTAAAGAAATCAACTTCTAATGCAGGCGGGCGGGCTTCTCACATCTGTTGATTCACTCATTGTTTTGTTGCGAGAGTAAAAGAGCGACAGACTACAGGTGACACAAAGCTGAGTGGGGAATTAAATGATTTCAGAAGTGTGGGACTCAAAGCTCCAGACTATCTCTGCGCACTAACACCTGTTTGCTGTCTGAACAGTAACTGAGTAGATTAATACAGACAGCAGCGAGTTAACAAAAGAGATGTCACAGCGTCAGCACTGTAACCCCGCCAGCTGCGGCACACCTCTGAGGATTAGCTCAGTGTTGCAGGATTTACCTGCAGCTGCTCATTTCTGCCGACTCACCTCCTCTAAGCACCAGCACGTTGACCTCGCTGCCCACTGGCAGGTCTTTGAGGATGTCCACCACCTGGGAGTGGCTCAGCGTCTGGACGTTCTGTCGGTTGATCTCCTTGATGACATCGCCTTTCAGCAGGCCGCGGCACCACTGAGCGTCCAAGATCATCTTCACCTTCTGACCAAGGGGGCAATCTGCGATGGCGAAGCCGAAACCTCCGGGACCTTTCACCAGGGGGACGCTCACCAGCTCCGGCTGTAACAGAGTGGGATCTGGGCCGTCTTGGTTGGGGACGTGAGGGATGTGGTGGTGGTGTTGGTGAGGATGGTGGTGGTGACGTCCTCCGTTGGTCATGGGCAGGACTGCGGCAGTCTGTCTGGAGAGGGTTCCTCCGTCTGGGAGTGTGTAGTGGGGCTCCTGCGGCGTGGAGGTGGAGGGGGACGGGGAAGTGTCCTTGGAGGTGGAGAGGCCTCCTGATGCCTCCTCACTGCTGCTGGAGTCCTCGGGCAGCGGGTAGCCCCGACACAGGACCATGTCCACGTACTGGTTGATGGGGATGGACTGGAACATTTGCACCACATCAGCGTGAGTCTTCCCCAACACGCACGCCCCGTTGATGTCCACGATCACATCACCTAAAACAACAAACAGCTTTTTAGGACCAGACAGACCGAAATAAAGGATGGCAACGAAGGCCGATTGTTGCGTCGCCTTATGTAACCTGAGTCTCAACCAAAAAGTTGCACTTGAACACACTGCAAAGACCACATCTTTGTTGACTCAGTGTTTTATCACAATGTGATAACCGTCCAAGACCTGAGTACTAAATAATTGTACTAATTAATTCAAGATGCAAGAAAACCTCCAGAACAATTAACACTGAAGAAATCCTAACCATAAGCTCTCGCTTGGCACACAGGAGAAGTTTCAGCTGCTTGCAAACTGCAATCTTCACAGCGAGATGCCACTAAATCCTCCATATCCTCGACACCGTTTCTTTAAGAAGCCAGAATCAGAGAATTTTACCTTTATTTCTTTAAAAGATTACTCAAACCGACTAATCTATTACCAAATTAGTTGGTGATTAATTTAATAGTTGTAACTAATCGATAAATCGTTGCAAGTCTCCACCACACAAAGGAAAAATCTAAAGACATGCAGTACTGATGAGGCCGATGACACAATAAATGAAATAACTGTCTATCTGGACTGCAAACTTCAAGTGAAATCTCTATCTGTTTCTCCTTCTGCTCTTCCGACCCTTGATAAAACTCATAGACGTTAATGGGGATGGAGAGAGCGAGCGAGAGTATAAAATAGAACAAGATCACTGACATGCCGCTCTCTCCTTCCTCCTTTCATCTCCGTGTATGGGGGGGTGACTCTCAGCACCCCTGGCCCGGCTGAGATATAGACCTGGATAGCCGGCTGAATTGCTGACTGGCCAGTTGGCTAAAAGCCCAGTGGTGGATTCAGCCCACCTACACAATCAATACCCTCTCCTACAGCAGCAAACACAGCGAAGGTTTCACTCTGAAATGAGCTCCATATCTCGATGTAGCGCCTGTTCAGAACCCACTACACGCACCTCTAATGACTTATCTAACGACTCAGCATCCATAAAATAATACTGATAATGTAGGTAAAAGACTAGAGTGGATGAAAGTTACAATATTCAACACTTGTCATGAATAAAAGCTCCGGGCGTGCCGTCAGAAAGTCTTGATTCCAGAAGAATCTCACTTGCAGTTACAGTTCAGTTCTCGCAATAAAATTAATTACATTCATTTCTTTGGTATAATCAATTATCCTCCATCTCAGGGGAAATAAAACATTGAAAATAATTACTCTCTCTGTTCTACGTTCATGTTGATTCTCGGCGGCAGCGGCAGCAGAGGCATCAGTGTGTCTGTAAAAGCATTCGATGCAATCAATATAACTGTAATGTGAAACCTGAAGCACTTCAATAACAGTAATTCAAATTAGTGCTGGCATTATATTAGATTTTCACTACGAGATTATCATGGTCAAAAGAGGTCAGGAAAACAATATTATCACAGTAACTATCGAAAATTCAAAAAATGAATAGATAGATAGATAACTGAATGAATAAATAATTATTTTTTAAAAAATGAAATAAAAAAAAACAATGCCATCCTTAAAGTTCATCTTTATCTTTGTTCCCTAGATTTTGAATTTGGGGGTGAATTTTGGTGTATGCAAATATTTTTTGGACTATCTTGTAATCTAGGAATAAAATATGAATTTTGGTGCAATTTCCCTTAAAGAGACAATGGATTATTTACACAATATTATATGTGTATGCAAATGTGTCAATACCCAGATATTGAAACACCCCTAATTCAAGTGACTATTATCCCCATGTATGTGCTGACAGTAGTTATATTTGGGAATTTACTGAGCCACTGAAATGCAAGTGCTCCTATAATGATTTTATTGAAAGCTACATGTAGCACACGTGCCTGTGTATGATATATATACATATACATACACACACACACACAGACACACATATATATATATATATATTATGCAGATTAACAGGCTTTGTGACCCACAAGTCACCGAAAGACAACCGCTCTGCAGGCCTATCAAATCTGTAATATATGGCTGCGTATAAAATCAGGGTGTCAGCCATAAACTGGACATGTGCTTTATTGATGGACGTTTCCTTTTTTAGAGCTGCTCCGCTGAACACTATAAACTATAAACTTCTGCCTTTGCTTGATCAAGCAATGTGACATTCTCGGTACATACAGCTGCTCCGTGATTTTCCTCAAAAATGTGTTTGTTTGTGTACTCAGGGTACATAAAACTGCATTATGTACAGTATGTATGCTGCTGCCAAGCTGAGTGCCACTGTGTGCATAGGCATGCAAACATTATACACGTGAATGTGACACTGGATTATGTTTTGTTTGGATAAGTAATAAAAAGCCTATTTGTCTCTCCCTAGTGCTTCTTTCTAGTAATTCCTCCTTGTGTGACTTTGCATTACAGACACGCCGGATGCAGTAGGTCAGTGATCCTCAGCTTTCTTAAATCTGGTCCCCACAGGTGGCCCCTCAACCATTCTCTTCTTCACAATAAAAATAAAGTAATTCATATCGAGAATTGTTTTTATACTTTTAGTATACATAATGTGAAAACAGCAACAAAATAAAGCTTGTTTATCAAAAAAAAGTGCCAGAGGAGGATCTCCCACAGCGTCCGATAGAGGTCTTAGCTAGGCCCCTAATGTCCTAAAATCCTAAAAACATCCTCAATTCAGAGAAATGGCCCAAAATCCTAGAAACATCCTGAAATTGAGAAAAGTCCTAAAATCCTAAAAACATCCTACAACGCAACAACCTAGTAAATCTGAAAAATGTCCTGAAATCTGAGAAACGTCCTAAAATCTTAGAAATGTCTTCAAATCAGAGAAATGTCCTCAAATCCTAGAAACACCCTAAGATCAAAGAAATGTCCTAAAATTCTAGCATCCTCCTATAAACATAGAAACATCCTCAAATCAGAGAAACGTCAGAAAATCCTTGAAATATCTTCAAATCCTAGAAATGTCAGATGAATTTCCTAAAATCCGATAAATATCCTAAAATCTAAGAAATGTACTAAAATCCTAGAAATGTCCTTAAATCCTTAAAACATCCTAAATTCAGAGAAATGTCCTCAAATCCAACAAATATCCTTAAATCCCAAAAAAATCCTTAAGTCCTAGAAATGTCCTAGAAGCATCCTAAAATCTGCTGCGACTGGCCCCTGCCCTCCTGTCATTTCTCAAAAGTGGCCCCCAAGCAAAACAAATTGAGGTTCCCTGCATTAGGTCCTACCTGAGGCGATCTTGTTGTCATGCGCTGCAGGCCCATCCGGAAGAACGTTTTTGACCTGGAGGAACTCGTCGGGTCGGTCTCCTCCGATGATGGTGAACCCAAAGCCCTGGGGGCTTTTTCTGAGTGCTGTTTGCAGGATGGAGCCCTGCAGCTGAGAGGGATCTCGTGTGAAGCCCCTTACTCCCCTCCCAGGCTCCTCTGCTGTAGGATGACAGTGGAAAAAGAGAAGATTGACAAGAGGTAATGGAAAGGGAAATGAAGAAAAATATCTTTAATGGCCTAATTACTGTAATTACTCTATACTAAATTGCTTCTGCCGCTTCCGCATGAACACATTGCACAGCTCTGGTCTAACAATAAACACTGAGATATAAAATTCAGCTTTTATAAATGAAGTCACAAAGACATTAGCTCTATAGATGAGTGCAGCATCTTCAAAGTTCACAGGTTTACGTGCCGGGACTGTCTATGTGGTGTGTCAGCATGCACATGTGGAAACCAGCCCTGGATATGAAGAGAAACTGAAAAGCGTGCTCACAAATTGCCATCTGTCTCCTTCATAACAACATGCGCGCGGTGACAACGTGTCTGACAGCACGTCGCTCACTGCTAGTAATTACATGAACAATCTGAGAGAGTCGTAATTTAAGTGCAAACTCACACAAATCACACACACGAGACTTGCGAGTCTACTGCTCCGTTTGCAAAGCCAGTAAACAGCCAGTTATTGCAGAGTGTCTATATTCTGCCACAGTCTCGCCGCAAACAACCAATTCCTTTCACCGCGGGGATAAATCCATCCTGAAATGCGCCTGACATTTTCCAGGTAAACTTTTCATTGCAAATTTCCTTTGTGGCGCCTGCAGGATGTGTAAATGGGGCAACTTTTTAGAAGACAGGAAAGGGATTATATTAGACGGTGTGTGTTTGTATGTGTGTGTGTGAGAAAGAGAGCGAGATAAGAGCGATGAGACAGAAAAAGACAGAGAGAGAAATAGAGTTAGCCTTGACAGAAAGAGGGAAATTCTAACTAAATCCTAGAGCTTGCCCTTCCCTGTGGTGAGAGCCTATGAGATTGTGAGTTATGTGCTGCGTCCCTGCATGCTGGGCTTCTTCTCTGGCAGTTCCCACACTGATAGATGGTGGGACATCAATCTCATTAGGGAGGGTACAGATAGAAGCCCCCCCTCAACCCCCCACCCCCCCATCTCCAACACCACTCTCAATGTGTCATGGGATTGTGATTTGCATAATTGCATTGCAATTGGCGGATGAACATGGCTGCTCTGATGAAAAAAAAAGATAATGATTAACATAACGTTCCTACACTGGAGCTGTGTCAGAAAGATATGTTTGTAAGATTGTATATGTATGATGCTGTCACGTGCATGTGTGTGCAATAACATGACATTCCTTACGACAATTTAACCCTCATAATATCCTTCCGATTGCCATACACCTTTTGGGGTCAAAATGACCCCGCCTGATTTGACTGTTATTTAAAGCATATTGTATAAATTGTCAATCAATTCTGTGTTACGCCTTTTAGTCTTACTTCAGTCAAACCCATTACCACACATTTTTCCCCTCCTTTAGGAATTTAGAGCCAATAGACGTTGTTTACATAAGTATAACAAACATGTTTTGACGGTAAAAGATTTCATTTGGGGTCAGAATGACCCCAAGGACAACACGAGGTCCAGTGTGTGGGATTTAGGGGAACATATTGGCAAAAATAGAATATGATATAATAAGCATGTTTTCTTTAGTGCATATTCACCAGAAAATACGAGTTGCTGTGTTTTTGTTACTTCAGAATGAACCATGTATATCTAAATAGGGAGCAGGTCCTTTACCATGGAGTCCATGATGTTTCACGCCATGTTTCTACAGTAACCCATAATGGACAAACCAAACACTGACTCTAGGCAGAGCAATTTTCACAATTCTGCAGCGGCCTCTGTAGTAAGCAGCCGAGGAACTTTGGAAAAACAGAGATTTTAAATGAAAAACTGCTTTATTCAGTGCTTTTACTTGTTTAAATCACCATGTTTGTTTGTTTTGGAGATGAAGAGACCTCTGCTGATAATTTGGCTCCAGATAAAAACTTCCTGGACATCTGGATCTTAGATTATCAGAGATAAAAGTTGAGCACACATTCGCAGGTGCAGGACTAGCCGCGGTTTCGGATTTGCCAGACTTTAATATTTTGTGGTTTGTTTTTTTGTCCCCTCTCTATATTAATAGGTTAGTACACAACTCAGGCTATTCAAGGGTTCATTTTTCCTCAGCAGCAGTTTGCAGAGTTTCGGTCACAGGATTGATAATTGATCAGTGGATCCGTTTAAATCAGATCGATGCATGAGAGAAACAGCTGCTCAAAAAGCAAGTGAAGGCAAACTTTGAGACAGTTTGTTTTGAAGAGGAGGAGATCTCTGATGATAATTTTGGCTCCTAATAAAACCTCCTGAACTTAAGGAATTCTAACCATGAGAAGATTCAGCAACCTGCAACTCTCTCCACTAGATGCCACTAAATCCCCTAAAAATCTTACACATTGCTCCTTTAAGGTGTGACCATGAGTGTAATTTGCATGTTTGACAGGATTTAGACCGCCAAGGTCTCCCACGTTCACACACTACATCTGCATTATTTCTTGGATGCTCACCATGAGAGCAACACTGATGGAGAAGTAAAGCTCGAGCGAGGAGAAGGATGGAGAGAGGAGCCATACACCAAAGCCATGTTTACATGGTCTTGATTAAGCTGCGGGCCACAAAGGGACAGTCTGTGTTCTCAGGGGTGAAGTGATTATATGAAATGTCAGACAGGATTGTCAGCGCTGTAATTATGGCTGAGCACAGTGCTGCGCTCTGCTCCTGTGCTCTGCGGCATTGTCTGGGGGGGGTCAGATGAGCCGGCCTTGTCAAAACAGTGTTTAGATGCCACCTCACGTACGTCCACATACTTGCGCAGGACCACTACCCATTAATTCTCATTAACAAGGGTGGGAAGGTGCACAGGGGAGGCAGTAGGAGCTGGAGGCGGTGGCACACAGAGGAAATATCAGCCACAGACTGCAGAGAGGCTCAGCTGTGGGAGGTGGGGGTCTGCGTGCAACAGAGTGAGGCAGACAGTTCTGTCCGAGGGGCGTCTGAAACACAGAGGCTAGTTTGAATGCTAATGTGGTCACGCTTTGTGTGTACGCACGCAGAAGAGTGTAATATTTCTTACCCGTGCTTAACAATGCAGGGCTCTTCTCGGAGCTTTACATTGACTGAGAGGAGGGTGATTAGGCCGCTCGAGCGGCATCAGTCACCACAGGTGGTAAATGATGAACAGATGACCCAGTAGAAATGCAATTTATGATCATAAGTCACTTTCACCTCTTTCCCCTTCTCTGTCTCTCCTTCCCTTCCTCTGTTCTAAAGAGATCTTTGAACTGCGGTGAATGACTGGGGCGAAAGCACTTTCAAAGAGACCTCAGAGCTCTCCCTATTTCACAATCTACTTGTCAGAATGAATTCTGCCGCCCAGTGAAGCGCCGCTCCATTATTCAAATTGAATATCATTGCTTCAGAGGCTATGGGCTGTTTATCAGCAGCCTGTCAACTGTTAGAACATCTTCCAGACAGTCATCGCAGCATGAAGGCGATGATAAAAGTGCTCCTGTGTTTGGATAGCACATCTAATACCTTGTTATATAGGTTTTATTCTTCGCTGAACAAAAAAAGCTATAACTATAGAGCCAGAACCCGTGTTTTAATAATGCTGTGTCTTTATTTTAAACCCTGGCACCTCCGCTGCATCTTACAGAGCAGCAGGTGGAGTAGGTAAAACACAGCCAAATGAAAACTTACTGATTACAATGGGCCATAGTGTTGATACTGCCTACTAATATCACCACTGTCTGACAAGTTAACTACACTGCCCGCTACCATTTATGTTATTTATGTTTGAAAAACATTTATGTGTAATGAATGTTGTGAAAAGGCCTAACCACAACGTTTGTTTACAATAAATTCAAGGTAGAAAACCCCTGTGTCCCAACATAAAACAAAATAGTGCTGAGCAAACGCTGCCTAAATTGATTTGTTATTCAGTTTAAATCAGTTTAAATTTACACTACATTCAGAATATTTTCACCAGTTTATGATGCTGTCAGACTGCTCTTTCTGCTAGAGTCGTTACCTCAAAGCTAGCAGACTCCATTGACAAAAATATGATGAAAATATTTAAAAACTTAAACTGAGACTAATTATTTTAGGTGGCTAGAATACATTTTACAGCGGCCCCTGTCCACAGCAGTTCACTGTCTAGCTTCTGGGTCTGTAGTTTATCAAATATGATAGCAAAGCAACAGAATACATAAAACAAGCACAGCAGAAAAGACAGATACGTCCGACTACCGTGTTTAGCTTTAAACATCTCACAATTTTCTACAATGTCGATCGCCGAGGTTAGAACGCAAAATAAATCTTTAAATATGCTGGCCCTTTTTCTGAACCTGAAATTATCTGAGTTGATTACTATGGGGGAATTTAAGTCAATTGTAAAACATTGAGAAACAGCACTCTTAGTCTATTTGATTGCAAGAGAAAATTGAGCATTTATGCATTGAACTGATTTTTGAAATGCATTTTACTTATTTTTACTTTGTGGCAGCTTAAACATAACAGCTAAGGCTAAAAATGACAAAGAAATAAATACAAACATTTTCAGATTTTCTTATTCCTCATATCAGTTTCCAGTTGCTATAGGCGTTGCCGTAGCTGTCGCTATTTCAGTTTGGTTTCAGTTCATAAAAGTCAACAGTAATATTTTGGTCACCTAAAAAAGTCTTGTTCTGTGTTTGGTTGTCCTATAAGACCCTCCAATCCTTAGACAGATGTTCAGTTTTTCTGGTAAGGACATTCTTCCCTAATAAATGCTTTAATAAATGTAAGCCTGTTTTTCATTCGCAAAATTAGCATTCGCATTTACACAGTTAACCACACTGTAAATGGACCGTCCTAATAAAGCTAACAGCTAGTGTTAGGGTTAGCTCCACCCTTTTGTCCAAATATGGTCACCTCTGCCCCCCAAAATCCAAGATGGCTATGGTCAAAATACCAAACACAAGGCTTGAAACAGGAGTCCACAAACTAATGGGGGATGTCACAGAGGCAACATCCACATCTTTTTATATAATCTATAGTAAAACTACATCTATAATGTTGAGTTCTTCCTAAATTGTAAAAACATATTTATTATGCCACAATTAAATGCTTATGTCTCTAAAAACAAGTTGACATGTCTCAATATAGCTTTGATTTTTAAAAATTAAATTGAATTTCCTGAACTGACCTCTCCCGATTGCAACCCTTCTACACAAATTAATATTATTTGGCAATAATAATCTGACTCTATTGTAGATGTTTCTTCACCTGCCAGCTACTGTCAATAACACATCTGCAGTTTCTGCTCCGGACTGTGCGTGTCGTTACCTGAGGGCGTGGCTGCCGGCGGCAGTACGGCAGTCGGTGTGTCGACGCTCAACTTTCTCTTTGCTTCCTGTACTGGATTCTCAAACTGGGTCTTCTGGTTGATGTGGCTGCACAATAGATATAACAACGTTAGATTAACAAGAACTCTGTTACAATTATACCATCAGAACATGTTCTCAGATAAAGTGTAACTGTTCAGACATAATATGTTTCTGTCCTCTTGTTGTTGCCATATTCCTCATCGCACATCCTGTTTTTTTAGCCATGCGTTTACCTACATCAGCTGCTAAAAACAGTCTGACTGCTTTTCCATTTGTCCGGGGTCTTATGTTTTGGCTTCACAGAGCACAGCTTGTCCACACTCTTGATATCGTCATGCAAACCTGTGATTTGACTATGAGTGCTGGGTGTGACGTAACCTGCGTTGAGTAGACAGCATGTCATACAGGCTGCTCTTATACAACCGCAAACCTGTCTATGCCGAAAGTGCAACACATGCAGAGGGATTAGGAGCAAATCTAAAGCTCAGAAATAAAAAAAAAAAAATGAATTGACATTCTCAGTAAATTCAAAGAGAATTGGATAGAGAGGATCAGTAGCAATCTTTGCTGCGATAGTCCACATCACCATGATGGGATCAGCATCAGCTCAATGCATTGTAATCCCAGGATCAAAAGATTAAATAAACTGTAGAATGGATGCAAACGGAAATGTGTCCCTTTTTCATCTTGCACGCCTAGAGATGTCTTTTTTTTTTTTTTAAAAAAAAAAAAACCTTTTCAGGGTCAAAGTCAAAGCAAAAAATATTCTTTTTTTTTTTTAAAATACTGCCTACTCTCACTGCAAACTTATTTTTCAACTTGATTTTAAATCATTTTAAATAATCTTTTGTATCTTTTCTCTTTACTCTTTTATTGGAAGTTGCTATCCTTGAATTTGTTTTGTGTTTTATTGCTCTGTAAAGTGCTTTGAATTGCTCTTTTGTATGAAATGTGCAATACAAATAAAGGCTTGCCTTGCCTTTGAACCCTGAGCATATTGGTTTCAATTCTTTGGAAAACAAAAATGAAAAAAGCCATGAACAACTTGGCAAGAAATGTTCTGTAAATTTCAAGAAATTGGTAGATTTAGAAAATCATTTTTTCTAAATGGGAAAAAATGACAAGAAAACAATATTTATAATTATCATGATTAGATATTTACAAAATATTTTTACAGAATTGTTGTTATTTTTAAGCATTTGTTTCCTGTCCATTGCTTGTCTTTATTTATTTATTCATTTTAATTTCCTCTTTTAAAACTAATTCTTAGTTAATTTTCATTTACTTTTTTCCTGATTTCGTGCTTTTTGGGGGGTAATTCCTTGTAAAGTTGCCCTTGCCTTCTTCCCATGTTTTTAAAAGAAATCAAGCCAATTTGCCCAGGTTCTGAACAGCTTTGCTTCCACTATACTTTGGGGAATTTACACCAAACTCAATCTAAAAACAATTAATGACTTTTGGGTCACACCTGTGTGCTGAAACAATTCCTGCTACCGAGAGAAACGTCCCTCCTCGGTTATAATGGAGAGGTAGCTCATCTGCCTAATGAGCTTGAACAGTTGTAAATCCCGGTCATGACAGCACCTTGGGAAGGCGAAATGCATTGATGCTGCACAGTGAATCAGCCACATGCTGAGACACTGATGGTGTGTGTGTGTGTGTGTGTGTGTGTATGTGCATTCAACAAATAGTGCTCTTGCAGTGCACAGAGATACCCTCCCCATTAAGTCTGAAGAGATAAACATTCCCCTCTTTTTCATTCCCATTCTCTCATTTCCTCTCTATCTCACTTTCTCGCTCCTTGATTGCCACACCTCGTGCTTTGTTTGGTTGTTGAGGAAATAATGACACTTTGTGTCACGTTGTCGCATCCGCTCGTTCATTCACAACAAAATTTGCCAGACAAAGAGACAGGGACAGGAGAGAGGCAGCCTTTCACTGACCCTCTTGCATAAACAGGCGTGCTGATTCCCCCTCCCCTGCCTGCAGGTCTCTCCCTCTTTGACCAAAGCAACTGGACTAAAATGGGACATTGTGCTCTTGTTTACACTCTTGATCAGAATGGAATCTCACCCTTGTTTCCCTCTCAGGGACCCTAAACCTTCATTGTCTGTTGTCTTCACCGTCTTTTCTCTCTCTCTCACACACACTCACACAAAGCTGTACCCACCAGTGCTATCTGTACTGACATAATTGCTCTCTGCAGGACTGTGGGAAACTACCTCATGGACAATAGCATTATATGCTACTATGACATATTCCACAGGTCCCCTGAGATGCACTCATTTAATTCCTCTAAATACCTCTAAAATAGGCATGTCATGAAACCAGAGATGTGGTAGTTGATACCAGTACCGGTGAAAATGCATGATTTTCAATACCCAATTCGATGACGAGGTAAAAAACAAAAACAAAACAATATATCCCATGTGGTTAAACGGGGACTCCTTTCTGAAAAACATTGAAATAAAATGTAGTTCACATTTTATTATTAACCTTTGATGATCCACCTCAAATGGGTTATTGAGATTTTATGGGCCAGAAAACATATATTAATAAATAGTCTGCTCTTTTCGAGGAGTTGAGGTGGAGCTGGCACTTCAGCTGCACTTGTCGCTGTCTTTTACCTGCTGTTGATAGATAATTAATCTATTGATCTAATGAGTGCTGATCAGATCAGTTTGATGGATGAGAACTGCTGTGAGTGAACGTAAACTTTTGGACACAGCAGAATAAATGGTTAAGTTTCACTCTCACTGAAAGTTCTACTGCTCCTTCTGTGACAACAATACGCTCTGCGCTCTGAGAGTGTGGTGCAATAGATATAATGGAACCGTAAATATATATTTCAACAGCGTTCCTAATGAACAGTCCAGCTCCAAAAATAGAAAATGTATTTGTGCGAGTAGTGGTTTAAATCATAACAGGCCACCACAAATAAAGGAACTTTTGAGAAACCGTATTAACAACACATGGCCCCAAAATAGCAAGAAGTTAGTATAAAGTTACAAAAAATTACCTGAAAATAAGCAAAAAAAGAAAGATAAAAACAATAAAACACATAAAAATGACCTGAAAAAGTGCACAACATCATTTAAATATATGTATAATATCTTTATATGTACAATTATAATTATTATAAATATATTTCCCCTTTTGTTTAAAACAAATTTTCAGGTCATTCAAAATTAGCAAAATTAAAACTGACATCCCTACTTGTAGGCGTGAATGCTGCCCTTTCAGGACTGGAAAAATTGCATTCATGGTACCCACAGCACTAGAAAAAAGTGAGTACCACCAGATCTTCAGAATTGGTTCTCATGACATCCCCAATTTGGAATTCAGCAATACCACTTTTAGTTGCAGAAAATGTGTATATATATATATATATATATATTGAGAAAACTAATGCAAAAAGTGAAGTTGGTGAAATCCAGCCTGAAGACACAGCTCCAGAGGAGTCAAAAGGGTATATAGAAGACTGAAACCCTGGTTTGAACATTCAGACAGTCACTTCAGCAGAGACAGAAAGAGTGAATATGAGCAGTAAGCCATTTCCTCCACATCCACCACAATTCACAGCAGTATCCCACTGGGTCCCTTCATGCGCAGGGAGAAGTTTACTTACTCAACGTAGTAGGTGCCGTACTGGGGGTCCTCAATCTTCTCCCAGCCGTAGGGCAGCTCTGGTGGGAGAACAGATGTGGAAAAGGCAGACGCAAATCGCTTTAGATACTGCTGAGGCACCACATGGACTACTGGACACACACAATAAGGACGTAGCTCTTTGACGGGCAGCTTCACAGCATGCTTACCTACACTTGAAGAACAGGAGGACTGCTTTTATTTCTCACTATGTATTTAGGGCTTAATACACACTGTGTAGGATGCAGGGAGAGAAGGAGGAAATGCTGAGTTGTTACACAGCCTCCCTGGAAAATAACAGCCTTTCTCTCCAGCAGTGTGTATGTGCGTAACATCTTGAGTTTCTGCTGCTGTGTGACAAACACACGCGGCTCAGAGGAGATCTTTACGCAAGAGGGGCCATAGAAAATTGCCTTTTGAGAGATGCCGCACTGATGAGCTCCCTGCATGTGTCCCAGAAGCCATTAGGAGGAGAGGGGCAGGCTGGAGAGCGGAGGTTTGTGCTGCGTCACCGGCATGACTGTGATCAGGCCCGCTCAGCTGTTCAATCACCGTCTGTTAGCCAGCGTCCTCCTCACAGAGGCTGGGATGTGGCTGGTGCACACACTGCTCGATGCAGCAGGGAGTTGGGATGGAGTGGAAGTAGATTGTGGGTGGGGAGGGGAGTATATGAATGGGAACCGAGGGGCGTAAGTGCAAATGCTAATGTTAATACCATACAAACTATCTGCAGATATTAGCTCCTTTTACATTGCCCATTCAAGGCGGAAACGTTACACCATTATTCCGAGTGATCATGGTGTGGGGATACAGAGTTTTCTCGACTTTAAGCCAGCAGCAGAGGGAGTAACGGCGCTTATTCGATGTCTGTATAATAAGAGACAGCTGTCAGGACGGGGCGGGTGTAACATTTTAACAACATGTTATGTGTGCGACCCACTAAAAACCAGCTGATAGCAGTTAGCAGCTAACTCAAAGAAGAACAGCAGCTGAAAAAGTCCACAAAATGGGGAGACAATGAGGTCTGCAGGGTTCCCACATATTTTCATGGTCAAAATTTCAGAACTTTTCCATGACTGTTCAAGTCAAAAAATTCTTGCCAGACTTGCTTGGTGGTTCTTAGATATATCAGATTCAAACTCTATGCAAACATAATTCCAGCTAACAGGCGAAATAAAGAGAGACGAAACACGAGGAGAAAATGAAGAAACACACGTGATGGCTAACAAAACATCACTCATGGGCGCATATTTGGAGCAATATTGTTGGCAGCTACAGAAAATGAAGTTGCCATTATGATATATTACATGGAGGATTATCCCCCGAAGATCACTGTAACAGTTTTACTTAATAATATACGTAGATCTTGTAAAAATGTATATTTAATGTGACTGGATTATGTGAACTGCATATTTTCTAATCCTCACTTAGAGAAAAAACTTGGCAGAGCGTCATTCCTGTGCACTACAGCAGCACAAAATCCCTGCTCTTGTCTGACAAAGAGTCAATGCACACAACCGCTATTTTTAAATATCCCACCGAGAGAGACTCTCACTCCAGCCTGAAGCCCCGTCCTGTGGACGATAAACGAGGTGTAGACTTCACTCTGTATCACTGGTGAACGAGGAAATATAGTGAGTGCTTCTGGCAAGAGTAGTGTGTGACAACAACCTCACTCACGTGTACGAGTACTGCCTGCAGTGGAAACGCTACACAGATCTCGGGTTTATGTTCCTCTTCGTAGGTGGTGTTTTTGGTTCAAAAGGTACTATACTGAAAGTTTTTCAGGGAAACATGGCTGTCACACTGGAGGCCGATATTGTTGTTCTGCGTCACGCCTGTGATGCCTCTTTGGCTTCTGGGATTCTGGCATGCTGTCTAAAATCACACACAGAGGCTGTACGATGCTGCCATCGTTGGTCCAAAAATGTAAAGGTGGCATAAATAAGGGACTCTGCAGAGGCCCTGCAGCATGGTCTCATTGCGTAAAGGGCCATATTCTCACCTCCTTCCTCGCATTTCTCAGGTGGCTTCGCCTTCTTCGCAAGCCGGGGATCCAGCCAGGTTGTCGTCTTGCTGTTGTGACTGAAATACAAAGAGGAAACGTAGCTTTAGGTGCAGTAAAAATCGTTATAAAAACATTTAAGATGCTGCAACAATCGAGCAATTAGCACCGGCAACTCTCAGGAGCCACTTTACCCAGGAGCTATTCGACCAGCTCGAACACAAACAAACGAAGCTAAAAAGCTCCCCGAAAACAGAGAGTGTGGCTGACTTCTAATCTTTTGGGATGAAATGGCTTATTAAAGAAGCCTTTAAAATTTCAACAAAGCTATGAAGAACCTTTGAGGTTAAAGAGAGACAGCGAGAGAATGGAGGAGAGTAACAAATGAGGAGGC
Organism: Plectropomus leopardus; assembly: GCF_026936395.1. Classification (NCBI taxonomy): domain Eukaryota; kingdom Metazoa; phylum Chordata; class Actinopteri; order Perciformes; family Serranidae; genus Plectropomus; species Plectropomus leopardus. The sequence continues at coordinate 6,913,182 of NC_142184.1, read as the reverse complement.
AAACATGGAGCACGGAAAGAAAAGAGTGAGCAGCTGCGGAGATCATAAAGAGCAGAACTGAGAGAGCAGGTCAGGGGTGGCGGGCTTCATTTAGCCTGTTGTTTCTCCGGCTGGCAGAATGAGCTATTGATTTAGCGGCGAGCAGCAGCACCTGGCTCTGTCAGCAGCTCGGCATTGACTGGCTGCCACACTAACGGGGCCAGGTAAACAATGCGGGGCCTGCTGCTTTTAGCACCAGCCAACAAACCTCGACATCAAACACAGGGGAAATAAAAAGAAAAACTTAATCGAGAACACAACCGAGCCTCCTGATAACTTCCGTGTCCAACACCTGGTTTGGTACAGTACAGAGGAGAGCGCTGGATGGGGAGTAGACAGAACTCACTGCCAGATCTCTCAACACATTTTGCTTACCCTGGCGGTAAAAGAGATGATTTGGGAGCCTACTGGGAGTTGGATTAGCTCAGTGCTGATGTAATGGGAGAGTAATAGGACCAAAACAATGCAAGCAAGTAGCAGAAAAAGGCTACTTACTCTATGAAATACACCATGCCGGTTTCTGTGTAGGCCATCTCCCAGTTTTTAGGCAAAGGCTCCTGACTCTCATCCTGTGTGTTCCACACACGCATGTCCACCGTCCCGGCGGACTGGTTGTAGCTGGGCACCGTCTTCCTCCACTCCGCCTTGTCCTTGTGCTCTGTGGCCCGGCATGGCGTGAGGGACACGGGCATGGAGACAGACAGAGGGATGGGTTGGGAGTAAGGGTGAGGGAGATGGTAGAAGGAGAAAGAGACAGGAGGTGAGAATGTGGCGCCATTGGAGCTCCTCTGGGCTCCTTGCATCTCTCCCCGCTGCTGCTGCTGCTGTCGCTCGAGTTGATCTTCCTCTGTACACTGGGTGGACGGTTGCATCCACAAGAGAGGAAGAGGGGTAGAGAGAGAGAGAGGGAGAGGGAGACAGAGAGAGTACACACACACAGAGGAGAGGACAGAAGCAATTGCCATAGGATTTGCATGTCAGCAGCGATGTACTGGGAACTGCCTCCCAGGCAAGGGCAAGAGCTGACCAATGCTTCAGCCCCCCAGCTGAGAGCACCACATCACAACTCTATTAGCATCACACTGGCTGCTGCATGTGTGTGTGTGTGTGGGTGTGTGAGGCTCTTATCTGCAGGTTTTCATCTGGCTGTGTATGACCTAGCTTCATCATGGCATTGAATGCTCAGTCTGTTTGGCTCGGGTAATTGAATGGCAGCGATGGAAAGTGACTGGAGGAAGCCAAGAGCTTTTTTTGTGTTGAAATTGGGGCCCTCTTTTTCATCGTGGAACCACGGAGGGGGGCTTCTGCACTTATAAAGTCAGAATAATTGACTGCATACAGACACTTGCTGGAGGCTACAGCAGCTTTCAGCCCTTGCAGAGATGTACAAACCGGGCTGTTGCAGATGTGCGCGTGCAAGCTTCATTAAGTGATGCTGAAAGGACACGGGGGGAAAATTATAATAATGTGGGACTATTATTAACTCCTTGAAACCTGAGTAAATTAGCTTGATTTCTTTCAAAAACATGGGGAGAAGAGAACTAGCAACAAAAGGAGAACTGACCCAAACATTCGCAAGAAATTAGGAAAAAAGAAAAGAAGAAAAAAGAAAATGACCTTAAACTTAGTGGAAAAAGGGATAAAAAACAAACATAAATGGCATGGAGAAAGTGCTTAAAAAGTATAATAATCTTGTTACATAATTTTAAATATGTGATTATGAGTATTATAAATATTGTATTTCCCTAACTTTTTTCCCTGGACATTTTCCCTTGCTTTTTTGCTGTTTTTTCCTGTACATTTTTTTCCAGCTTTTAAAAGTATAATTTTCTAAATCTACATATTTCTTCCAATTTGTTGAACATTTCTTACCAAGTTGCTCATTGCCTTTTCCCAATGTTTTTGTAAGAAACCACACAAATTTGCTTAGAGATCAAAGATTTAAATATTGTGAAAGGCATCTGAAAGCAGCATAAGGAAAATGGTGTTGCGCACTTTCCAGTGGGTTAAACTACCTTCAAGGCATGGTCATATGTCTTCCTCTACCTCCTTTCCTCATCACTTAAACAATCCAATTCATCCACGTCACAACAATGATATAATAAACAGCGTTAGAGACTCTCATGAACTCCAGAATTAGGCGTGACGTCCTACAGTGACTGTCTTTTTCTTAGTTTGGCTCTGCGCTGTCATCATTACAGCCCGGGGCCACAGAGATGATGTGTCTCTGACAGTGTTTCTCTCTTTTGCTCCTGGATGTGAGATGAGCACTTCTATTAGCTCACAGATTCTTTTTTGTTTTGACTAATTTCCCCTCCCGCGCTTGACATGTAGCCAAGACAGAATAAAGAGCCTTCCCTTTACTATTATTGGGCCGGCTGTGGCTCAGGAGGTACTGTTGCCAATCAGATCTGTGGTTTGATCTCTGGCTCCTCCAGTCTGCATGTTGAGGTATCACCGGACTGAGCCATCGGTGTGTGTGTGTATGTGTGTGTGTGTGTGTTTGAGTGAACGGTGGCACCTTGTAGGGTAGCCTTGGCAACCAATGTATGAAAGTGTGAATGAGGCATGTAGTGTGGAATGGCTGGACGACTAGGAAAGTGCTATACAAATGCAAAAAAATGTATCATTTTATGAACCAATTTCTTGCAATCTATAGGACATTTCTTACCAATTTGTTCATTGCTTTTTTCCCCACATTTTCAAAATAAATGTAAGTAATTTGCTCAGGTTTCAAAGGGTCAAATAGCTTGTGGAAAGCATCTGATTGCAGCACAAAAAATGATGTTGATCCAGATTTCCAAAGGATTAAGAATTACTGTTAACCTTTATAATTATATATACTTTTATCTAAATCACTGTAGCTGGTGGACTCAAAAAAATCTACCAGCCACTTATCATGATTATCATTGTTTTCTGAGTGAAGCAAATCTAGCGTCCTCTTGTGTATTTTACCAGACACTGACTGGTGTCATGGTGCTTATTTCCAACCCTTGTTATATTGTATTAAATTATACAGTCTGCATGTATTTCTTATAAGTGTTGAAATGTTTGTTTGTGTGTTCAATGAACGATATGCCAAAAAAGAGAACTTAGTGCATCCAGTACATACGTATACTGTGTGTGTAATTGAAAGAAAGTTCCTTATATTCAACACTGCATTCCCCCTGCAATGCTGAACAACAGCACAGAGCCTATTAAACTATGCTAATTGTGCTGCAAATATCTCAACATGATAGTTGGCTAGTTAGTCTCTAAAATCACAAAAATACACCCCATAACAAAATTGGCAATGTAATCCAGCGGGCATTGGTAATTAGCTGTTTTTGCAGGGTCTTTTTTTGTGCAGAGTGGTGCATTTGGCCAACACTCTGGAGTGGAAGAGCCATACAGCACCAGGCCAGGGTGTGTTTGAGACTGGTCACAGGCCCGTCATTGAAGCCATGACAGAGGGACAGGACAGCTGAGGGAGCCGGCTCCAGCTGGAGCGGCGAAGGGCCAGAAGCTGCTACTTTGTTCAGTTGGCTGGTTAAAGAGCAGCTGATGGTATGATAAGAGAAAACTATTTATTATGGAGTGTTATTATGTAACATGTTGGCCCATAGCTCTGACTGTTACCACTTTATTTTGTAGTGCTTTATAATAACACAGCAGTTAGAGGTTTCCTAACTACTTCCACAATGAGATGCATTCATCATTAGCTGCAACATGCTGTGATTTAGTTTGTGCCACGAGCCATGTGAGGATATCCTTGTGGGGGAATCAAACAAGGACAAAGTCTATCCTTCTAACCGAGAGATTGCTGCTATTGATCTCAGCCAGACTTTGACTACTTCTTGACATTGCAGGGCTGTGATTTAGTGCTGACCTTGCATGCAGAACAGCTAATCCTGACAATGTTTGTTTGGAGAAAAGAATGATAAGGAGGAGAGAAAAAAGGTCCTGCTGTTTTGCATTCTGAGAATAATATAATGAACGGCTGAAAAAAAACGACATGAAACCGAGTAAACAAAAAACTGCTGGGGTTTAAATTTGCGGAAAAGCGGTATGAAGCACAGCTGCATTATAACTAGCAGTTAGAAATGCAGGAACACAAAAATAAATAGACAATAGTGTTTCTCACCAGCCAGGCCGTTGACCATGGGAGGCCTCTCATCTTCCTCTTCCTCCTCTGGTGCGGCGCTGTCCTTTCTGTCCATCTTACTAACGGAGGTTGTGCGTTTTCGCTGGACCTCCGTGTCGAATTCCTCATCAAACAGGACCTGGTCCACCAAGTCTGGCTGCACTGGGCTCGGCTCTGCAGGAGGTTTAGGGGTCCCATAGTAGTTTCCTGGAATGAAGAGAGACAACAAAACACATTCATGAATATGATTTACTCAACATGTAGAGGCTTACTTTGATGTTTATTGCATAACCCTAACACACACCCTTCATTATTATAGACCTAACTTTAAAGGGACAGTTCATCCCGAAATCAAAAATACATATTTTTCCTCTTGCCTGCAGTGCCATTTATCAAGTGTGCCGAGTGTTTGAGATATTGGCTGTAGAGATGTCTGCCCTCCCTCCAATATAATGGAACTAGATGGCACTCAGCCTGTGGTGCTCAATGTACCAAAAAAATAAATAAATTTAAAACTCAACAGCAATGTTTCTTTGCAGAAATCATGACCTGGTTACACAAGCTAATCCACAGAACTTTTTGTGGGCAGTTTCGTGGAGCACCTTTATCCTTTTTCTACTCCCGCCAACTGAATCACCTCGATTACAGAAATATAGCTTGTGTCAGTAGGAGATGTAAACATTAATGGCGTCCTCCTTGGCTAGGCTATAATTTCTTTAGAGTGTGTGTGTCCCTTTATATCATTCTGTGTCCCCTCTATAAATTTGGAGGTTTGTTCGGGTCTGTGAATGCAACTCAGGCGGGGCTTTCAGGGTCTTGCTTTTTGCTCAGCAACCCTGTGACTTACAGGGTGGATAATGAATCTGTTCAGAGCTGAAAGATGAGAGGAGCAGCTGTTGCAGACTTTTAGACTCAGTAGAATATATGGTAAAGTTTCACTTAAAACGCACCTGACTTTCTGCCGCTCTGTCTGTGCCCACAGTATGCTCTGTGCTCCTTGAGGTGCAATGTAAAACTAAACGGTAAACATATTTCAACTGTGCACCAGTCATAGAAAAGTTATTGGTGGTGGCATATGTTTTCATCGTTTCAGGCCATCATGATTTAATTAATGTGTTGAGAAATCCTGGTTCCTACATGAAACTGCTCACAACAAGGTCTGTGGATTATCTTGAGTAATCGGGTCATGATTTCTGAAAAGAGACATTGCTACTGAATTTTTTAAAAGTATTTTTTGGCACTTTGAGCACCACAAGTCAGGTGACATCTAGTTCCATGATAATAAAGAGGAGGCAGACATCTCCACAGGTGACATTTCCAATTCTGCAACTCACACCAAAATAATGTAGATTGATTTGTAGCACTGCAGGTTAGAGGAAAAATATGTATTTTTTTGGGAGGGGGGGCACATCACAATAACCCTAAATCTACTTTTAATCTTTATCTTAAACTTAATGTCTAACGCCACAACAGCCCCTCATTGAAGTGAGAGGTAGGAAACTGTTGGACTGCCTTGCTTGGAGGATTTTTCTACTCCTCTGAGAACATTCGGTCCTGTTATGTTTGTATTTTTGTGTGGCAGCCTTTATGTCCAAGACAAATTTCCTTGGGGATGAATCTTGAATTGGAAGTACAGGAATACCAATATGCACACACACATAGTAGCAAAGCTTAAATACTGTAGGAGAGAATTGCAAATCTTTTCTTGGCTTCACAGTACACCACAAAAAAAAGGAAGTGGCACCTAAGCACCGCCGCAGCTGCAAAACCACTTTGTTGATACCAGATCAAGAAGAGACCATCTCACCTCAACTGTAACAGTTGCTTCAATTCCTTTAAAAGGCACCGGAGACTCTGGTTGTCAGCTACAAATCATATCTGGCAGAGCTGTGCTGGTTGGAATAAAACGAGGCCAAGCTTTTGCCGTCGTAACTCAGGTTTTGGATCAGTTTCCTGGATAAGGGAAAGTGTTTTTCCCCCCAAGTTTTGAAGCAAATTAGCCTTTTCTAATTCCCTGGATATCACTATCACTGTCACTAGTGACATAAACACCCCCCACCCCACACACACACACACACGCACACACACACACCACCACCCCCCAATAAAACAAAAACAAATCAACCTAAAAAAAGGAAACCACCTTTAAACACTGCTTAAAATTATAACAATTCTGTAAAATATTTTTAAATATATAATTGTGATATTTATAAATAAAAGTTCTTAGGAAGGCTTCCCTAGCTTTTTTTTAAATACTATTTTCCACTATCTACTATTTTCTTCCACTTGGTAGGGCAGATATTTTTTGCCAAGTTGCTCACTGCTTTTATTCCCATGTTTCTGAAAGATATCAAACCAATTTGCTCTGGGTTCAAGGGTTCAAATACTTGTGAAATGGCTCTGAAAGCACCACAAGAAAAATAACATCAATCCAGTTTTCAAAGGGTTAAACTGTTTGTACTGCATTTTTATGTTTCAAAACAACAGACCAAAGCCAAAAAGCCTGGATTCTTGTATTGTCATATTTACTGCTTCGTTCCCCGAGGAACTGTGACTACAGCGTTTATGCCAAGGTAGGTTCTCAAGCGCTCGATTGGCCCTTTAAGTCCATCAGCTTGCCTTTGCTGTCATGTCGGCGCCTAAGGCAGCAAACAGCCTTACACCAGAGAGCGAGCCTTCGTCTTTCCTCAACTATAGCAGAGGGGTGACCCACTTTACCACTCACTACCTTCTCTCCCACTGCAAGAGAATGAGGAACAACAGAGGAGGACGGAAACTTCAAAGCACCAGAGGTGAGAAAAATAGTTGGGAAGCTGTGGTACAAATATTGATTTCACTGGTTGTTTTCTGTCTCTGGGAAACCACAGTCCTCCGGTGTTTGTGTGGGATTGCAGCGTGGTTAAGACTGAGCTGTGTCTGAGTGGCTGAACATTGTATTGTAACAGTTAAACGGCACATCAGAGAGCGGACAGCTACTGTGACGAAGGAGTCCGCTGGGAGGAAGAGCGGGGAACGAGAATGGAACAAAGGAGGGAGGACTGGAGGCAGCAGGGGGAGAGAAAGAGACAGAGAGAGAGAAAGAGCACTTTCTTACAGACAGAAATTTTGTGACAATGGAATTAAGCGTCCACACAAAGCAAAATGAGGCAGAATCTTTTTCTTTTTCACTTTCACTCTGATTTAAATTAATATTTTCAAAAGCCTACTATTTGCCATATTCTGTTGGGGATGAACAGAATACAAGTAACTAATACCCCCTTTCAAAATTAGCGGTTTATGCAAGTTTTTTTAAATGCAGGTGAACCCGCTCATTATGTCCTTTTCCATCACAAGTAGAGCATAGGTGGGTACACGGCTCTGCAGCAGACGAGTATGCCTTTCTGTGTGTGTGTGTGTGTGTGTGTGCATTTTTTTACCTTAAACGTCACAGACAGGTCAGCAAAGGTACAGTAGAAAGTAGCTTGGACAGATGTCAGTGAAAACAGTGGTTACTTCTTTTTTTTATATTTTTTAAGTCTCACTTTCAAACTTGGTGCGGAGTAATTTGCATCTGAGTCTGAGTGACTGCTGCATAGTCATCTAACCCAGGCGTGAATGCCAATTGTACACTTTCCCATTACATTGAAAAGCCAGATGTTAGCGTGGTTTTCGTGCAGTGGTAAAGGCGCTTAAGTAACATATTTAAAATAAAAAATAGGACAAAGTGTATTATGTTACAGTTTAAATTGGCGGTATTTTGTATACGATTACTGTCTTTAAAAATAGATAACTTGTAGGGATTACTTTATTTTTGATTTAAAGGCTCTTACACCACATTTAATTACTTCAGCTTGATTGTATTGTTCTCTATTAAAATGCCCAAGATATCCTTAAGCGACGCAGCACTGCTGTTTTGACGTCTTTTACTGGTTGCCCTGTTTCTGTTAACTCCTGTCACCTGCTTTGAAAGCTTCACAACAGCCAAGGAACAGCTGATTCATTAAGTGGAAATGAGGAGCATCTACATGGAACCTCCTCATTTAAAGGGAAACTTTTCCGATTTTAAACCAGCATTGTATCATGGACAAAATGAGTATAAGAGAAAATTAAGAAACAGACCCGTCCTCTCTCTGTCTCTCTCTTGGACCGAAATCAAGTCAAACTGGAAAACAAGACAGTGTTGATCAAATATGAATCAAAATGATGTTACTGCACTGCCTAATTCTTGCTTAACATGTTGAGCATCATATTTTAGAGTCCTGTTTAAGTGTAATAGCGAGTCTGTGAACAGGACGTGGCCACTATGCTGCTTCCTGCACAGTGAAAACAGGCTGGAAAAAACAGGTGATCAAATATAAACCAAGATTCTGTTACTTACTTGCATATTTTTTTGCCTCAGAAACATGTTTTAGCTTATCGTTTGACTGTAATACAACAGCATTTGTTACCAGGCAGCTGCCATTGTGTCCAACGTTCCCGTTACGTCAGCCATCAGTGGGAGCGTTCATTAGACTGGTGCATTCTGGTAGTTTTAGGTTTTCTACCTCTTGAGCTGAAAAAAATGCCAAAGTCCTTTTCCTATGTTTTCTCTGGTCTAGCACCAATTTCATAAATGTTAGACAGCCTAATTTTATGTGAGAAAACTCTTTATATCAGTTAAATACTTCCTCTATCTGTTAAACTGCCACATTAAAAGTAAGACAAACAATATATGATAGAAATTGATTTGCCTAAAATGTAAATACAAAGTCACAATGGCTGTGAAATAACCATAACCATAACCAACATCACAACAACTTTATAGTTTCTTCATCAGCTGTAATTAAGACTTTACATGTCAACAATCAGCCCACTAACTAAAAGCACAATTTATCTCACACAACACATCATAATTGATTAAAGTAATTACATTAATCCGTGTTTTAATGCATGACGCGTTAATATTAGCACCTTATCGAAAACCGTTAAATCCTTTTCTAGATTCATAATTAAAAGGATGCTTACTGATGCAAATTGAGGGTTGAATTAGAAGTGTTAATTTGCAGTGTGCATTCTGAGGCTCACACAAAGGCACACGTAGCCTCTGTAAGTACCCATTATAGCGCAGGAGCCGGGAGACAGTGGCCACAATGAGGAACTGCACTGAGATGGATCGTGTTGTAATTATATGGCACTAATGAGCCACAGTCATTGATGAGGACGTACAACTTCATCAAGTGTGGATGTAAAATTATGCAGCCTGAAAAAAATAACTCAAAAGACTGCAGGATGGGCTGGAATTAAGTGAGTTGTCTCTTTGAGGGGTCGGGTCCTTTGGTGAAGTTTATTAATTGAGCAGTTTGTTTGAATCTCATGCGGCTCCTCATTTAGTTTTACTTCGTTATTTGAACAAAATGCGGTTTAATTTAGCATTTATATCCTGTGACTCTAGGGCACAGCTTTCTTAAGTTAGTCCTATCATTTTATTTAATGTATAATCGTATCGTAATATAGCAGTCACTAATTATCCACAGTTCAATTTAATAGAGTTTGAATGCTCAATCCTATTAATATTCTAATAGGAAAAAAAAACTCCTCCATCTTTCTTTTGATGTGACAACTGTATATGGTGTGTATTATCATATCAAAGATTTCAACTAGCTCCAGCATTACAATTAAGATTTAATTATTAAAAAAAGCCGGATCATGGGAAATGAAAATGGGCTAGATCAAACAGGTGGATATTTGTGTTTCTAATAGATAAATGATTTATTAATAAATAAATCAGTGAATCAACATCTAATGAATACCTGATTAAACAAAACTTAAGCTGTGACAGGCACAACAAATTAAAACAGTGAAAGAATAAAAACAGGCACTTGATTTAGCACATTCTAGCAGAAAAGGTGGTATAAAATTAGCCTTGAGAGACAAGAAATGCCTTATAAAGTTAAATAATAGTAGTTAAATAAATAATAATAGTTAAATTGAGCACTTAAATTCGCACTTACATTACTGCTGTTGTCTGGAAAAAGCCAAACTAAGAGACACCACCCAAATGACCTTTTGTATATCAGTTACTCACCCTGTTACATTGAATTTCTAATGAAAACTTTGTTTCTCGGATGCCTTCACGGTGAATGAAGATTCCAAAAACAGAGAACTGAATTGAAGTCACACAGCTCCACGTCTAAAAACAGCAAATCTATCTGAAAACATCTGTTTACGAACTGTCACACAACTCATGAAGTATAATTCAAGTCTGATTTATCCAGTTGTATGCTCAGTACTTCCCAAACAGACAGCGCTTTCTGTTGGTGAACTGAACGAAAATCGTTAAACTTAACTATGCTCTCTGCAAAGCCAGGTTTCATTGAAAAATACAGAAATGTTACCTCTCTGAACATGGGAGCTGCTGATCTACAACGGCCTAAGTTGGTAAGCAACTTTGTTTGTTCTGTTAGTTGGGTTTCTATCCAAATAAAGCACAAACTTTGGCACTGGCACTTATTCTCCAGTCAGATGCCACTGCAGAAGAAGAGGACATAACGAAATGACCTCATGACGAGATGAACGATGATGAGCACCCGTTAAACCTCAAATGAAAGAAAACAATGGATGTAGAATGATGTAGACATATTTTTGTGTGATAAAACAAGCTTCTTTTGAATTTCTGGGCATTCCCATGCAGGTTTATCAAATTCACGAATTAAAAATGAACATAAAATAGGAGGATGGAAACACAGATATTGCGTAACTCAAGGCAAAGTACCTCAGCAGCTCCTGTGTTCAGTGATGTAAAATTACTGTTTTTGACGGTGGACTCTGGCTTTAAAGAAGGCATAAATACGTTTCTCTTTCTGTTCAGCTCCCTCTCGGTCTGTTTGGAAAGTTTTGAGCAAACGACTGGATAACTTAAACTTGGATTATACTGCACGAGTTGAGTTTGTTAACAGATATTTAGATGTTGCTTTGCTGCTGTTAAATGCAGACCCCCTATGACTTCAATTTATCAGGAATTTTATCAGTTTTTGGTTTCTTCATTCACCATGGAGGGATGCAACATTGAGAAATACAAAGTTTTCTTCAGGAATTCAACATAACACAGGGTGAGTAATTGATAGGGAAACAATCATTTGTGGGATGAAGCTTTCCTTTAATGGATTTCAGCATTTGTGGTTCAGAATGAGGCATTTGTTTTTCAGTAAATCCCCCATTATTAGACTGGCAGAGGACAGAAAGCACTTTGCCCAGTTCATCATCTAAATTTACAGTAGTTATACGACTGCCATCGTATAATAGCTCATCCACTGACGCGAAGGCAGCTGCTGCGCTTTCCCCTCACGTTTGATGCCAGAGTGAGAAAAAAAAACAATCTAACCTGTCTGTGGTCCTGATGTATAATTCTGCCTCATTAACAAATGTCCAGTGTCTCATTATCAAGACAAAGACGTTTCCTATTGGGATGCCAGGACACATTGTAAAAATCATTTGAATAGGACGTCTGGTCACCCTTCGACAACCCTGTCTATGTCTGAGTGACCACCTCAAATCTTCCTCCTTAATTACTGCCTCACATTAATGGGGAAAAAAAGGAAAAGCCTGGGAGCCAGCATGCAAACTGCTCCCCATGACCGTGTGTGTGTGACAGAAACACACACCTGTTGATGCAGGCGCTGAATCAACATACTGCGTTCTAGTATAAAGGCAACAATGAGAAAGAAATAGAGTAAAAATAATTAGTTTAATATCTAAGAAAGAGTCGTTCTGCCCACAAGCAGATCAAATTTCTGACCTTGGGATTTTACAATACGCTGTTCTGCAGGTCGCCCACTCACCAACACTTCAGCTGCACGAGCATTTATATAAACACGTTCACAAAATCTATACTTTCTACTGTAGTGTACAGCAGTTACAGTAAATGTAGACTCACTAGAAGAATATAGTAAGTAAATTAGGTTCAATCGCATCTAAATTTGGTGGTAACGTTTGAGTTGTTAGAGGAAAGGTTTGTCTTTAAGAGAAGAAAAGGACAGCGGATAAAAATATTACAGCTCATCACACTGTAAAATTCAACATTTCTGGTCATCAACAGCTTATGTAATTTCAATCTTGCTCCGCTTTAGTCACGCTGTGGCAAAATGACAAGTAGCGGTCGTGTTGAAGGTAACAGCAGCAGAAACAGTGTGCGCAGAGGGCCGATAATTTCGACATAGTGTGATTACATTAAAGCTCTTTTTGCAGCTTTCTGAGAGTGGTGGGTGGACAGTGCAAAGCAAAGCCATTTTCATTTTAACAGCCCGGGCCAACACTTGCTTGGCACTGTCAGTGAATTACACAGCCATTCACTCATGTTACACATGCACGGCTGTGTTTGCTGCCAGTAAAAAGTAGTTTTCATGTCAAAGGGAGCATTTTTTTTTTAAAAAAAACTTACTTCCCGTTAAAAGGCTGCTTTGCCCGCAGAGACCCAAGAGCTGAAATATGCACCACGGAGGCCATGTGTGTGTATTAGTGAGAAAGAATGTGAGTGTGTGTGCATGTGTGTATTGGTCACATCATTTGTTTTAGACAGCAGCTGCCAGCATATCTCATTTCCACCTCGTGAGAATCTGAATACAATGTAAGTGCAACTATAATCAGAGTCGCATCTGCAGGGAGACACACACACCCTCTGTATATCTCACAAAACCCCTCGGAAAAACTTTCATTATGAGCTGTGATCGAAACGCTAGAGAGCAAAGATTCATGCAGTCATGGTCATTTGGCGAGGTGAAATGGTTTCATGTTTTGAAGTTAGGGATACAGGTATTGACCAAAATAACTCAGTACCAGAGTATCAAAACTTCTCTAGTCAAATGATTCCTGCATTTGATACTTTTTTGTACCCAGATCAAGAAAAAAACACTATTTGCATAGCCTCATTTCCACTGTACAAAAAAACCTATTAACACCCACTAACATCTGGCTTCTTAATACAGTGAGGATGCGTATGATCAGCATTCACAGCCAGGTCAAATGACTGTTGTGTAAAACAGGTTTTTTATCGCTTCTGGCTCTGATGGGCATTGAAAACAACACCTGGGAGAATGCGGTAATTTCAGCTCCTTAACCAGCAAGATGCAATGCAATTGAAAAACCCACCTGCACGCACTAATTTTGGTGGGAAAGGGGTAAATGATTTTGGTTGCAGCCAGTAACCTCAGCATTTGTTTAAAATAATACCACGCTTGGGTGGATTGATGCCTCCTGGGCGCAGGCTCAGACTGGCTCAGTTACTAACTTAGCATTACTTATCAATGGGTTACGACATTTATGCTGGTAAAGAAGTCCCAGAAGTCCTAAAAAACTTAAGAAATAGCATAAAAATGGACATTTAAGAAGTCACAAGAAAGAAAATATCATGATACATGTTCAGTTATTGTTTATCTCCTCAGTTTATCCATTGGACTGACAACGCGTCCAAGCCCAGGGGCCCTTTGTCTCATACTCTGTCCGTGACGTGTGATTGCCCCACTGCAACCCACACAGTCTGTGGTGTGTTGAAGTCGATTGTGTGCGTATTTGACAGAGTTGGCTGTTCATTGTGTCGAGAGTCCACCATAATGTTTCAGAGTATGGCTCTACTACACAACTGTGTAGGACTCGATATTGAATTCAGTGCTTTTAAGGGCAGTACTACAGAGTACTGATTCACATTGAATCTATTGATGCCAAATTTCAGTACCTGAGAGCGCATCTGGGTGAGAGCGACAGGTTTACACTAGAGGTGGGAGTTCCTCGAATCTGGGAAGCCAGCCATGGAGCTTCAACAGCTTCCAGCGAGCCAAAACTATCACTGCAGCACCAAAATCCTGCAATAGTTTCTGCATCTGCTCTATTTTCTCAACTTTATAATTTTAGTAATTGCTTAGTTTCAGACACACACATGCACGCACAAACACAAACAGGTAGACAGACAGAGACAGCGGATTAGCTCTATGTGTGATTAGAAGAGAGCAGAGGAGCAGAACTGCTTTTTAATGTACTTTGTCACCCCTGCAGCTTGCTCATAAACTACATTGTTGTCAGAAAAATTTAACTCTTAAAACAAAGTACTGTTGGGTACCAGTACTCGTTACGGTACCCAATTCCAGTGACTGTAGCGCGTACCGGTTTAAATACGAACAGTTCCCAACCTTAGCTATACTAGACACCTGTGGCATCTGGCGGCATTTTATGCAACTTCTATTCGCATGATCGTATAGAATGAAGTACAAAAAAAAATATCACATGAAGTATTCTATTAGTATCTGTGTCACTTTAAGGTAATACAGGCAATAATCAATCAATTAGTTTTCAACTGTTAAATTAATCACCAACTAATCTGATAATCGATTAAAATTTTTAAGTAATTTTTCAAGGCAAAAAATTAAAATTCTCTGATTCCAGCTTCTTAAATTTGAATATTTTTTTGGTTTCTCTACTCCTCTATGACAGTAAACTAAACTAAATCTTTGGGTTGTGACTAAAACAAGACATTGAGGATGTCATATCCGGCTTTAGGGAAATATTAATCAATGTCTGTCACTATTTTTGGACATTCTGTAGAACAAACAACTAATCAATTAATCAAGAGAATAATAAACAGATAAATCAACTATGAAAATACCTACCCTTTGCGGAGGGCTGCAGCTAACAATTTTTGGTACCAGTGTTGTAATTGAAAAAAAAAGAATAATTGACAATCAAAATAATTAAAATAAAAAGGGTACTGTTATTGGTACCGGTATCATAATTTTAAATGATTCTCAGCTTTATTTAAGAGAAATGGGAAATTGGGAGGTACTCTTCATGTTGTGGAAGTTCCTAGAAAACCTCTCAAGGGTTTACACTCTGGCTCAGTCTTCAGCAGCCCCCCACCCCAACTCTGTGTTTATCCCTCTGCCTCTTTGAACCTGCCAGCCACAGTCACAGACCCTCATTAATCATTGAGGATGGGCTTCCACTCTCTCGGGCAGCGCCCTGGCTGCCCAGGCCTCATCAGTGACTGCCAGTGCCCCAGGCGGGTGAAGCCCATCTTGTGCTCCAGCCTTGGCACCGAGCTCCGGCCCTGTTTGGCATGGATGCCCACGCTCCGCGAGCCAACCTTGTCAACCCCGCATTCCTCTGCTCCCCGCACTTGTGTGTGTGCGGCGCATAGTTTCACAATCCACCATTGGATGACCTGCCTCTCATACATAAACTCTCGCTCCATGTTTATCTCCTCAGTCTGTGCACCCTTCCTCTCTGTACTTTTATCCTTATTTTTTTCTTATTTAGCTGCTCTCATCCAACCTAATCCCTCTCTCTTTATCCCTCCATCTTTTGTTCTTCCTCTTCCCGTTTCAGCTTTTTTTTATTCTCTTATTTTATTTGGATGTGCGCTGTAACAACACTAATCCGACTCCTATGATATCAGCAGTGCAGTCCTAAGAGCGGAGGTACTTCTTAATCTTTCAAGCCTCCGATTTACCGGTTCCTACGAGTGGGCAGCTGTTGCTAGCGCAGCACCTTTACACCCTCCCTCCTCTGTGACTTCTGTCCCGCTGCCCTGTTTCTATCTAATCCACAGCCATGCCGCTCTGCCTCAGAACTTCACAAAGCCTATTATACCAAAAACGACCCTATTATAAAATGGTTGTAGGCAGTGTGGTTCAGCAAAACGAGGGGACAGTAAATGGTAATTTCTTTTTCAGTGAAGTTCATGATTGTCAAGGGGACTGGGCTACATTTTGTATTGCACAAACAGAGGGGATTTCATCGTTATCCCCTGTCTGAGTGGCTCCGAGCAGGTCCAAAACTACAGACTGTAAGGCTCAATCCCAGCACACCTCTTATACCTACCATTGAGCCCTAACCCCTCTGCTTTGTGCCCTCACATTTAGGGGTAGGGTGTCCAGATTCTTGTTGGGATAGAGGGGTAGGGCGAGCTGTTAGGACTACATGGCCCTCCAAACGGAGGCTTTTTAGAGGCAAACCCCCAGCAGAGTGATGGGAGAGATGCAACAAAGAAAACCCACTGTTACTGTTAAATCATTAATGCTGCCACACACAATAAACAATAAAGCTAGCTGGAAGACCCATAAATCAATTTTCTTTGTTAATAAATGTTAACAAATTACGTTAACCATTGTTTTATTTTAGTTTATTGTTGTATCAGTGTATTATGCATCTTTTCTATCTATATCTATATCTATATCTTAGTCTACAGAGCACAGCTAGTAGCCTGGTAGAGAAGCAGTGTTCTTTTTATACTAAATACTTGTTAAGTGATTAATAGCGTGAAACTTAAATTTTGAATGAATCATGGGCATCCATGCTTTAGTATCTCCATCAGATAAATAGCAAATTAGGGTTTCAAAATCTATGTGTGGCAGTAGGTGAGAGGAAATGGTGAGGTAGGCGAGGTTAATTCAGAAGCCTTTGCAAAAATTTAAATTACTTTTTTAAAGCTAAGCAGCAGTTTCTGGGGATTGAGTTGCAGGGCGGAGATTTAATCAATCTGTTTATGGTCGGAGTGATTGGAGCTGATCAGATCAGATTGATGGATTAGAGGAGTAGCTGCTGTAACACGGGCGGTGTCAGTTGATAATGCGGACAGACGTAACGTGTTGCGGTTGTACAACATGTCGCTGTAACGTAAGGAGCTGGAAGGTCTGTATAGGGTTGGTGGGTGTGGTGGTTGATGGGTGCAACAAACCCCAGACCTTCACCTGGGATTTCAGTGTTTGTTTCTTATATGAATGCAGAGTAATAAAGTGTAATATGTAGATGTGATAGTCCACTGAAAAAGCAGCGATATGTGATGACTTGGAATGAGAAAGTGTTGCTTGTCTTTGACTAAAGCCCTTTTTCTTTGTCTCAGCCTTTAATGATTTATCCACGGTGTGTGATTCTGTACTGTTTATATTTCCCCTGCATCCTTGCAGTAAGCCATTTTCACTCACCCATGATGCTTTAACATATAATCAAGGTAATGATTCCCACGCCAGTCTTCTTGTAAACACAGACAGTGCAGGTTTGCAACATAATGGACTTCAACTACTACTGTAAAAGCACAACAGTAAAAAGGCTGCTGATCTGTAACCACCTTCTATTACACAACCAGGAAAGAAAAGCTTGTGATAAAATGCCATATCGGACAAATAAATGTTGCAATGTCAGCATACCTTGGGGAACAATAAGACATAACAGTTACATCTTTATATCACATTTCGTGCCAACTCCACCGTTGCCAACTCTGAGTCTCAGCAGAAAGAGACACCTGCTTTCCTTGAATTTTGCTTGTCCATTTCAGCTCCCTGTCTCTGTCATGAATGATTCATACCCCTGGCTTTTCTGTACCGACCACAGTGCGGGGTAGAAAATTGGATATGCCCTAATTCACATACATGCTCACGCTCTGGCACACGCACGCAAATCTAATTCTCGGGAGTTTCGGCAAGGCAACAAGTATTACTCACACCCTGACACTTTCATCATTCTGTAAAACAAAAAACTGGCAAACCAATCTCTCTTTGTTTTTGTGCTGTTTTAAAGTTCCCCATCCACTTCAGCAACGGCTGAGTCAACTTCGCCGCTAAGACCTGCTTGGAATGCAGAGAGAGAGACTGTTGGGAGTTGGAAATGTAATGGATTAATGCTGAGGAGCGATCTCATAAACACACACAATTTGCCTCTTTTATGCTTGGTTAAGTATTTTCATAATATTGGACTTCTGAAATAACTTTCTATTATTGGTGAGTGATATGACAACCAGTCTGTGAAGCAGTCATTGTCTCCGATATTGGCTCCAGCAGAGCAGTGGGAGTGAGTGTCACTCTTGGTTACAGATTAACCGGGGATATTTCCAGCCCCTGTTGTTCTCCGGGCTGAAGGATTAGTCACAGCAGTGAAACATGGCGGCCCAGGTTGATGTTTCCATTAAATCAGCTACAAATGCAGTGAGGCAGGTATAATCAACCTGCTTTGCTTGGGGGCCACTTCTGCAAAATAACAGGGGGCCAGGGGCCAGTCGCAGCAGCCCCATATATGTTGTAAAGTTTTTGGACATTTGGCAAATTTAGGACATTTCTAGGATTTTAGAACATTTCTAAGATATTAGCATGTTTCTACGATTTAACGGCATTTCTCAGATTTTAGGACATTTCTAGGATTTTAGGACATATGGGACCTTTTAATGATTTAAGGACATTTCTAGAAATTTAGGACATTAGGGGCTTAGCTAGGATCTTTGTCAGGGGGGTGCAGGGATCACCCGATGGCACTTTTTTTTGTTAAAAAAAAACAACAACTCTATTTTGATGCTGTTTTATGCACTCTGGAACATTATTTATACTAAAAGTACAAACATAATTCCTATTGGGAATCTCTTTCACTTTATTGTGAAATAAAAAAACGGCTGGGGGGCCAGATTTGGCCTGCAGGCCTTAAGTTAAGTATCACTTCAGTAAAGCCTCATTCAGATAGAAAAACGTCATGTGCACTGGAGAAAGCAAGGCATGTTAGAAGAGAAGGGGAGCAAGATGAATCATGACATGGGAATGGAGTGCGGTTTTCCCCGAGTCCTTTAAACTCAAAGTTCAGTTCAGTTCAGATTTTGTCCCACAAGAGGAAAATTCTTTTTGCAGCGAGGCAGCATGGAAACAATAAAACAGAGGACATAAAAAGAGTGAACACTATACCCACAGAACAAAATTAAGAGCCCATGTCATAAAAAACTGCAACAAATGAATAAAACTAAGGACATAAAAGATAAGATAGTGTTTGGCTACACTAAGAGGCAGTTTATGATATCATTAAATTAGGTGCATTTATAGCATATAATTCAATAAAGTTGTATTCTATTATACCTTTGTACCTTGGATCAAAGGGGAATGATGTAAAATTCATTAAGATCCAGGCAGCATCTCCACAGAAGTTAAACTATTACTCATTTCATTTAGTATGTTTTAAATCACAATAGTATTCTTTTTTTTTTTTTGTGATCAATTTTTTATTGGTTTTTCCATTTAGTTTAAAACAAAACAAACAAACAAACAGATGTGGCAAGCAAGAATTAGACTATAAAGGCAACAGTAACAAAGGAAATATAATGGTAGTGTAGCCCATTATGCAATAGTATTCTTGATAAAATTCCTACCTAGTTATCTTCTCTTTTAAATTTCAAACACGAAAATTACAGTCTCTATCTCACATGGTGACCCTGAATGAATTTAAAACTAAATTGAACTCTCTGTGTGCAAATGTTTTATCTGATCATTTTATTTAAAAGGAGCAGTGTGAAGCATTTAGTGGTATCTAGTGTTAAGGACTGCAGATTTCAACCAGCTGAAACTTCTCCCATAAAGTAAATTAAAAACACCAAATAAAGCAGCTTCATGTTAAAAATCTGTTTTTCAGACTGCTATCTGCTATTAAGTACTTTTTCTCTGATAATTCACAGAGTTTTATACACATTCATTTATTTGTGGCTGCCCATGAAGATTAAAACATCTGCCGCCACTTATAGAATATATGTTTTTGGACCTGGACTGATCATTAAAAGCACTACTGGAATATATCCTGTTCAGTTATTTATTCACCACACTCTCGGAGCACAGAGCGTACTCTGGGCACAGATGGAGCAGTAGAACATCAGGCACATTAAAAGTGAAACTTAACCGTTCTTTCTGCTGGGTCTAGAAACGTGCATTTACGCGCAGCACCTGCTGCTCATCAGTCAATCTGATCTGATCAGCTGTGAACAGATCAATAATTAATTAGCAATTATCCACCCCCGATTGATAAACTGCTAAGGAAAAAAATAACTCTTGGAGCTCCGCCTGTGTTGTGTTCACAGACCCCCATAAACCTCAGTATTTACAGAGGTGACACAGAATGATATGAAGGACACATACGTGTATAAAATAAATAAATTAAAAAATAAAGTTTGCTTCACTATCTCTCCCAAACCCACTCCCTATGTAGATATAAACAGTTCATTCTAAGGTAATGAAAATATGATAATTCTAATTTTCAAGTGATTATACACTAAAGAAAACATACTTATTGTAATATAATCCATTTCTGCTAATATATCCCCCTAATTCCTACACACGAGCCCTTAAAATCTATGTGCTTTTATGTTAATTGTTTAAACTCTGGTGTTGCTGCTATTCGTGGCCAAGTCTCCCTTGTAAAAAGAGATCATGAAAAACCCGGTTAAATAAAGAGTAAATTTTAAAAAATGCACCACAAGCCCTGTGCTGCTCCACTGCTCCACCTGAATGCTCAGACTCACATCCTCCCATTACAATACACGTTAGAAGAAATTAAAAACATTTCTCTGATGCATTGTATTTCTGTGTGAATGGGCCCTCAAGGCCATCTTTACAATCTACAGCGAGCTGGCTAACAGATCTGTAGTCAATGACTAACTCACCGTGGGGAAATCATTCATTACCTGGTAAATATCTCTCCCTCTCTTTCCCTGCATTCTGTCTGTGTTTGTGTGCAAAAACTTTATCTCACAGTTTATCTGTACAGACTCAGGGGTCAAGAGATCAAAAATTAACTTTCCGAGGGCTTCTGAATCTGCCTTCAATACACATACGGTGGTGTCACATTAAGCAGGGAAGAGCAGAGCAGATCCATTATTCATCCTGTTGACTGGTTCATAGGTTCAGGGTTGAAGGGCCAGTCTCCCAGGGCTGGATATGTGACGAGAGAGCCGTACACTCTCTGCACAACGTGTAAAAGGACAGGGTGAAGTTATCTCTGCAACAGAATCACTTGGGGATATATTATCTCCAGCTCCTCCATGTATACGGTGACAGGCCAGTGATGATATGGGCAAATGTGTTGGCTTCATCTGATGACCTTATGGTACACAGCTCAGCAAATTCACAAGAGAACTAATAACCAGGACATAGTGAGGGGATTCACCCTCAGATACAGCCATGTCCCGAGGGGAGACTGGGATCATGTACTGTACTGATAACTGTTTTAGCTACTTCTAATTCTTTGGGCAGCAGTTTTTCTCTCATGGTCTTTCCTACTATCTCTAGAGCCCTGTTTTTCCACTCCAAAGAAAAAGCCACTTACATCCGTTAACATCTAGCTTTTTAATGTAATGGAAAAGGTATTCACAGATGACAAATGACAGTCAAATGACTCTGCAGTACTCATGGGTATTTATTGGCTCTGGCTCTGATCGGCATTGATGGAAACAACAACACCGAGGTGAATGCACTAATTTTGCCGCCCAACTGGCAAAATGTATGACACGCCGACACAAAATACCATCCGTCTTTGCCTAAACTGCAATAAAACATCGATCACTGATTTTGAAAAAGAGACCGAATATACAAAAAGAAGTAACCATCCCGAAGTTTTCAAGGGCCTCCATGCTGCTTTCACTTGTTTACTAACCTGCTTTCTGCACTGTCCATGAAAGTGACCACACACACACGCACACACACACACACACAGACTGAGGCGTACTTTAGCGGGTTTACTCGTGTTTGAAAAACCAACACACAGGTGTTAATTTCGGTGGAAAAGGGTGCTTTCACAGCTAACCTGTTAAAAGAGTACTTGCAATCTGTGGTACCAGTTTAATTCAGTTCATTCAGGCTGGGGTGAAAGCTGTCAGCAGAATACTGATGACGTCCAAACAAGCGGGCATGAAAAGCATCCTCAAAGTGAACTGTTATTCATTTGTGGTGTGACAGCAAATGTGACCAACCAAGATTTTATATTTTAGCATCACCTCAAAGGCTAAAATACTTTCAAACCCATCTATGATCTGTATAATCAGCGAAGAAAGCCTGTTGATGTAAGATCATTTCGTAACCATGGAAATGTGTATGCACGACACCTCGTGAGTGCGGGGGGTTTCCTGATGCATCAGAGAGTGATAAAGAGTTTAGAAAAGAGGTGTTACTTTTGTGTTATACTGTATTATTACAGTTTCTCATTAATGAGCAACTTTCCTCCCATAATATTGTGACAAGTCTGCTCTCTCTCATCCTGTTCCCACCTGTTTCTCATTAGTCATTACACAAGGTTGAGCTGCAGTCGCAACTGATAATGCTCATAACCAGCTATTGCTCAGTGATCCCTTTGTGGGATCATACTGTAAATATACACATAAAAGGCAGTCACGCGCTGCATGACCTGCTGTCAGTCACTGGAATTTGATTTCCCCCTGGGGGTCCATGTATTGGTAATGGTGCAGGCAATAAACTGTATACATCCCCATTTACAGTGTTGTAGAGTCCATGTTGTACTGAGACATACCGTCATAGGTGCCACTCTCCAGCAACAGTCCACTTTCTTCCAGGTCACGAAACTCCCCCACGCTGATGAAATTGTAGTCCACTCCAGGAACTTCCCCCTCTCTGGGCTGTCGAGTGGTACCTGCCAACAATAACACAGTTTAAGACCCAGCAGCAATGAAAATCAAAGTCAACACTGGAACTGCACTTCCTCTAATGGCCACTTGAGGCTGGCTTCAAAACAGAGAAAAACCCCAAAACCAGCCCATGTTAAAAAGCTGGACTTAAATAAATGTGTTTACAGCCTGGTACAAAACACAGTTTCGGTCTCTATAGCTAATTTCCTTGTCGATTAATTTGAATTTATAATAATGGTGTTGCTTTGAGTGGCAAGTAGGTGCCATTAGTTGACAGGTCACCACCACAGCAACAACACTGGTAAGGTGATTATGGCTTCACCCTCTGGTTCACAGAGGATAAGCGCAGAATAAAGCCGGAGCTGATGCTATTTCAATGTGCATTCAAAGTTCATAGTAACACTGTAGTTGCCTAACAAAGTCTCATTCAGTGTTTGTTTGTACTAAAAGATCTACGGAGACAGAATTTTTACAGTCGACACATTTCTTCATAATTGATTTATGCTTGATTTTTTTGCTAGTAAAAATTAGCATTAGCATAATCACAATTCTCTTTTTACACAGCCTATTCAAGGCGGGAATATCACTTTGTTATGCTGCCTCACTGTTCAGTATAAAAGGTAAAACCACAGAATTAGGAGGACATAGTTGTCTCGCCTTTCAACGAGCACAGGAGGTGGTAACAGAGCTGAAACGGTGTCTGTATAAAAGGGACGGGTGTGTTATGTATGCCACACTTTGCGGGAGATTTAAGAATTAGCTGTTAGCAGCTTGCAGCTAACTCACAGAAAAAGTTGGCAAATTGGGAAAACAATGATGTCTGCAAGCTCCTTACCCTACGAGCAGAGGACGAGATCAGCCGTTGTATACCAGAGAAGGTAAATGATTGTTATTGCCATGTTATGTCTTTGCTATTGTTTCTGTAAATGCACCATGCTCACCATGGTGTTTCATCACTTTGGGCTCCAAAAATCCAAGATTGTGGCAGTCAAAATGCCAAAACGGTAGACCACGTCCTGGTGGCTACTTCCATTATTTCATACAATCTATATTTAAGACATAAGAAACATCCAAACAAGTGGACTGTACCATTCACTGACGAGGAGGGGTAGACTGAGCGAGAAGTGACACTGTATCCAACATGCCAACAGGGACATGATTCAGGTCCAAACACAGCACTCAGGGGTGAATCTGTGACTACATCATGAATAGTCAACAGAGCTGGGACCACAAAGCTATGAATACATGATTAAAATATGAAACGGACAGAAAAAACACCCCTCACAGCAGCACAGCTGTCAGAATACAGAGGAAGTGTAACTGATGATAATGATAACGAACAGAATTTTAATTGCACACTTTTACTTTGACTTCTGTGAACAGCAGCACCACTTTTATTCCTTACCGATGCAATTAAATACCAGATAAACGGCATACGTAAGTGAGGTGAATCAGAATAGACGGATTTAAGTTACATGAATGGATGAAATATGATTTCACTGTTGACCTTCTGCGTATTTGTTCAATTATTGCACTTTTATAGCTGCCGTATATTCACAAAGCTATTTCTCCTCAAAATCCCACGCTCAGTTTGGTTTCCATGGCAATATAGCTGAATTTAATGATTCAACATAAATTTATTATGGTGACTTGTCATTTTATTGCTACTTAAATAAAAATCTTGTTTATGCCAGACTTTTTCCGGGGCTTCCCCATTTGCAATAAAACAAAGAATTAATTTGTGAATGCCCCCACAGCATATTCACTGTGAAAGTCATTTCCAATAAAGATTATTGCCTTACCACCTGTTTCCAGCACTGGGGAAAGATCTGTTCACATTCATTAACCAAGGCTAAACTCTCCAAAGTCATGGGAGTGAAAATCAGTGACATGTTTTAGAGTGAATCGTCTCTTTCATGCCAGTGGTGATGGTCAAGGTCAGCTGCTTTATGTCTGACACAACACTTACAGAATGAGTTCAAACTTTATTCTTTTTTGGCACCCAACTAAGCCCAATATTACAATTTTTATTATTAATTATTTTTAAAATGTTCCCCAATAAAATTAATTAAAATGTAAACATTTTAAAAACTTTTAACTTCCGCATCAGAGGCCTCCACAACAACACCTGAAAGGCAATACATTTTTTGGTTACGTTTTCTTGATTTAGGCTTCACTGGGTTACTGATACGTCTGAAACATGTTCCCAAAATGTTTTCATATTTGACCAAAAGGTAACAAGAGCATTGCCACAGAGTGTAGCCTGGTACAGATTAGGTTGTGAATGAATCAGCCTGTGTTTGTTTGTATTAAAACCTGTTAATTTGTACTTGTATTTAACAGGTGTTGGAAACTTCTTGAGGTATTGAAATTTTATTGCTTTTACCTTCTGAAGATCCATGCTGGCTCAAACCCTTGAATAGCTGCTGGCGGCCGTATCTACTTCTATTTTTTACCTAAAACACATAGCTGCTCTGAAAGTAAAGCCCCACACTGAATTCCAGTTCATGCAAAGTTAGTCATTAAATAATAATCCTCCATACCTGCCTCAGCTGGTTAAAGAAAGTGTCATGTTTCGCCATGCTGATACTCTCATCTGTGGGACATTGAAAACATATTGTTATGAAAATGATTTTACGCTCACTAACACGCCGGCTCCACTTAACGTCATCTTAGATGTAATCAGGGCTTTTACGATACCTCAGCTGAACTGCTCAGCGATCCGGTTGCACAGCGGGCACGAGGGAATTTAACTCAGAGTTTAATAAGGAACCTATCCCCATTCTTCATTTTCTTTCTGTGTCAACATCCATTGTGACTGCAGTATGAGCCGTCACATCTGAAACAGCTTAGTTTGGTGCAGAGACAATCTTTTATTCTGTCAAACTGAGCGATCAGTGGAGAGCAGCAAAGCAAAGGAGGCAATATGAGTTTGTTTATGGAGGAAAGAGCAGGGAAATGTGATTATTTAGTTTTTTATTTATTCAGCTACCTGCAGATTCTCAAGTAAGCTGGATCCGTTTTAGCACCCTTACACTAACAGATTTCATAACACCATCATGTGCCTTTGTAATTGTAATTTTATCATCTGACGTCTCAAGTGCCGTTACATCAAGAGGTGATGGGATTTTAAAAGAGACGAGTGTCACAGCTTGAAAAAAAGGAACGGGGGAAACAGAGGCTGTTGATGCTATCTGCACTGATGCGTTCTGGATGGATGAATTCACAAAGCACATCAGTCTCTTCAGTGAAGAGTAAGATCACACCCCAGCCGCGGATAGACAGTGACTGCTAAGATTGTTGAAACTGGAAATCTAACTGTAATCTGAGAGGCAGTGCTGGGATAAGGAGCTTTGAAGAGAAGACAAGAGGAAATTTGCTGCTAATTCTCTCTGGAAAAGAGCACGCCGTTTCAACTTCCATCTTGTGTGTCGCTCCTCGCAAGCCTCTCTTTTAAGAGATGAAACAACCGCTTGGAAACAACACAGGACAAAAGCGTCACACTAAAGAAAATGAAAAAATGTATGAGTCGCCACCAGGTCTATAGGGCTTAACAGCATTATATGGCTCTCCAGTGTTATGTGTGAACTCTATTCTGTGGAGTTTTCTCCTAGCAGGGTTACCACCCACCTTTTCCATCGCGGCTCCCAGTGGCTAATGCAGCTGAACAGAAAAGAAAAGATAAAAAAAGGAAGAAATAGCTACTATTTAAAAACAAGATCAGACAGTATCAACTTTCTTAATTTCTAATATCTAAACATGATTTGCCTGGGGGCCTATTTTGCAAAATAGCAGGAGGCCAGGGGCCAGTCGCATTATTTGTGCTCATTGCCCCTTTCTCATGTTTTGTTGATCAGGTTTTCAAGGTTTTAAAAAAATAAGAGCACTTCATTGTTGCTGAAAAGCATTAAGTTCAACAGTCGCTTTACACCGATGTCCTTCCAAAATTTACAAGCCATTTAAATCATGATACTGTGATAACTGATGCACTGCTACCATTCATTACCACAGGATCTTATTCATGTATTCATCATTCAGAGTAAGAATGAATAGAGAATAATAAAGAGTCAGAAAAATCTGATTTTGCCCTTTCTTCTGCAACACCGAGAGATTACATCACATTATGTCTGGTATGATCAAGGTTATATAATTAAAAGGAAAAAGAGCATGAGGTCTGAAGCAATGTGAGAAAAGAAAAAAAGAGCGGGATCAAGTGGCGAACACTTGAGCTGCGTTTCACCTTGTGCCACCTCCATTTATTTCCCAAAGCCTGCATTTATAATTTATAGTCCACTGTTGATTGATGCAGAAGGAAAAACTTGATTTAATATGAATCACTGTTAACGTTTTATTTCTCTGTAGTCAGATTTCATGATGAGCTACGTCAGTGCAAAGTTGTTTTCTGTCTTTTGTCTCAGTGGCTTAAAAACTTAAAAGGAACCCTCTTCAATCTTCTAAAAAAAAAAAAAAATTTAGGATTGAAAACCTGGGGCACTTTTTTCTACATTTTACCATCCTTTCTTTTTTTTAATCTGGCAGTGAGACTCGTGGAGCTGATTGCAGTGCTGTGACGGATGTTAATGCCAAGGGATTCGTGGAAAAAAAGAGAGCTGGTGTTGGAGTTGGGGGTTGGGATTTAGCCAGGCTTGAAGGATTTTGCGGGTGCCCTAGACCCCGGGCTCTGACTTGAGCCCCCTGTCATCTCTTGTGGGAGCCAGAAGTGACACTTGGTGAAGCCTCGCTGTGTGTAGTGCAAGAAGGAAGTCATGCTTCTCTCACTCTGAGAAGCCATTGGAGCTGCTGTAATGAGCACAGGCATCATGCTGTAGTGGCTGTTTAGGCTCCTTGCGCGGTCACTGTGGCTCAGTGCGCTGTGATGAGCCACTGGCACAGGCTGGCATGAGCCGAGTGGACAGGGGACATATGCTGAGCTACTGAAGCCAGACTGCAGTGTCTCACATGGGACGGGTGTTATATCTTTCCATGCTGACGCTCTAAAATGGACTCAAATGTACAGAATCATGCACGAAATGATGTGTACAGGAGCGGATTCTGAGACAATGGGCCCCGAGCACAAATATGCAGAGGGCCCCACCACCTCTGTCACTTAGGAGCAAAGACACACAGGTGGTGCTAGTGGTTTTGCATCTCTTTAAAGTCCTTATCTTCTCCTTAGCATCTTTTTTTTGTGTTTTGTGTCTTTATGGTTGTCTTGTGTTTCTTTGGTATGATTCTTTAGTTGCTTTGTCATTTTGGATTTTTTTGTTCTTTTTTGTTGTTTTATATTTATTTCGTCTCTCTGATGTATTTCTGTGTCTTTTTAAGGTAATTTTATGTCCTTTTCGGTCATTTTGTTTTGTTTTGTAGTCCTTCTGGTATCTTTGTGGATTGTTTCTCTGTGGTTGTTTTGCCTGTTTTTTAGTTATTTTGGGTCTCTGTAGTTATTTTGAGTCTCCTTGTTGTTGTTTTGAGTCGTTTTGTGTGACTCACTGATGTAATTTTGTAATTTGTTATTTTGTGACTTTTTGAGGTAATTTTGTGTCTCCTTGTTGCTCCTAGGTGTCTTTCTGTAGGATTTAATGTTTTTTTGGTTGTTTTATTGTTGCTTCGAAGACATTTTGTGTCTTCTTGTGGTCGTTTTGTGTCATTTTGTAGACATTTGTGTCTCTGATGTAATTTTATGTCCTTTTTGGTCATTTTATGTTGCTTTGTAGTTGTTTAGTGTCTCTTTGTTGTATTTTGCCTGTTTTTGCAGTTAAGATTGTATCTATTTGAACTACATTTGCATCTCTTTGGTGTCTTTTTGTGTCAGTTTTGTCATTTTGAGTCTCCTCCTGGTTGGTACATGTTAATTTGAGAGGAATTTATCAACTGACAGTGAGGGGCCCCACTGACACTTTGGGACCGTGAGCCTGCTCCCAGCAGACCTGTTCAGTAATCCATCCATGGATGTGTACTGTCAAGTGCTGTAATAATCTTAAGATGTTCCTGCTTTAAATTCCACATACTGCAACTAAATATCTAAGGAGAACTAAGGCTTCATGTTTTATGCTGTTAATTGATTTATATGTTTTTTTTACAGCGAATCTGTGGGCAGAGTCATTCAGAAAGATGAAAAAGTAGAATCCCCTGCTGATTATGCAATCATGTCCAATTAATCATGACTGATTTATTGTACATTACATGTAAATTCAAATGATGTCTTTAAAATGACTTTCCCTCCATGCAAAATGTCAGAAATGAGAGCTTTAAAAATGCTAACTGAGAGTTATACAGATAATAAGCGACGTCTGGAGCAGTGATAAATGGCAAAAACGCTTTTTTATTTATTTGGTTTTTTTTAACTCAGCTGTGCAGCCCAGGGAATTGCAGCTGCTCTTTCATTTACGCCTGTTGGTCTTGATGTCCATTTTAAAATCACTCAGGTATAAAAACAAAATCGTTCCGTCCTGGTTATTTATTCTTCTCTTTGGAAGAGGAGCAGTGGAGCGGACTTGTGAAGAAAAAAAAAACAACTCAGGTGAAGAAAGTAAAGTGAGAGTGGAGAACAAAGTTAGCAGCACTTCTTCACACCTTTAATTGTAAGATAAGCGAGGTCTGACTATAACAGAAACGGGAAATGAATGTCTCTCTTAATTCAATACTTCATACATTCAGTCTCAAAACTCATTTTCTTTAAATTAAACATAAGAACTTAGAGAGTGTGTCTTTCCCCTCGACTCCAATAAAGTTCTTTTGCACAAGCCCTGAAGTCTTAAAGCAAATTTCACTCATGGTAGATAATGTTAGCCTTCTGCATCAAAGACCACTCAGGTTTTCCAAGGACATCAAAGTTAAATTGAAGGGATAGTTTGGATGTTTTTGAAATATACATACATGATTTCTTTCCTGGCACAAAAGGGGGTAATAAATAACAACTAAAGAAAAATAAACAACAACAAAAACACTGGTATCAGCACAGAATTTCACATTCGTTGCAACCCTAATTTAATTTTTTGGTGGGAAAAATATGTACGGCTGTGCCCCTGGCCACAGCAGTACATTGTTTAGCTTCTGTTGCAGTACTTCTGCCTGCTCCTCCAAACTACTGTAGTTAGGCGTAAGTATGAGTAAAAACCTCATGTAAACCCGATTAAAAATATCAAAGTTATACCTTTGAGGCTAAGGTAGGTGCTTTTATTAATGATGTTGAAATTACAAAGTGAATAGTAAAGTTTTTGTGGTCTGACGTTGAGGAGAAAAAAGAAGAAATAGGGGAATTGAAAAAAAAAGACATGAATTGCAGGCAAGAAAATGAGTAGGATGGAGCAACAGAGCAGGCCCCATCTGGAGGGGTCAGGGGTCAACAAGCAGAGCCCATACAGAGAGAGGAGGAAGAAGTGCCAGAGGCGGCGGAGGCTACTCACAGGGAATGGTGCGCAGGTACAGGTTGTCTCTGATCACCTGCTGGAGCTTATGGTCCAGGGAGCCCTTCTGAAACTGCAGGCTGAGGTAGTGACGCAAATCAGTGTTCAACACCTTACCTATGAGAGAGGAGAGAGAAATCTGGGTCAGTCCGACAATTAAATCACGTAGGCGGGCATCTTACATGGCGCTCATTTACAAAACGCCCACCCTGCTGATTTGATTTTGAGACAATCAAAAGGACATTCTGAAATTTAATATTCATAACAAGCTACAGCACACTCCTCCTCCTCCTCCTGCGACGGACAACAACATGTGCTACAAGACCTGAATCTAAAAGGTCCTCATCCAGACAGCAAACGGTACCTGAGAAGGCTTGGCACTAAGCTGTCATATGTGATGAAACATTAACCCTTTGAAAACTGTCTTGATTTCTTTCAAAAACACGGAAAGAGGTCAGTGAGAAACTTAACAAGAAATGAACAAAAAAATGTGACAAGAAAATTACCAACATTACACAATTACAAAATAAAACAAAAACAGCAACACCAGGAAATTACCTCAAAAAAGGCAGAAATAAAACAAACGAAAAAAAGTAAATATTTATAAACACACGCACGTACGCATGCATGCACACAGACGCACGCCCACACCCACCCACACACACACACACACATACACACACCTGACCTAATTTTAAATTAATAGATCTAATAATCAGAAATATCATTGTTTTGATATTTTTCGCTAGGAATTTGATAGTTTTCAGATATGAAAAAAGGGAGATAATTTTCAGGTCATTTTCTTGCCACCTTTTACTAATTTTTTGCAATTTGCGGGACAATTCATGCCGAGTTGCTGATTGCCTTTTGTCCATGCTCTTGCTTACGTTTTAAAGGTTTAAATACTGTACTTGTGAAAGGCATCTAAAGGCAGCACAAGAAAACTGATGTCAATCCAGGTTTCAAATGGTTAATTAATTGGGTCTTGTATGAAAATCCAGATGCATGCATGACAAAAAGCAGCGACACGACAGTAGGACTGCTGCTCCTACAACATTTTCGGCAAAGTCTGAGGAAGTGAAAGGAGCTGCACAGTCATCTTCAAGGAGAAGGGAAATTTCTCATGCTCCTCTGAGCGACAGAGAGGAAACAGGGAGATAAGGAGAGAGAGAAGAAGAAAGAAGAGAGAGAACTCCCTTGTGTTTGCTACAGTAGCGCTCTTCCTCTATGTGGACTCCAGCTGTGTGGGGCCGGAGCTGCTTCCTCAGGAAGGGACACGCAGATTTGCTTTGAATATGGCTTCAGTTACACTGCAGGCATCAAAAACCAGCGCTGACTCCTCCAAACTGTCTAGCAGGGTGAACACAATTAACCTCATACAGGTGACTGAGGAACTGAGCACCGGAGTCCACAATCTACATAAAACATCATGTTGCAGTTGTTGAGACAATTATCAGAGCGACAGGCAACAATTTCTGTAAAGTGCCTCATCAAAGTCGTGTTCTACAAGGGCAGATTATGAGACAACGGGTCCCTGAGCACAGATCTGCAAAGGGCCCCACCACCTCTTATACTAAGGAGCAAGACACTAGGGTGGTTGCCATGGTTTTGCATCTCTTTGCAGTCATTAAGCATCTCTTTGTGGGTTTGTTTTGTGTGTTCGTAGTAATTTAATGTCTTTTTTGTAGTTGTATTGTGTCTTATAGTTGTTTTAAGTGTCCTTGTGGTTGTTTTGTGTCTTTTTGTAGTCATCTTGTGTAGTCATTTTGCAATTTTTAAGTTGTTTTGTGTTTCTTTGCAGTCATCATGTGTCTCTTTGTGGATGTTTTTTGTGTGGTTCTTTTCTGTCTCCTTGCAGTTTCTTTGCATCTTGTTGCAGCCAATTAAAGTCTCCTCCTGGTTGGTATGTGTTAATTTGAGTGACATTTAGCAAGCAAAGGTCAGGGGGCCTCCTGACACTTTTGGCCCCCGGGCTTGTGCGCAGTAGGCTCCGTACAGTAATCCTTTCATGTGTTCTACATCGGCTTTCTCGTTTTCCTGTGGTCTCAAACACATCTCTAGAAGAGATGGGCTGATTATGGTAGTGTTTGCTGCCAATGTCTGCCAGATTTTCTGATGCAAGTTCTAAGATCCTGTTGGATCATCTGCAAATCAGAAAATGTTGACAAATCAAAATCAAGCCGGAGTCAGGCTGTGAGATCTGCATTAAGCAGCTGTTGGGAACATCAGTCACGAAGATAAAACACATCTCTCTCAGCAAGATACCAACAGAGATCGTTAATACACCACTTTCCCCATTGTGAGACTAATTCTGCTGTTGGCTAATCTGGTGATGAATATTTTACCACACTACACAGTTCTGAGTCAGTGTGCCAGACGCTTCTACTCAAAAGTTATTGAGAGACTTGCTTTGATTTCAATATGAAACATTTTCTAACTCCATTTGAATCTATTCACTAATATATACACACTCTAACACACACACTCACACACAAAGATGCTGTCTTTCAAATGTGTAGCAGGGTTCAAACTAGCAAAAAATTTGCAGAAAGAAACAGAATAAAACATAATCATACTGTGTAGCAACAAAGAAATATATTCCCACTGTAAAAGTAAAAGAACATTTTAAAGTGAGGAGCATCCTACGCATCCCACACTTGATAAGAACTCTACTCTGAAACTTGAACAGTATTTTTCATTATTTTCAGCAGGAAGTATTGAAGGATGGACTTGGCTGCTGGGGAATAAAAAAGCTCTCGCTTGCCAAATTCAAAAAAATTGTAAATTAATTGAAGTTCTCTCAATCATCCCCTAAGGGGATCAAACGACTCCCGCTGGGACTGCAGATCAGCAGCGTCATGTAGCCTGGTCGACGGGGTCGATTCTCCCCCCTTAACATCTGCCAAAAATGATGTAAAAAATATTTTCATGAAACACTTCGAGTTTCTTGCTTACTGCACAACTCAGTGCTTTTGCTCTGCGGGCAAACACTTGAGGTAGTAATTCTAGTGATGTTGAAATGCCGAGACTTTCAAGAGTGTCTTCTTTAAAGGCATGCTGAACTGATTTTCAACCAGCTTTGTATCATAACAATGTCTGAACTATGGTTATCTTTCCTCCATCTTACCAGCGCCAAGATCTCCCTTATTACGTCTCAGCTTAAATCTTAAATTCTGTAAACCACTTTGGGTATGAAATGTGCTACGTATATAAATTTGCCTTGCCTAAATCCGCTAGATAGCATGCTTTAAGCTGACTTTTGGGCTGTTGCTCGAATCACAGATTGTACGTCCGCTTTTTTGCACGGCCATCATGACAGACACAATGAGGAAAGAAGCAGATCGAGAGAGACAAACACCCCTCTCCTTGTAAAACGAAGACCAAACTCTGAACAAACTGTATAACTATGCTGATAAACCAAGATTGGTTAAAAACATGTTTTAGTGCACTGTTAGGCTGTAATGCAACAATTTTTAAAGAGGAAGTGGGCACTCTATCTGTATTGTAAAAATGGAGGCTGAAAAAACTGAGATCAAACTAAAACTAAGCAGTGTTGATATCATTTGAACTAAGATTGTGTTACTGTTTTGCCTATTTATCTACTAAAATGTCTTCAGATACATATCTTAGTGTACTGTTTGGCTGTAATACAAGAATTTGTAAAGAAGAAGGTGCCATACAAACAATAAAATCAAGCAGCGCTAATCAAATATAAACCAAGATTGTGTTACTGCCCATTTCTGTTTTGCTATAATACGAGCATCTGAACAGGAAGTGGGTGCTATACCTGTGTTGTCAACGCTGAAAAAACTGAGATTAAACTGTAAAAAAAGCAGTGCTGGTCAAATAGAAACTAAGATTCTGTGACTGTATTGCCTGTATTTCATCTAAAATGTTTCAGAAACATATTTTAGTGCACCTTTTGGCTGTCGTGTAATAATTTGTGCACAGAAAGTGTGTGCTATAACTATCATAAAAATTGAGGCTGAAAAAACTGAGATCTCACAGTAAAAACCAGGCAGTGCTGATTAAACATGAATCAATAAACTGTTTTCAGACACATAACTTAGTGCACTGTTTAACTGTAATTCGAGATTGTTTGTTACCAGCTACCAGTTTGTTGCCAACGAAATGAACAAGCTCGCATTAAGTCGACCACT
This sequence comes from Plectropomus leopardus, assembly GCF_026936395.1. Classification (NCBI taxonomy): domain Eukaryota; kingdom Metazoa; phylum Chordata; class Actinopteri; order Perciformes; family Serranidae; genus Plectropomus; species Plectropomus leopardus. Next base: position 6,879,078 of record NC_142184.1, on the reverse strand, counting down.
AGCGAAGAGCATATTGGGTCGTTGCAGTGCAGTGCATTCTGGTCGTTATAGGTTTTCTACTTCATGAGCAAAAGGGAATGCCACAGTCCTTTTTCTGTTTTTTCTGCTCATGTAACACCGATTTCAAAAGTATTTGCATCTTGCTACTGCATCAACAGCCAGTTTTATGAAAGGACCATCTTCCCAACAGTGAAATACGTCTTTAAGTTGCAACAGTCAGCATGGCAGAAGTACAAGTGAGGGCTGAGGCCAAGAGAAGCACGGCTCTCCATTATGTAACTCTATAGACTTTTTACTGGCACAATGAATGCAAGGAATTTAGGTCAAGGAAACAAAAGCTGGGTCTGGCTACGCTTTGCGACTGGGAAGCCACAAGCCTGCGGTGCATGTTCCCAGAAGCTTTGAGACATGAAAACCCCAAAACACTCACAAACAATGTACATCCCCTACAGGGTCAGGCCTGTTCCCATGTTAAAGAGGCTGCGAGTGATTCTAGATTCACTTTTATCAAGCTTAGATTTGCCGCCCTGCAGTGGTGGATGAAGTTCCTGAAAGCAATACTTGCGTAAAAGTACAGATTTATTACAAGAAAATGACTTTGGTAGAAGTTAAAGTCAGCTATACTACCTAAGTAAAAGTCTTACAGTGTCTGAAATTAATGTAGTCAAAAGTAATGTTATGATATTAAATGTAATAAAGCCACTAAAACTAAATGTAGCAGATATTAAGAATTCTGAGGGATATGAAGTTTATTTCTTTGTTACATACGCCCCTTTAAAAATGGAGGGTGCATTATGCTTGACAAGTCTTTTTTTAAACAACCTTACCCTTTGAAACCTGAGCAAATTAGCTTTATTTTTTTCAAAAACATAGGGAGAAGGCAATGAGCAACCTAAGAAGAAATGACCAAGAAATTAGCACAAAAAAAGTAAAAAGTACAAAACATTACCTGAAAATTACCACAAAAAACCCAAACAAAAAAACAAGAAATGTTGAAGTAAAAACACACACAAAAAAAAAAAGAAAAACAAAAGTGACCTGAAAAACAGCTGAAAATAATGATCATTCTTTGAAATAATTTTAAATATATCTTTTTGTTAATACTAATAATAATAATAAAGTTCTCTGGTTTTTGCTGTGCTTTTTTAAAAGAATATATTTTTAAATCTACTAATTTCTCGAAATTGAGGAACATTTCTTGCCAAGTTGCTCATTGCCTTTGGATTTGTGCCTGAAATTGTTTGTTTCAACATTTTTTTGTACTTATTTATCTTCTTCAAGTTCTACCATGTATGTCTACTTTCTACCATATTTCTGTTCTTTAAATTCCTTCACCTTTCCATACATTTTACAATTAAAAATGTAGGTTAAAATTAGGTCCAGAGGTTTAAATACTTGCTAAAGACATCTGAATACAGCACAAAAAATTGATGTTGATCCGAATTTTAAATGTTTTAAGAAATTTTAAGAACAAAACATTGTGTTTCCCTTCCTCCCATTCCTTCATTCATCCGTCCGTAGGAAATGAAGTGGAGTAAAAGCGAAAGTTAACAGAAATATAAAAACCCAAAAAGTACTATAACAAAGTACTATTATTACTTTGTTTACATTACAGCACTGCCATCCTGGATCTGTTTTCACAGACTGCCTTAAAAGATCAGCTGGCTGCAGTATACCGACAATGGACGGAGCTAATTGTTACCACAGGAGTCCTGCAACCAAGAGTAGATACCCCACTGGGTCAACAAAATCAATCTCTCTTTCTCCCTCTCATGCACACACACAAACACATGCAAATCACCTCCCCTGCCCAAAGCAAACTCCCATTCAAGTGCTCCTAACAGGGCAGTCTTTGTGGCCCGCCTGTCAGGTTGTGTTAGCGTGCTGCATCATATCTCCAGAGACGGAGAGAGAGAGAGAGAGAGAAAGGGAGGGAGCGGCAACTCTCCCGCTAGGTTACAAGGCAGCGCATCACTGGCCTGCCGGGCTGGTAGTACGAGGCATGAGAGACACAATGGGAGCCTTTGTGCCTTGTCATCTGGCTATTAGAGACTCTCTCATACATGGGGGGAGTTGGTGGGGAAAATGGGGGGGTCTGTAGTTCAAGGATGGCGAATCATTAAAAACAGGGAGGCAGGGAGAGGGGGGATGTTTTCGGAGAGGAGTAATGATGATGCATGGGAACACACGTGGAAACTCACTCCCGCCTCTCTTCTCCTGCCCTTTCATCATCATTCTTTCGCTCCGTCTCTGACTGTGCGTCTTTGCCTCCCTCGCTGTGGAGATTCATCAACGCTGGCAGATCCCCACAGCGCTCCTCACACCTATGTTTGAGATCACTTTCTGAAAGTTATCGGCCTTCCCCTGCATCTCCTTTTCGCTCTGGCACTGGCCTGCCATGGTCTTTTTTGTCACATTGTTGTTGTTTTGTTTCTCCTTGTGGTTGTTTTGTTGTCATTTTGTATCTCTTTCTGTTTTTTTCCCACTTTTGTCATTTTTTTGCATCTCCTTGTGAGTTTTTTGTTGTTGTTTTAAAGTCCTTTGAGTCTCTTTGAGGTAATTTTGTCTTTTTTTGTGGCTTTGTAGCCATTTTGTGTCTCATTGTGGTTGTTTTGCCCATTTTTGTCATTTTTTACTTTGGCAATGTAAAGTCCTTTGTGTCTCTTTAAGGTAATTTAATGTCTTTTTTGTGGCTTTGTAGTCATCTTCTGGTTGTGTCTTTGTTGTCACTTGGTGTCTCTTTGTGACTGTTTTGCATTTCCATGTGGTTGTTTTTTTAGCGTTTTGAAGTCCCTTCAGACTGTTTGAGGTAATTTTATTTAATTTTTGTCACTTTGTTGTCATTTTGTGTCTCTCTGTGGTTGTTTTATGGCTCTTTGTAGTCATTTAGTGTCTCTTGTGGTTGCTTTTGTCTGTTTTTGTAGCTTTTTGTGTCTCCCTGTAGTTGTTCTGTTTCATTTTGCATTTCTTGTTTGTCCGTTTTGGTTGTTGTTTTATTGTCTTGTCTCTTTGTGGTAATTTCGCATCTCTTTGTTGTCATGTTGTGTCTCCTCCAGGTTGATATGTGTTAATTTGATTGGAATTTTGCAAATGAAAGCCATGGGGGCCCCTGACACTTTGGGCCCCTGAGGCTGGTGGACCCCTGTGGGTGGTAGGTCCATTCAGTAATTCATTTATGTTTTCTACATCTGCTTTCTCTCACTTGATCTGGCACTGTCTGAATTTAGTAATAGTTTTCAGTACTTATACAAATTTGTAAAAAAATGAGAGGAGAGGTCTCACTTATATCTAAAAAGAATTTAGAAAAAAAAATGAGAATAACAGTAAAACATGTTGTATGGATGTACTATAAACCCACTTTCTGTCTGTCCCTCACAGACATCCACAGAAATGAAAACACAGCACATGCTGCTGCCCATCATCCTCCCCTCAGTCCCACAGGACACTTGGATTTTGGTATCTGCCATGGGAAAGTGCTACTCTGAGCTCACCTCACCATCTGTCATTTTCTGTAACTGATGTCAAAACTATTGAAGCACTTTGCAAAAAAAGTCTTTCATTGAGAGACAAGTTGTCCTTCAGCCAAAAGACTGGACAAGAGCCTCAGTCTTTCTATTATAAAACATGTTTAGCAACATGGATCACTATTTAACTTCACTTTTCTGCAAGCTACAGCACACCAAAACCTCGAGAATGTTTTTGAAAAATAAGGAGCTTTGTACTTTTTTGCCAACCTTACAGCAATATTCCCTGAAAACATGACAAAAGGCTAAAACAAACAGGCACAAAACAAAACATGTAAAAACAGCCAGCCCTATTATTTTTTTATGAATAACCACATTGGCGGCTATGGGCACGCCAAAGAAAAGTATTTTTCCTTACTTGCTCCCTGCCCGACATCCCGACTTTTGTTGCTGCTCGACTCCTCCCCTCACAATGCTGCATAAAGACAACGCTCACTTAATGTTGTCACTCTCTCTTGTGTGTGTGTGTGTGACGAAGAATAGATGAGAAGAGACTAATTGTTGTTGAAAATATCCCAAACTGAACGACCCACAATCCTGTCATTACACAGAAAATGGCATAGAGGATATTGCCTGGGAAGCTGCAGCTCTGGAGATTGGCTCTTATAGGAAATGACTGCGTAGTAATTACTGTGTGGTATTCTGTTGACGCACTACAGCGCTGCTGTATTGGTAGTAGCTGCACTTGAAGTGTGTCATATGACGCAGCACAGCGCTGCAGGGGTATCGTGCTTTCAGGTTAAGAATCGTTGAGAATCATCAAGGTTGTACTAAAAGAAATGCTAACATGCTCTCAGGAGAGAGCCAGCACAGAAAAACATCAGATCTTGTTGTCTAACTTGGTAAATAAAGTTCTGTTTTTTTAACCAAACCACAGTTGGTGAATGTTGGACGGGCTCGAGGAGTTGCAATTTGTTTCTGTTTGTGTCTTACAATGAGTTGGAAGGCAATTATGCCAGTCTTAGATGAAAAAGGGAAACTTGAATTCAGAAGGTGTACAGGGGCGCCAGTTGTTTGGTTTTTTTTACATATCGCCCAGGTGAAATAGCAGTAAGGTATGAAAAAATAGATATCACCCAAGCCTACCCATGAGCTCGAATACTGATGTAATACAAATTCCTTTAAACACTTGGCGAAGAGAGAAATATTGAAATAAAACAACTTTTTGGCAGCTTGCACACGAGATACCAAGCACTCAGGTGAAACTATCAGCCATAAGGCTGCATGAATTTGGCACAAGAACCGTTCTGCCAAAAGCAAAAAGACCTGTCTTCTGTGAAATCCCTGCCGCTTGGCTCGTTTCTTGGCATGCAGGCATGCCCTCGCTTCACCGGGGCCAAAACAATTGACTAGCAGTAAAGATATTTACCCAAGCTCCCAGTAAACGGGCAGTCAAATTACAATAAGCTTGCATAGACACAATGCTGTTCCTAAATGAGAGCGGAAGTAATGCAGAGATGTCACCAGCAGGGGTGTCAGTGGGCGTCTAATGAGGCAATTCTCTGACAGTTGTGCAGCTCCGGAAACAGCGAGACGGCCCCCGCCATCTGCTAATTACCACCTTGTTAGGTTCATTTGGCAACTCAGGGTAACAGAATGTCCTGCCTCATTCTGCGTGACAGGGAGAGCAAATCAACAGCGTATTGGCATCTAAGTTTCTTTACTTTCTCCTGAAAATTTTGGCATGTCTGGTTTTCTTTTCAAAGAGCAATGACCACAAACAGAGAGACATTTTGGATTCCACCGCCAATGGTCTGATCCCCAAAACCCATGTTCACTAAAAGTAATTGTGGTAGAACTACTACCACAACTCCCGTTAAACACTTTCCTTTGAAATGGGGGAGGCGTGGAGTGTGTTTTCTGTCTGCGACAAGCTCCATTGCCCTTATTGCCGTTGTTTAAGCTGAGAGCTGTAATTGTCCGGCAAAAGGGAGTCAGTGCAAAGTCAATTAGTGGCTGCAGAGAACCAAAAGATTAATTGTGGATGGAGGCACGCTTCGGCATGAAAAATGTTACATGAAGAAAATCAATGTCCCCAATCGGCATTTTCTCCCCCGAGTTTAGATACATCCTTCTTAAAATCCAATTAGTGGGATGGTATCACAGCAAAAGGTCAGACTGCACAAGCTGGGTGTTTTTGTCATATAGTGGCTAATGACCAGGTTGACAACCTCCGAATACAAGATCCACTTTTCCAGTTGTATCTTGTTGAAATCTTATAAAAAAAAAAAACCCAACTTTGTCCCTGTTTTTTTTTTCATCAAACATTTTCAACATGTCTAACACTTTGAACAGAAATGGACTGCCAGTGCTTGCATTGGTATTTTTGTATATTGTGAGGTAATTACTTGAGTATTTTAAATGCTTAATATCGCTAAAATGTGTACAACCTAACCTAAAAGGCTACGTAATTCAGTAAACCATAATATCTAAAAAGTATTGGAACTGTTTCATTCACAAAATTATACAAAAACCTGACTTATTTTGATTCGAGTTTAAAAAATAACAACAAAACATATTAATGCAAAAGATTTTTAAATGTAGAAACATAAACAAAATATTTCTTAAGACTCCCATTAGTAGTTATCTGAACTACATACACTGACTCTTTGAAACCTGAGAAAATTTATTTGATTTACTTTCAAAACCACCAGAAGAAAACAATGAGCAACAGAAGAAGAAATGACCCACAAATTAGTAAAAATGACATTAAAATGACTGGAAAATTAGTTAAAAATTAAACACGTTTTTGTGTGGTTGGCACCACAGGTAACGTAGCACAATGACGTCATTGTGAACGTACAAAATGATGACATGGAAAATAGAAACCTTAGCTTTATGCCTCATAAAGAATGAACATTCTGGCTATTATGGTGTTTAGTTAGATCTCCTGTGGCCATTATGGGGAGTAACCCAGGAAATTTGCTAAAAAATACCATGTTTGCACGGCATGTAAGCTAAGGTAAGGTCCTGACATGACGACCAGGAAGACAGAAACCCTAGCTTTCTGCTGCAAAACGAATAAATATTCTAGCTATTATGGTTTGTATTTTAGATTAGATACAGGATTATACAAACAACAATCTCTCGCTGCCATTATGGGTAAAATTCTCAGGGAAATTACAGCAAAACACCACATTTGCACTGCACATAAGGTAAGGAAGGTAACACAAGATCATAAAGTAGCGACACAGAGGACAAAAGTCTTTTCTGCTGCAAACTGAATGGATGTTCTAACTATTACTGTTTTCAGTTTAGATCGATATATATATATATATATATATATATATATATATATATATATATATATATATATATATATATATATATATATATATATATATATATATATATATATATATATATATATATATATATATATATATATATATATATATATATATATATATATATATATATATATATATATATATATATATATATATATATATATATATATATATATATATATATATATATATATATATATATATATATATATATATATATATATATATATATATATATATATAGGATCATACAAACAGTGATCTTCCTGCAGGGAAATTCCTGGGGACATTATGGCAAAATACTACATTTGCACACAACCTAAGGTAACAAAAGGTACCGACATAATACATGTAAAACAGAGGCCATAGCTTTCTGCTGCTGTTGCAAGATAAGAATACACTAGCTGTAATAGTTCTTATTTTTTATCTATTCAAACAGGATCCTGTCAACAACAATCTCTCATGGCTGTCAGATGTTTTTGAAGGGTTAATGCAGAATTCATAAGCCATGAGCATCAACTTCCTATCGATGACACAACACAGAAGGGGATGAGATGCTGGAGGAGAAGTGACTCTTTCTGATGCTATTTTTGGGCTCGCTGTGCCACAAGGACAATGGCATTATCCCCGCACCCTTGGCAGAATAGCACGATCAAGTCTTTAAGCAGATAATTGAAAGGAATGGTCTTGCTACACATTGCGTGCAGGCTTAATGTTGCGGGCTTATTATAGGCAATGTGATAATCATCAGCGCACTTGGCAATAGACACAGGTGGCGTCCTGAAGCACTCGGCATTCAGAAATATATTCTTGGCTCCGGACAGCTTGCCTGCTATTGTTGGCCGACTGAACTAAATATCCATTAGTTACATATTTGAGATAAAACTGGCTCGCTGCTTTCTTGGCTCATTTAAAAGTATACACCTATTCTGTTGAAACATGGAGGATGTATGTCTGGGATCTTTCAACTTCAGAGCACTCAGCCAGTGGGTGTCTGTGGGTTTAATGGATGATTGCTAAAAGAGTTCACATTAATTCAAGGTTCCCTGTCCTTCCCAATCACTCTGCTGCAGCATGTGACAAAACTGTCAAGCTTTATTATTCCAGACAGTGAGGAATAACCTTGAAATTGTCCTTTCTAATCCCATTGAGGCTCAGAGGAAGACATTTGACAAAAAAGCTAAAATAAAGCTCAGGTCGATCCTCTCTTGTCTTGTCTGTCCCTTTTGGATTCTTAGCTGGGGCACGGAGGTGAAAGAACAGTCACAGTCACCTCACGGTCAACCTGAGCAGGCGGGGCTTTTCCCCCTTTCCTGTCCATTTCCTGTGATGTGGAGCAGACTGACAGATCGTGACATTAACCTCTCCTTCGCCTGGTATCTATGTCCAACCGCTTCTCCGAGCACTGCTATTTGCCCTGCACCCTGTACAGCTCAGTCGACACTCCCACCACCTCTATAGGAGTTTCCAGAGTTGACTTTCAGTAAGTTAGAGGGGAAAACTAGGAAAAAATTGAGCTGGTTTGACGGCAACGGCAATTACCTGGCTCCTGACTCTGCCTTTCAATCAATCCACCAGCCATAACAGCTATTAGATGGATTGGCACAAAACGTTGCAAAACACAATCATTTTTACCAGGGAATGAATCCCTTGACAATCCTTTGACTTTACCTCTGGCACAAACATTAAGTTCACAACTGAGTTTTTTTCTCTTTTTTTGAGTGTAATAAAATAACTATAAGGAGGATTAACGGGGATTTATTTCCCAAACATTCGTGGTTTATGATGCTCCTTTAAGTCGAAAGGAGCGAGTTGAGATGGTTTGGGCATCTGATAAGGATACCTCCTGAGCGCCTCCAGCAAGAGTTGTTCTGGGCACATCCAAACAGTAAGAGGCCCTGTGGCAGACCCAGAGCACGCTGGAGGGATTACATATCTCATATGGCCTGGGAACGCCTTAAGATCCCCCAGGAAAAGTTGGAAATTATTGATGGGGAGAGGGACATCTGGAGTGCTTTGCTTAGCCTGCTGTCCCTACAACCTGGCCCCAAAAAAGCGGATGACAATGGATGGATGGACATTCATGGTCCCCAGAGGATGGATCCTCATGGATTTGATGATCCTGATGTTTCACATTGTGCCAGCATAAGTTGATGATTGGAACTTGAAATATCTTGATATTTATAGAATAGAGTGGCACAACATTTTAAAGAGACATTTCATGGTTTCCAGAGGAGGTATTCAACTGAGTCTCGTGTCCCCTTTTCTTTTCATTCAGTCCCACCTTTAACAACTGTGGCTTTGAGTGAAAAGTCTCAACAACTTTTGGACAGATATTAAACTTTGTACATTCATGACCCCCATAGGATGAATTGTATGAACTTTAGTGATCCTTTAACCTTCATTAAAAGCCACCATTGGGTCAGATTTGTATTTGCCTAATACCTTTGTTTATAACAAAATTCCTGGAAATGAATGCCATTCCTATTAGCCTCTGCTGTACTTTGTGTTTAATGCTAATTAGTAGATGTGAGTATGCATACAGAACTAAAGAGGGCAAACAACTCAATGGTAGGTGTTATGTGTCTAATATCAGTATACTCTCAGCCTTGTTATATTAACTGGCAAGTACCAGAAGTTTGAAATGATCTTTGCCACATGTGTCGAAGGCCTAAATGTGTTTTACAAATCACATACTTAAATAACTTTGTGACAATCCATCCACATTGTTTTTTAAGGCAAGCTGATGGCTATAATGCTCCATAAGTCCATCAGTCCAACAGTTTTTGTAAAAGCCTGCAGTACTTTTACAACATTAAATTACAATATACAACAACATGGCCTACTTCATTTTCTGCATGAAATTAGCTATACACTGAATGAATCAAGAACATAACTGGGCTTAATGGTGCACTGAAAACAATGCGAGTTGATCAAAGCATACTCTTAAGTTCAAGCTCTTGAACAACAGCCATGCTAGTGAGTCACGTTCATCAAAGCCAAGCACGATTGGCTAGAAAGAGGCCGTCTGTAAACACAGACATGAGATGCATATTTCACCATCTGGATCATCCTGAGAAATGATTAAAGAGTAAGACAGTTCATACTAAAACCACAACTAATTGTAATTGTCACAAAATAGTCAAATTACTGTATATAATGACACTTTTTGTCAGTATTGATGGTGCAGCATACAGAGTTCAAAATTACTGCAGAAATTCGATAATCATCATACATCTGGCACTGATGTTAACTGATTACATCAAATGCACATCACTGATTGATCACATTTGTACACTCCAGTACAAAAGTAGCCTAATATAAGCTACCAGCGTTAATAGCTACATTTTCAGAAATACTGTGTCATGATTGTTTCTGGGGATTCGTGGTCTCTCATTAAGCCATTAACCAGGAAATAATGTACATCACGCCTGAGCTGATAATGATGGTTTATTTTAATCTACAGATTCTGTCAGTGACACTTATGATCCAGTTCACTCTGTTTGCCACTCCAGCCAGCGTACAGTTCAATATGTAACCATACACTGAGACAAGTGCTCTGGCCAGAGGCCTGTGTCCAACAGTGTAGAGGCAGTCATTCAGAGAGAGACTGCAAACGGAGAAACCAACAAACAATAGAAAGAAAAAACAGGTCAATACGGTAAGACAGACTTTAACGAGCCATGGAGACCTCTGTTGTCCACTAACGCTGAAGGCATTGTTCAAGCGTGCATTTCCAGTTTTATAACCAGGCAAACTGATAGGAGGAGGAGAACGAGAAAGGAACAGGGGATACAAAGAGTGAGATCTTTAGTAAGGTATCTTTAGGCTCTAGTTTTTTTGGAGCTGGTTTCTCTTTCATCTATAAACTCCCAAATCCCAGTGGCTCTAGTCCACTCTGCAGCTCCAAACCTCAAACAGTGAGATTAAACCCCATGTGAGGCATATACAAACACGCTAAAATGATAAAAACACTAACGTACCGCAGCAGGAGGGGTGAACATTTATCTGCGTGTTTGTGCACATGCATGTCAGCCTCTGAGCACGTTTCCTATTCGTCCCATTGTTCACTCGGCTGATCTGCTGTGTGGAGGCCGTCTGGTTGAGACGCAGAGAGGAAGAAGCTCCCTTCTGCACTATGCATCATCAAAAGCCTGCTGCTGTTTGCCATCGCCGTGGTTTGAAACCTCCGTCTGTCTATCTGCACACAGACAAACACGCAGACACACACACACACACACACACACACACACACACACACACACACACACACACACACCTGCTGTACATGCACAAACCCAACTGACAAACACTCACACTGCACGTGAGCACGTACGTTTCTGTAGAGATTGAATGAGAAACAGAGATCAAAGAGCAGAGCAATCTTTTTCTCCTCATCTCCATGATAGAGGCTGATCTTTACATCCCATCATATGGGGAGGGAGACAAAGAGTTTCATTGTCAACAGAAGATCAGAGAGAATGAAAGACGCGACATGAGGAGAGATCAATCAGTGTATTATTGAAGGATCGGAGGGAGAGGAACTGTGTAGAGATGGATGGAGCAGCAGCGGGAGCTTCTGCAGCTCTGTGGTTTACGGTTCTGCAGAGCGAGTAAAGTGATGCGCTCTTAGCCTTAATAACTTGGGCTGTCACTGACAATACGCTGCCCGATGCATCAGAGAGAACCTCAGGGGGCACAAAAGTCTCTATCTTCTTCTTTTCCTCCCTCTCTCTCTCTCTCTCACACACACACACACACACACACACGCACACACATGCAAACACTGCTAACATTTTAAGCCAAAATAAAGGATGCTGTGGGGTATGAAAACACATCCAAGTGACACTGTTACATTTTAGAGATCAAGGGCTTTTTGCGGTGGTGACTGTGGCGGCCCTGAGGGTCAAAACACGACAACATTTCTGAAAATAAAATTCCCCAAAACAAAACAACACTACTCAAAACAAAACTGCGCATAAAAAAACCCAACTAAAATCTAAATAACTTTTCCCTAAACACTATAAGATATAAAAAAAAAAAGGAAAAAAACTACAGTATTTCCCAAAACAAAACATTTCAGAAAACAAAATACCTTTTTTTGTTTTTTTAATTTCCCAAAACATTACAACATCCCCCAAAATAAAACATTTCAGAACACAAAATTTTATAGTGCTTTGAGAAATGGTGTTTTGTTTTGGGAAATGTTGTATTTTGGGAACTCTTGTAGTGTTTTGGTCAATTTTGTAATGTTTTCTGAAATGTTATTGTGTTTTGGAAAATGTTGTAACGTTTAGGAAAATTTTGTAGCGTTTTGGAAAAATTTTCTGCAAGGTTGAAGTCTGTTCAGAAAGCTGTACTGTTTTGACCATCAGGGCCACCGTACATGACAATGCAGCATACCTGAGTATTTGCTGGTATGAAATGTGTCACGAGACATGTCCCTACTGAGGTATTTGCTCTGTTCCCCAACTCACATATCCTGTTGTGGCATCTATGAGGCTCGCATATTAGTGCATAAGGCTCACTTCAAAGGTCTTTGGTAGTCAGCAGTGATTTTTTAGGCACGTCTGCTAATAATGTGCACAACAGAGCAGAAGGCATTGTATTGGAAAGCACAGCCCGAGGAGCTGCAGTTGCTGATTTGACGTGTGCATCTTTTGCCAGGGCTGACCCAGATGCTGCCTCGATCCTTGACTCACACACATCTTCAAAGGGCGTGCTGCTGATTCAGGCACACGCCAGGCCCGTGTTTGCATGCATTAGTGCTGAAACACTTTGCTCATGAATCGATTAGTCAGTTCATTATTACAGCCATTTACTTGGTGGGAATACCAACTAGTTTTACGATGCAAACATTTGTATTTCTCTGATTGATATAATGATGTTTTTGTGAAAATTCATGTGTTTGGAAAGTAGTGAGCGTGCGACTGGATAAATGAGACTTGGATTATACTGAATGAGTTTTGTGAGAGTTTGTTCACTTTAAAAAAAAATGATATAGTTTAGTCATTGTTAAACATGGAGTCTAAATATTTCTCAATTTTTGCATTCTCTGTTCACTGTGGAGGCATGCAGCAAAACAAAGTTTTCTCCTTCACAGATTTAACATAACACACAATGTGTAAGTGATATACAAATAGTTATTCTGCAGGTTAAGTTTAATGGACAAAATATATGGCCAGTTTTTCTGTCTTTTCCTGACATAAACTGCTCACTGGACCAGTGAAAAGTCATTAATTCCGTTTATTTAAGCACTGCACTCTACTACAATTGTGAGGCACTTGCACTTAATTTGAGTACTTTAACTTTGTGCTGCTTTTCATTTCCACTCGACATTTGCAGATTGGAATTGCAGATACACAGCAGGTGTACAACTGATAAAATATGATGCATTATTGTCGATTAAAATACCCAGCAGAAGATAAAGTAGTTGCAATTAGCCACATGTCATCCAGTTACAACATTAAAGGGAAAATCTTTCACCTTCTGCATGGATGTCCAATCAGTGTTGATGGTAATTGAGGACAACTGAAGCAAATAATTCCCCAGTGCGTGACAGAGACAACTGAGTTTGCAGCTGCAAAATCGTTCTAATTTGCAACCGTTTGCTCTAACTCATTTGCCATGTGTATTTCAAATTAAAAGCCCTGCAGCGAAACATTCCATTTATTTCATAACAAGGCTTTTATTGTGAAACATTTGCAAGGTCCTCATACAGTACTTTAAATGTAGCTATTGCCATATTGTGGTTTTTATTGTGTTACTACAAAATCCAGTTTGTCTGGGACATATAGCCACAGTGACTAAAACTGAATTTATAAGAGTAATGGAAACTCATATTATTCTTAGTTAACATGCACATTTTATAACACGCACCAGAAAACTGCCAATCTTGCTTTTTTTCCCAACCAGTCTGAGTTTGGGGTGGCCTTTACTTGTTTGCAGTGACCATGCCTGTGGGCATTAGAGACCCAGTCTTTATTGAACTACTGGCCTTTATTTGAAGATATATGGTACCCTAACCCCGAAACAGGACTTATTGTTCTCTTCGCCTGCATTGCAAACTTTCAATTAACTACATGAACCATCAACTCTGACTGGAGATTCGCATAAAAGTTGGTGAACTTTCTCTTTCATGTCATGTAATGAGCAGAGAGTGGAACACTGGTAATGATAAAAGATGTGCTTTGAGTGTTTACATCAGACAGAATAGAGACATTTTATACGTCATATATCTTAAAAATGTTAAGATATGAAAAATATCTTTCAGTTAGGTGCATACAGTGGCTAAGTTCTCCCAGACATTAAAAACTTCTTATCCATGTTGGCTAAAAAGTTGAGATCCAAGCCTTGAATCTGGAATCAGCTCCCCCTGTGCAAACTCAATCTGCTGATCAAAAGGCTCCACAAAATGGATTTTAAAGTGAGGTTGTTTTGTCAGCTGCTATTTTCAAAGACAAGAATGAACTTTAAATCTCCTCTTTTGAGCCAACACGGATAAGAAGTTGTTAAAAAGCTCAAAAAAACAAAAATTCAAACACAGTTTTACTATTCAGCAAACCCCATCTGCTGAGGGAGATTGTGTGATTCAATCAAAAGCTCCAGCACAGCTTCAAAATGGACATTGTGGTGAAGCTGTTTAACCAAGGAAATTATATTTGCAAAAGAGGGCATTTTAAATGAAAACAGATCCTGATAAACTCATTATAAAGTGTTTTACACAGAGGAGCAAACTTAGTATACTGTGATTATTCTCACTGGTATAATGTCATGAAGTAATAATTCTTTATTACAGTTCTTAAGTATTTTTGGGAGTATCTGTACTTTAATTGTTAATAGTTTTTATATTTCTTTCAGCTTTTACTTTTACTCCATTACATTTCCTGAATAAAATGTGTACTTGTACTACACTACTTTCCAATAAGCATCTTAGTTACTTAGTACAAAGTAGGGAAGGAAAAGAGGAGGGGAGGAGGGGACAGATGCAAAAAGAAAAAATTGTTTATTCTTTAAATCCTTCTAGTTGCAAAACAGAGCCTGTTTTTCTTCAAGTGCAACATATGCTCCATTTTTAAGGTGGTGTATATTATAAAACATGAACTTCATAATTCTAGTAATTCTAATAATAAGTAATTATAATAATTATAAATATAGTATTTCCCTTGCCCTTTTCCCTAAAAAACATTAAACATTTCTTACCAAGTTAAAACATTTCTTACCAAGTTGCTCATTGCCTTTTCCCCCCATGTTTTTGGGAGATTTGATCCAAAAGTTAAATGCTTGTGAAAGGCATTTGAATGCAGCACAAGAAAAGTGATGTTGACACACATTTCAAAGGGTTACGTACAGTAAATATTAGATACTTTAAGACTTACTCAGGTAATATTCCAATAGATGACTTCGACTTCTACCAAAGTCACTTTATGGTAAAATATCAATTTTTTAACTCAAGTATGGCTGTCAGGTACTTCAACCACTGATTATTCTAACCTCTGCAGGAATACTGGAACATTTCATCACTGAAATAAATATCACCTCTGAGGTCTTTGGCTGGTTCTTCACTTTACTTCCTCCACATGTGCAGCTTAAAAAGCAATTCCAGGTCCAGGGAATGATGTATAAACACACACACACAGACACAGTCACACCCTGATCCCTGTTGTCCGTCTCTGGGTCTGGGCAGGGATGGTGTGCATAAAGAGAAACCACTCTCCTGCATTACATCCATCCATCATGTGCTGGCTGCAGGAACAGGATACTCGCCTATCACCGAAATGAGTCAGCTGGCTGGACTTCAGTCGTTTCAGCTCTAAGTCCACCTAACATCCCTCTTGCTGATAGATGTCCGTGTGTGTGTGTGTGCGCAGAGAGTTATGGTGAAAGGAAGGGTTACAGAGCGTAAAGGTAGGCGTGTGACTTTAGCTCAGTGAAGCCTACGGACATTGCTCGGCCAGTGGATACTGACATTTAGTCTGTGATTTATCTGTATCTTTTAGAAGACACACACAAGGGGCTGCTCAATAAGCTGGGCACATGCCCAGGGAGGAGAGGGCAGCCACATCACTCACTCACAGCAGATGAAAAGGCTTTAGCAGCCAGATGCCAGAGAGCAGATATGAGGAGAATCAGAGGCAAAACCTTCCTATAACAGCTGAATGTCAGCTGAATATTTACCTTATGCTGTTTCCGAGGCTCTCTCTGATGACTCAAATTTGTATTCTTGCAGTAGCACATAGCAGACGTTCGTTATGTTTAATAAATAATTCTTCCATATGACCGATGGACTCTCAGTTTGGGGAGCAGAGAACTGGAGCGAATCAAAATGAACATCTGTGTGCTTGCTGTTACGAGACGGATAGAAATGGGGTTTGGCTGACTCAGCCAACACCCCATGTAATAACACTGCAGAGTGTGTGCAGGGAGCGCAGCATGTGTGTATCTGTGTGTATGTGCAGGGATGTAAACACACGTATGAGGAAAAAGAGAGAGTGCCTCTCACAAACTATTTAACCATTTGAAATCTGAACAAATTGGTTTGATTTCTTTTACAAATGTGGGAAAAAGAAAAGCGATGACCTACTTGGCAAGAAATGTAAACGCAGTATTCCAAGAAATGAGTAAACGATGATGAAGAAAATGAATTATTAGATAAAAATTAGGGGCCAACAGATTATTGGCGTGGCCGATTATCAGGGCCAAGATTTGGCATTTTGCTGATCTGTATCGGCATTTTATTTTAATGATCACGAATAAAATTAATTAATGAAATAGTATGCGTATTACACTCAACCAACACCAGGGAAGGCAGTCTGCAATACATGCAAAGAAAGTATTAACATGGGAGGAACTGTTACTTCATAAAAACTCAGGGAGCTATTTTTATTTATTTATTTTTTTATTCAAATTTTCACTGAAGTTGCAGGGAACTTGCTGTATATGATGTTGATTGGTATCAGTTTTGATGAAACATTTGCCAAAAACATTTAAACAAAGTTTTGTGTAGGAGTTTGATGTATTACAAATTCTAAATTTCAGCAGAAATGTTTCATTTTTATTGTAAATGCAAATTGGTTCCAAATATCGGATTTCTGTCTCATTAAGTACTAATAATCGTCATCAGTATCAGCCCTGAAAAACCAATATTCCTTGACTCTTAATAGAAATGGAGCGTGACGAGTTGACAATTCGGTCAGATAGCAGCAAGATTCTAAGTAACCGGAGACAAAATGTTTTCTCGTACTTCTTTAAGATCATAAACCCTTGATGACTCACTGAGAAATGTAAACTTAAAAGTGCTTTTTTTTTTTGCAGGCTGGTAATTGCCCTGTTTGAAACGGCAGCAATTAAGAGGATTCCTCATCCACACTACCCCCGCCCTCACCCAAATTACGGTGAAAAAAGCATTACTCACCAAAAAGCAAGTTGTTTGTAGGTTAGTTTCAGACAGAGTAAACGCAAATACATAATAGCAACTCTGCAAATGTGATTTCAAACTGCTCCCTATAGGGTGCATTGCAGAAAGACGCTGTGACTCTGAGCTGAAAGCAAACATACACATTTGTTAGATCTACAACAAAATGTCACAATGATCCTTCGAAGCTCTGAGAGCATTTATTAGCATCTTGAGAATATGAGGGGCTCTCTGTCAGGATGAACGCTGCACACGGAGAGCGTGGCAGTAATGACACCCAGCCTGAGTGGGTGAGTCATGGCGTTGTGTTGCTCAGGGACTGATCCCGTCAGAACTGATTTAATAGAGTCGAGTCCTCTCCCTGTTGGTCCATAGGTCTTTGTTATTAGTATGATGTCAGAGAGATAGCTCGCCGGAGCTTTCCGTCAGGGGGATTTGGGATTTTTGTCAGAGTGATTCGTTCCATGTGTGACGTCTCCAGCTGACTCACTGAAACTCGCTCTCGCTCCCAGTCACACGCAAACAAACAAAAGGAGAGGTCACCCCCCCGAGAGGGTAACCTTAACAAGCGCAGGGTGGATTCAATCATGACAGAAGAATGAAGTTCAGGGGCCGAGCCAGATCTGCGAGCAATCAAAGTTTAACCGATCAGTGGACCAACCGAAACACAACACAAGCACGAAACCACAGAGATATTATTTCAGAGACATATTGCAATGTCAATAAATGCTTGAGGACATGATCACCCCTGACCACAAACACATTGACTCACTCCCACTGACTCACTCGATGATAATTATCCGGGTTGTTCCACCACGGATGCTCTTCTGATACACTGGAGATGCAGTGTAGTAGAAACAGAAAAATAAAGAAATGTGACACTAAAAATGCAGCGAATGATACACATGGTCAAGATTGTGGGAGGAGAGGGGAAACAAAATGTTTGCATGCACTGACTGAATCTCAATACAACTCCATATGTACTGGATGTACTCTGGTGTCCATCTTCAACGCCCCCTTGCACAGCTCGAGTCAGAGGTGCGCTCAGCCTCTTTTGTGCTCTCCTCACACACTCCTCGAGCTCTCTTTTGACAGCTGAAAGCTTTGCCTTCTCTTAGCATTGAGAAGTGTGTCTTGCTCGGCAACAAAACAACCCCGCTCTTATGTGTCGAGTGCGATGAAAAACAAGTTTGGCGCTGGCAGCACTGAAAGAGAAGAGAGGGGAGCGGCGTGACAGCGCGGAGTGACGGCTGCACACACAAGCCCGGGTTATTAAAAGCGGATATCGCCAGCTTTACTTGTTCTACTTTACTTTCTCTAAATGAGTTTTCTTCCATGTTTGGAGCCACAGTGCGGCAGGTACTTGGGGAACTTATTGCGCTGTTAAATAGGGGTTTCTTCTAAGGAGCTCTCTAAGAGGAAAATAGTAGTTATTATACACTGTCTTAAAAGATCACAGAAGAAAAGAGAAGATTTTTGGTTTTAGGATGAAAGACAATAACTATAGCAACAGTAACCCACTGCCTCGTTACATGAGAGAGGCAGGCTATAAATGTCTTGCTGGCATTTTCTTTTTTGTCTAGAAATTAAACACGTAACAATGTCTGTGGACAAAATGTCATGCAGTGTAAAAGGGGGGTTGTCATTCATGAAAAAGTTGATTTCACAAGTGTGTGTGCATGTTTGTATAGGCGGTTGCTATGCAGGGTGGTGCAAAGTGTACTGTACTCTGTGTGTGTGTGTGTGTGTGTGTGTGTGTGTGTGTGTGTGTGTGTGTGTGTGTGTGTGTGTGTCTGTATGTAAGTGTGTGTGCACTCATAATATATTGCATAACAGGAGCAGAGGGATTACTAGTCTGTGTTCTTTTGAGCAATAAGTCACAAAAAACTGCCGAAACGTTCAGCGTATAAGATTTAAGGGTATATGTTGGCAGAAATGGAATATAATATAATATGTTTTCTTTCTGAAAAAAATAATTGTCGGGTTTATTTCACCTAAGATAGAGCAAATCTTCTCTTCGCCATTTTTAACGTGAAACTGCTTTATTCTGGGTTTTTTGGCGATTAAAATCACTTGGTCAGTTTGTTTTGACACAGTGACCTTGACCTTTGACCTTCAACCACTTTTTTTTTTTTAAGCTTTTGCCTTTCATATATATAGGAAAGCTTAAGCGTGAAAGGGGAGGAGAAGAGAGGGCACCACACACAGCAAAGGGCTGCAGGTTGGTGATGAGCTACCGGGCGCTCCATCCACCAAATTCTTATCAATTCATTCTTGAGACCAAGTGGACATTTTAACCAAATTTAAGGGAAATTCACTCAACATGTCCTTGAGATGTTGTTTTAATCACCTGGCCTGTTTGGCTCCCTGTAAAAACAATAAAAAACAATAAACACTGAAGGAATCGTAACTGGGAGTTCACGCTTGCCACGGGGGAGAAGTTTCAGCTGATGCCCCTAAATCCGACACACTGCTCTTTTAAAGAAATTCATAAAAACAGATACACCAGTCAATCACATATTAGCGCACATACTCTCTCTCTCTCACACACACACACACATATGCCCACAAGTGGATGAGCAGATTAAGGGCGTGAATCCCCAGGTGAGGGGAATCCATTAGGCTTAATTACTCAAACAGGACGTCCCTTAACTAGAGCACACGTCCCAGCGAGAGTGAAGAGAACAAGGACGCCAACCGATTCCAAAGACAATGATACATTTAATTAACTGTGAGATACTCCTATAGGGAAAGTCATACCACTATGTGCCATAATCCGCTTTCCCTGAGAATATTTCTGAACAGGATTATCAATGGGAGAAGGAGCAAAGAGCTGGCAGCGGGATGAGGGCTGAGGCTCGGTGGCAGGGCATCGTTCAGAGAATGCAGGGTTCCCCTTTAAGTAGGAAACTCATGGAGGAGCGCTGCCTGCTAACACGCGGAGCAGAAACACTGAAGCTCTGTGCTGCCGTTTATAAAAAATGTTTCATTTTTCATGTGCAACAACAGGAACATTATGACTTTATGATCTATTACTCTACACGCTAATTCATATTCATGCCTGAACTGTGGAGGCGAGCTTTGCCGCAGTTACACTGCATGTCCTCGGAATCACATGCCGCTTCCTGCATTTACATTACTGTACCAAATGTGAAACGGTCATTTGGAGATTAAGTAGCACCACTGTAATAAGAGATAGCAGCCATTACAATTATGTCAGTCATAAATGGGTATTTCCACAGCTTTGCACCCCGGGGGGTTTATGCTGTATTACTGCTCTCAGCGTGAATGACAAGCCTGTCAGGAGGCAGGTGTAAGGACTCCATTAGGGCCAATGAAGAGACAGCATGCTTTTGCGGTGCAACCCCTAATTTTCAATTACAATAGTGGATTAATAGCAATCAGCACACCCAGGTGGTGCCTGTGATTAGCTAATCTACAGAGGCATGCATAATGACATCTGTTCCACTCCACACCTTGTGCTCGCCTGCCCTGGTTAACATACTGTAGCGGGCAAAAGAGGAAGAGGAGGAGGGAAAAGGGATGTACTTCCATCAGAAATCCATATTATCAAACACACAAGGTCACCCAATGGCCAGAAAAAAATGTCGGCATTGTATGTTTATGCAAACATCAGATATGTTATATTTGCATGTAATTATGCAGGTAGACTGAAGCTTCAGGTTTCAACAACGCTTAAGTTACCAATCAGTTATGTTTAGGCAGAAAAAACATTTCGTTATGGTTAGAAGTAGATTATGTTTGTCTTAAAATACCCTGTTTTGGGGGCACAATTCAATCCTTACTGGAAAAATCTCAGTAAAAAAAAAAACAGTTTCCGTGGCATCATTCTGGCTGGAAAAACAAAGATGGGATGCTACAAAACACTTTGATTGGTACCTAAAAAGCAGCTGGAAAAAATAGCGAGGGATCACTACAAAACACTTCCATTTGATGCCTGTAAAGCCGATGGAAAAACAGTGATTGGTCACTACAAAACACATACTTTTTGTGAGTTAAAAGCAGAAGGAAAAACAGGGATGGGTTGCTACAATACACCAACATTTAGTGCCTAAAAAGCCTTTGTTAAAATAGCGGTGGGTCGCTACAAAACACCTGCCTTTGTTTCTTAATAAGCCAGTAAAAACACAGTGACAGGTCGCTACAAAACACTCACGTTTGGTACCTAAAAGCTGCTGGGAAAAAAATGTGACTGGTTGCTACAAAACACCCACGTTTGGTACCTAAAAGCTGCTGGAAAAAACTATGACTGGTTGCTACAAAACACCCATGTTTGGTGACTAAAAAGTGGCTGGAAAACAGTGACAGGCAGCTACAAGATGTGCATTTGAAGCCTATGGAGTTGACGGATAAACAGCAACAGGTGACTACAAAACGCCTCTATTTGATGCCTAAATCAGAACTGCTTTTGTTTGTTGGTCTCTTTGTCCTGCAGCTTGGCAGGCATCTCGCTGAGGTGTCATCCTCTCCACTTTCTTATGACAAAATCAGCTCATATACTACATAACTTTGGAAACGTTGACAAATTATAGGCATGAAATGTGCAAATGTTACTTGTTTATGGTTTACAGAAATGTACAATGCCAACGTTATTTTCTGGTAACTGGGCTGCATGGAGTCTGTAGCTTCCCCTCATTTGAAATCAGCAGTGAGGGGGGAAGAAGAGAGGGAGGCAATTATAAACTAAATTTTCTCAGTTGAAATGGCCTGACATCACACATCTCGGCCGGCTCTGCCCCACTAAAGCCCCTCTAGGGGGAAACGCCGGCACATGTGCTGAAATCAAACTTTGGCACTTCAAAGACTTTCTGCCACTTAATCAAGTCGACACAAACCCGTGGCAATGATGATTTCTTTTTTTCAAACCATTTCACTCGTAAGTGGATGGACAAAGTTAAACGTTCACAGCCAATCTTCTTAAAAGAGAGGGAGGGAAGGCTGAGAGCAGGCACTAATTCAGAAGAATAAATACATTTTCAATTAGACAGCAGAGGCGCTGAGGAAACGTCATTACCAAACAGTGCAGTTTTCATCACACAGACCGGCTCGGAGTGAGGCATCACTTATTGTTGTGTTAACGACTTTTAACTAATTGTCTCAATGGTCCTTGGGCCAGCTTTGACTTCTCTCACCATCTTTAGATCAAATACACACGATAATGAAACTGTAATTTAAACGGAAACCAGTGCAATTATCCTATCATGAAATTTACTGATCCTGTCAGGGACAACTAGAGCTGGTTTATTTCACTTTATAATTATTACTTCTAAGACAGCCAAATTAGGCTACTGACCCCTTTGACCTCTTTTATTCTCGAGTACAGGGGCACCACAAGAGAGGGGAAAAAGGCACTGATAATCTATCTCATTCAGAAATTGACAAAATAACACAAAATTAAAACCATATTTCTGCTCATTTCTATTCAAAGACAAATAAATAGCTGACACTGTCCTCACATGGTGGAAAAACACACATCATTATGAAGTAAAAAAGGCCCAAAAGACAGAAACACACAAACAGGATGCCACAACTGTGAGTGTGAAATGTTTGTAAAGCCTTTGGAATTACCTGAATTACTGAATTAATTGGCCTCAGTCAAAACAGCAGACACGTAAAATGTGAAACGTGGCTGCAATTGACAATAAAATGGCCCAAGCACAACTAGAAGCATGGGGAAAAAATATTTTGAAATCAGGATTGCTCGAAGGAATAGACTCATTCTGCAACCCCATAGTGGCGGCGTAATACTGGCATCCTTTTTAATTTGATGTGAAAAATTCATAGCGTGATAACAGCAATATTTCGACTCATGGACATAATGGTGTCAGATAATTACACACGGCATCAACAAGCCTGGCTGAAAGTGAGATTGCTACTGGGCAGGAGCAACTCAGTGTGGAATCTGAGGTTTGGGCATCCTGAATGTTTTTTAAACAGCACAGGATTTTTCAGATTCATTTTACGACTTATTGCTCAGAGTAAACTGTCAGCGTCTCCAAGCAGCAATATTTATATATATTTGAGTGACACACACTACAGTAAGAGGAGTGAGAGAGAAACAGCAGCACGTACAAGTCCAGGTGGAGAAAACAGCTCAGTTATTTATATATAAATTATATATATAGGCACTATTTATCGATTGAAGATGGGTTTTTTGTATCTAAATGATCAGATGTGTTATTTTGATTGAATTTATTTTGTTGCAATATTTAAATTTCTAGTCTCACTATGAGTTACTGTTGTTGTTTACAAACCAAAGAACTGAGAGATACTCTTGTTCAGTTTTTACTGAATGATTGAAGGCAAACTACTCGCATTTTGTGGCAATTGCTTGTTCTTGAAATTAACAACAAAATATTCTCTGTATTTTTATCAAATTGCCAAGAAAAAAAAACCCCTTAAATATCTTATTTTTTGGCTATGACATATATATGCCTCTGTCTTAGCCGGAAACAAATTTTGGGAGGTGTGGGTCAGGCAACATTGTTGAATAAACCTGATGTTTGCCAAACTTTCCCTGGACCTCAGAGAGAGAGTTTGTAAAGTTCAAACAGACAGTGAAGGTTGGAAAAGGAAAAGCTCATCTCAAGATTTGGGTCTCCATCAGTCGGTGGGCGAGATGGAAGAATTTGAGGAAAATTCAGCAAAGCTGTTTATCTAACTGAATATCACGAGGCTTCAGAGACAGAAAACACAGATTGCTTCTGAGGGAAAATCTGTCTCTGTCTCTCTGGAGTTTCTTTGAGGACTATAACTTTGATTTTTTAATGTTTTTGTTATGATGTTTTTTTTTAATGGGGCTCCCAGTAGCTCACATGGTAGAGCGGCGACCTGTGTGCAGAGGCTGTGTCCTTGCCGCGGCAGCCGTGAGTTCGAGTCCAACCTGGGCCCTTTGCTGTATGTCAATTTAAACAATGGCTGCGACTAATGATAATTTTATCTATGATCAATCTGTTAGGGTTTTTTTTTTAATGATTAATCGATTAACTGTTTGTCCTGTAAAATGTCAGAAAAAGATGAAAAATGTCAAACAGTGTTTCACAAAGCCTAAAATGACCCACTCAAATATTTAATTTTGTCCACAACCCAAAGATATTCAGTTTACTGTCACTGAGGAATAAAAAAAGCAGAAAATATTGATATTTCAGAAAATGAATTCAGAAAATTTTGACTGTTTTTTCTTAAAAAAAAAAACCCTCAAACTTTATTAAACATATTTAACTCTTATTAAACATTTATCAAATTAGTTTGCAATTAATTTAAAGGTTGACTAATAGATTAATTAATTAACTGTCGCAGCACTTATATAAACATATACATACATGCATAACAGAAGTGAGAAGAGATAATCCTTCTTGTTTCTGTCATGTCTTCTGCTAAATTATGGCCACAATAATGGTCAAAATGTTTTCTTGTGATTAAAATAAAAATCCAGCCCAAGAACACGAGAGTATGATGACAGTGAATAAAACTCTTTTATACTAAATTTTAAACTGAAAGCCTGGAATACCATCAAAACAAAGACTGAGATCTTTCAAGTCATACCCTGAAATGAAGCTGTCTTATTGTCAGCGGGGATAGCATTTTTCTTTTATGACCCCAGGGTCAGATAAGAAAGCAGCCAAGAGAAGGGTCCCTCCGTCTGATAGCACACAGAGGAGATAAAAATCCTGTTTTAAAAGGAAAGCAGACGCAGGTTGTAAACACTAACAGCACTGCGCTCCTGTAAACGCCGTTTGTCTGCGGGAAAGTAAACTGATGAACCAGCTTGTGATTGATGCCACTTATATCTGTCCTATCCTCCTGCCCCCCAGCACAATCACGCCGAGCACAGTGAGAAACCCGCATAGGCACAGATTTATGATATTGGGGCATTGTTATGAAAAATGATAAAAGCGTTTTCAAGGTTTTGGATGAATGAGAGCGAAAGGCAAAAAAGGAAGAACAGTAATTGAATTCTGCCAGGATAAATGTTGGAAAGCCGGCCCATATTGGATGCAGCTCGCTGTAGGGCCCTTTTGAATGAGAATAATAACGAAGAAGAATGGAAAACAGACAGAGGTAGAGAGGCGAGAAGCGGGATTTCACAGATTTGCATCTTCTGTGCTATGATATCACCGTGCGTCAAATGCAACCTGTCAGCGCTGCATGTATTCAAACCAGAGTCAACTGACTTTTCGTATGTTGTTTGGCCGCTTGGCATGCCAACAGCCTTCAGACGCCATATGAATATTAAACGTGGTGCACGCAGAGCAAGAGGTTCACTTTGCTGCAAAACTGTCTGAGGGAGCAAAGACAGACGCAGACAGAAAAGGAAGCAGGTAAGTCAAAATAAAGACGTCAAAGCTGTCAAATTAATTGTGAAAAGGTAGTCTTTAGTAATTTGCCAGAAACAGAAAAGCGGAGTTGTGATGTCAGATCAGTGTCAGAATGGTTTCGGGGTTGTCTTTTCATCTCCAGGCTGCATTCAGGCCTCAGAGTTGTTTGGGGGTGAGAAAAAAAGCGGAAGGCAATCAGCAGAGAGAAGCATCAATCATCCTGATGCCTTCTGTGGATTTCAATCCTGGTGACTGCGCAGATACTGTGCAGGTTGTCTTGTGGAGAAGTAAAAGCTGTGTCACACACAGTTCTCCGTTCTGGTGGGAATATATGGTGCTGCTGCTCAAAGTGTTTTATTCTGTTTAAAACAGGGTGAAGATGTAAGAAAATAACATCTGTTTTAACTCGGGGTGAGTTTTGTGTTCCTTAAATCCCAAAACACTTCTCTGGAATAACAGCTCTATCCGTGATGATGATGCAAAGAGCTGCAACACATGATCCCGCTGGACTCTTTGCTCTTTGAAGGGGTTTATGTTTCCTAACACACATTCCTGCTAATGTCCGCCTGAATATCAGCACCAAGAAATAGGTATTTCCACACATGCATCCTTTGATTTTTACATATTTTCTTTCAGAAAGTAGAGCAGAACTCATCATTCAGCTCTTACGTGGGCGTAACTGGGCTCTTTCAACCCAACAACAACAACAAGGTTCTTACTAAACTGTAACCAGCCGCATTATAGTGTCTGCAGAGAACATCGGGCGGAAAACAAACTGAACAACACAGCATGTCCAAAATGTCAAAAAAAGACAAAATGTGCATTCTTTTTCAGAGTATCTAACCTTCCCTGGAGTGTAAGAGCTGAACAAATAACAAAATTGCCAGAAAAAGTTTACATTTTTGCAAACAACAGGCAGATATGTTATAGTTGCACGTTATTGTGTAGCAGATTGTCTTGCAGCAATGCTGTGGTTAAAGCATGATTAGGTTTGGGTACAAATACCACTTTGTTATGGTTAGGAAAAGACCATGTTTTGGCTCAAAATACCCGGAAGCAGGAAAAGCAGCAATGTCTCTACATCAGACAACTGCTTTTTGTGCCAATATTGCACTTTTCTTGCTACCATACCTGCAGTAAAAGCAATGATGTCCTGTAAAAAGCAAACAACTTTTGTGGATCTATACCAACACGGAAAGCAGGGATGTCTGCAAAACAATCACATTTCTTGCCATTATCCCTGCAGGAAATGCAGCAATGTCTCAATAAAAAACAACTGCTTTTCATTGCACTACTTATCATGAAAAGCAGTGATGCCTTATAAACAGCAAACAATTTTGGTGGCATAATGCCGGCAGGAAAAGCAGCAATTCCTCAGTAAAAATTAGCCACTTTTAAAAAAAAAAAAAAAAAAAAGCAATGGTTTACTACAAACCACTATTTGGTGCCTAAAAAGCTGCTGAAGAAACAGTGATGGGTTGCTACAAAACACACATTTGGTACCTTAAAAGCTGCTGTATAAGCACTGAAAAGTTGCTACAAAACACCCAGGTCTGATGCCCAACAAGCTGCTGGAAACATAGAAATGATTTGTCAAATCACATAGGGTTTTGTTGTTTGTTAGTCCTGAAATGCAACCTGGCGGCCTCCAGATGACAAAGTCAGCTACACTACATCACTTTAGAAACGTTACCATCTAATATACAAATGTAAGATATTCATGGTTTGCAGAAACATACAATGCCAACATTCCTCTCCTGTGACTGGGCTGGAATAAACAGCCTCCAGAATGTGAAATATCACACTGACAGGTAGCAAACCCGTAACAACATTCACCACTGTGTGCTTTGAAAATGTAGAGCGGGCTGGTCCTCAGAGCTTAAACCCACTTTCAGTCACAATTTCCACCCTTCCACCTCTTTATCACTGCAAATACAGAAGCACTGGACCCTTTTCACAGTAGAAAGTTTGACTTGTCATCACAGGAAATGCACTAATAACATTAACAATGGCCCTTTTTTTCTATTCAGACCTCCTGGTAAGCCATGACAGTGGCCCAACAAGCACAATACCAGGACCCTGAACCAAAGTAGCTAAACAGAATTCATCCATTATAGATGTTATTATTCACACTTGTGCTTTTCCCACTGTGACATGTCAAAATGTCTCCTGTGGAAAAGGCCCTTTGGCATCTGGGAAAAAAATAATTTACAGAGCGCTCTGAGCTCACCTGGCCGACCGCTGCAGGAAGCAGCAGTGGCTGTTAGATTTGTAAAAATTTTAAAAATGTGCAAAACAAACCTGAAACATGGAGCTTTTTGTCACTTTGAGACAGACAGAGCAGCACTTCTCTTTGTGAACACAAAAGCCTTTAGAGGATTGTATTTACTCTTAACGCTCCTAAGGCAACAGCTAACAAAGTGATAGTGAAACCTGCTCATTTTATCCATCAACAGCAACTTGACTGTGACAGAGAAAGCACAAGGACAAGCTGGCACAATGTCATACAGCAAATACAACTCCTACCATTCACACATATGATTACCAAGGACTTAATATAATGTATAACCATATGGCCTAATTTCCCTGGCTATGTATGGCAGAATGATTGATGCTAGAGTGGCTTTACTTAATACACAGTGGAGAGGCTATAGTCGTGCACTTGAGGCCAATCAGACAGCCTGCCTGCATGCAGAGAGGCCAAGTTAACTTCTGACTGTCCTTGAAAACTGGCACCATGCTCCTTTATAGTAACTGGCTGGACGAGCGCAGCTGCAAAAGGCCTCAATTTGCAGGCTATGAGGCATCCTCGGGTCTCTTGGGTTTGTAGTGTGTCGAGCTCTGTGTGTAATTGGTTGCGAACAGGTCACAAAGGAGGTAGAGCTCGCAACCCCACAGCGGTCTCCTGAGCAATGGGCTGAGGTGGCCCACAGAGATTTTTGTTAAATTTCCCTCCCAGGAAACAGCAGGGCTGGGACAGGTCGCCAATGTTCTGCTCTAGACACTGCAGGACCTAACAGGACATTACGAGATGGAAATAACCATTTCCAGCACGACGTCGCAGCTCAAAGAGGTGAGCGTGCTGAGGTAACCTACTTACAAAAGGCATCTACTGGCTTTTAAGGGACAAAGAGGCAGGCAGTGAAGAAAAAAAATCATGCTACGATTGAGGAGAGGCACTGCAGGTGAAAACAGCATTTTCACGCAAGGGCCAATTTTGAGATTTATTTTGCTTTTGTGCCTCTATGTCTCATAACTAAAAACTATAAAGTGGAAAGAAAATGTCCAAAATTCACATTCAGGTGTTTACTGAAGTTCAGATTTCTGTTCTGGAAATGTATTAACATCAGTGCATATTTAATTAGATAATGCCTCATTTGCATATTCAACCAAAAAAAATCAGAAAACTTGTAATACAGAAAGTAATTATTGTCTTAATGGTCTATCCTATACATTTGTAGTGTGAGCCAAAGCAGGTGCCGTGAAAGGCATAACAGTGCTAGATTCAGTTCAACTTTGAGTTACTGCTTTGGTCGAGAATGTCGGAGGAATGAAAGAAAGAAATAAGCAATTGTTCCGTATTAAGAGTAAAAAAGTAAAGACCAGGACAGCACATCCTTAGAAGAGTACACACAAATTTAAGAAAAAAAAAAAGACTTTGCAAACTTGAGACAAAACTTGTCTGGAATCCAAACTTTTCTTCATTCTCACTGAGCAAGTTAACAGAGCAAACAAGACCAGAGCAGACATACAGTAAACACTTGACATAGTATTTTAAGCTGTTCTCATTCCCATTCAAACAAACACTGGACTTTGACCACTTTGTTTGTGTGTTTCAGTCGATGCTGAGTTACTTTAAGTTACGTGATGTCACGTAACGTGACCATCATGATTCTTTTCCTGAACCAGTAGAGCCACTAACTTGTAAGATATCATATGAACCGTATGCATAACTTTTCATGAGGTGTCATATGAACTGTTTCAACAGCTGGAAAAGAACACACTGCTCTTACCTGATATGGTCACGACAGGTTTCGAATTGATTGAAGAGGAAGATCCACATGAAAATAAAAGAGAGAAAAGAAGAGTCAATCATTTTATAAACTTTAACATTTGTTTTATATCACAAATGTAAAAGTGACCGATAATATGTCACTGGAATATAGAAAGTCATTATATTGCGTGTTTCAGGCTACAAACTAAGATACTCGCAGTACCATCAAGATGATATGTAAAAAAACTCCCCTAACACAGAAAAAGAAGGGGGACAGGCGAAGCTCATAGTAAATGGGCTGAATTTATGTCACGCTCTTCTGCCTCCCGAAATGATGACGGAGAACATATACTTTCTGTAACGGCATGAATTG
Source organism: Plectropomus leopardus (assembly GCF_026936395.1). Taxonomy (NCBI): domain Eukaryota; kingdom Metazoa; phylum Chordata; class Actinopteri; order Perciformes; family Serranidae; genus Plectropomus; species Plectropomus leopardus. The sequence continues at coordinate 6,849,144 of NC_142184.1, read as the reverse complement.
ATCTGACATGAGATCTGCCATGTGTGCACAAACCATGAAGAGGACTCTCAACAGGTAACATGAATCAAATTACCACTGAAAACTATTCATATTCATTACACTAAACTGTCAGGCTGCCTAGCACTGGACATATATTAGATTGTACAGGTATGGTAATAAAGGCAGCCTGTATAATCCTCTGCATCAAAATCAATTCAGGCTATGTGTGAGTAAATCAAACATTTCTATGACAGCAAACTGAATCCAAACAGTCACCTTGAGAAGCTGAGTGTATAAAAACTTCTTCCTGCTGTGTAGAAAAACTGGCAGAGAGCCTTAATACAGATATGGCCTAATTTCTATCTTATTTAATGCACTATCATAAAATAAAAACAATGCAGAGCTTCTGCACAGCAAGTACCTCTCAACAGCAGTCCTCTCCTGCTGTAACTGTCCCCACTTTTAAAAATACAAACAGCAGTGACAGCACATCTGCAGGGTTTTCTTCTTTACCATATATATTCATATAGACCAACAAAACCTAGTTCTTAAGTCAGTATTTTCCTGTGATTTAAAGGGCACGTTATTCAGATAGTAAGATGCACCTACATAGTTGGATTTACAATATGTGTCTACACACAGGGACGTGCAGATGAATTACTGCTGGATGAAATAATACATCATTAATGGGAAAATACTAAAATGTGAACATAGCAGAGATCAGAGCAGAGCTGCATAGCTGCTGTCCGACTCCCCATTAAGAGAGACGCTGTGCACATTTACGCATGAGGAGCAGCGTAACGTCATTATTTCAGAAGCTAAAAGTTTAGTTCTGTTTGCTGTCAAGTTTATAACTAAAGTTCTTAATTTGCTGCTTAAATATCCCACAATATTTGCTGCAGGACATCACTACTCTTACTGCACTACTCTCAGAACAGGTGCAGCTGGATTTTAATGGGAGATAACATTGCGATTGGTTGAATTCATATAATGCTCAAAACACACTTATGATTATCAACAGTCTAAATACAACCCCTTTGCCCCCTGTGCTTACTTTGCACCCAGATTATGGTCCTATTAACTAATGAAAGTGGTGTTAGACATGCCGTCAATACACTTGCAACAGGATCTTTAGACCACGTGCTAAACTGTAGATCGTTTGAATACGGCCCATAGAGATGCAGAGAAAACACACAAGTTTTAGCCCAGACTTCATACATGCCTTGGTAGCGGCTGATCGAACATGTAGAGTGAGACAGTTCCACAACATGAGCCCTGCCACAGAAAAAGCGCTGTCACCTTTATGCCTCAGAAGACTATCGGATGGAAAACAGCAGCTTATCAGATGACTTCAGTGCTCTAGGAGGACAGTGCGAATGTAAAGGTCACTGAGATATGCTGGAGCCTGTTTAAAGCTTTCACTAGAATTACCACCTTGCCGTTGTATACCTCTGCTGACCTGTCAAGATTCAGTTTACGTTCATGTCTGTCCAGACTGTAGCCATGACCGCAGAGACAATATTTAAAATATGTATGTTGATGCAAACAAGCTACAAATTCTAAAACTTTGATGCTTTATTAACACATCCTAAACACGAAAGCACAGAATATCTTTACTATCAGCAGATTAGTGACACAAATTTAGTGTTTGACTAAATAAATGGCCAGAAGAGTTTTATTGCTGAACATTTATAAGTTTTCATCACTATGTCATTTTATCCTATTAGACATTTGTGTGAGAGTTTGTCATAGTTAGCATATCAATTCTTGAGTTCATCTGTTTTGTGAGGTCACAGTGACCTTTGACCACCTAAATCTAATTAGATTATTGTTGAGGCCATGTGGACGTTTGTGCCAAATTTGAGGAAAATGTGAGATATCGCATTCTCGAAAATGGGACAGACATCAGGTCACAGTGACCTTGACTTGTCACCTTTCACAACCAAAATCTTATCAGTTTATCTTTGAGTCTAACTGGACATTTGTGCCAAATTTGATGAAATTCCCCTAAGGCATTCTTGAGATATTGCATTTACAAGACTATGATGGACGTACATAAGCACAACCCAAAATCATACTGATTCTGGCCACAGCTATAGCCAAGGAGGAGGCACAGGAACAAAAAGTTAAATTTTGTAGTCAACTCTAAATTTCACTGGTTAACCAATGCAGTGATGTTAAAAACAGAGTAATATGGCAAGATTTATTTCAGATTTTGTTCGCATACATGCTGAAATTTGTTGAGAATCGTCTGCTAGCCACAAACTGCATGCACAGAGGACGGTCAGATAGCCTGACCTCTGTTTGTCTATAACAAGTTTAAAAATAACTATTACAATAAATTGAGCCAACCTGCTGTCATCTACAGTGGTTAGATTGTCCTTAGTCCCTTGCTCAGTAACAGGGATCTTGGTGTTTTACAGTGGAGTACATCCACACAAGCTGAAGGACAATACATAATACAAGTCACGATGTCTGACTCGTTCAGCCTCTGGGTGGTGACCTCTGTCCGTGTCAGACAGGTCTTAATCCTAATATCCGTCATATTTCATTATGCAGTGTGGTTTTTCTTAGGTCCCACTAGTGAGATAGATATTACATGCCAGTATTCTCTGAGCCCGAAGGGTTTCTGTAGACTTTCTCTGAGGTGTGGACAGCTCAGAACAATCAGTCAGCCGGCAGACAGCCTCTCCTCGTCATTACTCTCAGTGTGACGGAGTCGAGAGGGAGAGATTTTTTTTTTCTTCTAACCAGCAGGCGTTCTCTGCACACTCCTTGCAGGGTCCTTGGTCCCCCATCCATCTGCTGGCCGTCCCTCACACTCATTAATTCTGCCCGTCCCCAGGTGGCTGCTAGTTGGTGCGATGTGATTAAGCTCAAATGAACCACCAGGAATAAATAGAAGCTTGAGCCCCTCAGAGGAGACGGGGAGAGAGAGTTAAGAGAAAACGCTGACAGATCTTTCTGATCACAAGGTGTGAGGGACTGTTTGTCTCTGCGGGCTCCAAACCAATGATAAACTGTTCTGTCTGCAAAGCAAACTAGATTTTAAGGGTTTCCTGAAGAAAGATGAGGTATGGTCAAAGGAAACTGCTAAGAATCTGATTCAAACCAACAGCCTTAATGAAGGTGCTTTTGTGAATACGTGTCCAAACTCAAAACCCACTTTGAGATGCGTCAGTCACACAGCCTGTTAAGATTACGTGAACATGTCATGCCAACTGGAGACTAAAGGAAATCTTTAAAAAAATGGGTTTTCTTGGGTGCCAACTAAATTCAGTGTATGACTAAGCCTCCAATCTGTTGAAATGAAGTCTTGTCTTCATCTTAAATTCTGATGCATGGATGGATCACTGAGCAGGACAACGAACTGATCTCTTTGGCCCCTGGGCCAGTGTTTGATCAAATAATTACAGAAGAGAATTACCACAAAGAGACACAAAATGATGTAAAACAACTAGAAAGACACAAAAAATTACAAAAAGATACAAAACAACTACAAAGAGATATAAAACGACTTTAAAAAAGCCACAAATTGGCCACAAAGAAAAGCAAAATTACTACAAAAAGACACAAAACTACAAAGATATAAAGCGAATATAAAGAGATACCAAATGACTAAGAGATATAAAACTACTACAAAGAGCCACAGAATGACCCGGAGGAAATGCCCATACAGAGATACAAACCATTAACCAAATGACGAAAAGATACAAACAATCACAAAAAGAGGCAAGATAATAATTAACAGAGACAACACCACAAGGAGATAGCAAATGTTTACAAAGAAATACAAACTTCTAAAAAAGGTTGCAAAACCACAAAAAGATATACACAACTTCAAAGATATACAAAACAAATACAAAGAGTAATAAAACAGCCACAGAGTCACAAAATAACCACAGAGACACAAAGTGACAACAAAGTGATATAAAACAACTACAGAAAGAAACCACATGGCAACAAAGACAACAAAAATAACTATAAAGATGGAAAAATGCAAATACATACCAAGCATCAACAAGTTTAAACACTTACAAAATGGCCCAAGAAGAAGCGAATGACTATAAAGAGATATAAACTACTAAGAGATACCAAACGACTGCACAGAGATACGAAATGGCTACAAAGAAGCAAAATGACCGAAAAGGATGAAAACCACAGAGATACTAAATGACTATTAAGAGATATAAAGACAAGCAAAATGACTATAATCACATGCAAAACTACAAAGAGATATGAAACGACTACAAAGAGCTACAAAATGACCACATAGAGATGCAAAATGACGACAAAATGACACACAGCAGTCGGGTTGTTGCATTCGTTTTGTGTCTCACTCCTATGCAGTAGGGGGAGGGAGGAGGCTATTATATGTCTGTGCCCAGGGGCCCTTTATCTCGTAATCCATCCATGAATATATGAAGTACATTACATGACTAATGCCAAATGGTATACAAGACTAAGTGTTAACATGTTTCCCAGGGACACTGTTGTCACATGTAATCCATAGCAGCAAGCTAACAGTAACATCTGCTGACATGTGTCATGTTATTAAAATGTCAAATGATTCGTTGCTGGCTCGAGGCACCACATGCATGATCTGTCATCACAGTTCTGCACTTACTGATATTTGGGCAAACATGCACTGATTGGCCAGATGATGTTCATCACATGTCTGCACCTTTTTTTTTCAGCTGGCCGCTCATGTTCCTCTGAGCTCTGTCTCTCACTTCTCTACGAGAACTATTATTGAGTGGCTCTTCATCGTTTGTCCTCCTCCCTCCTGGGGCTGCTCTGCTCAGGCTCTCAAAGGCCTGTCAACCTGGCCCTTTCCTGTGACTCAGCATATTGACAAGCTGTCTGCAGAGAGCCTGGGCCGTACGAGCCAGAAGTCTCAGTCCAGCAGGGTCTGAGGCCATGTCCACACTAATACTTCAAAACAGTGTTCGAAATCTATAACAATCTCAATATACACTAGCGACTGATGACGAATTTCAAAAATAATCTCTGTCAATACTAACACGCCTGAAAATGCATTTCACATGACCATTCATGTACACTGGACATGTGTGAGTACACAAGAAGATTGTTTATTCTGCAGTTGACTGCTTAAACTACAGAACACGACAGAGACGGTGAGGAGTCAGACTAGAGACATCTTTGCTTGGACTGATGATGTGGTGGAAGTGTTACTGAAAGTGGAACATGAGTATAAAGCCTCTTACACTCTGCAGAAAAGACTGCTGAAACTTACTAACAGCTGGCTTTTTAATGCAACGGGAAAGCATACAGTCAGCATTCACACCCGGGTCAAATGACGGCAGCACACATTACTTATTGCCTCCAGCTCTGATAAACATCAATGAGAACACAAAACCCAAGATGCAATGACGTGCCATGACTAACTACTGTCCATCTCCTCCTGAGCAGCACTGCAACAATGTTCCAGGTTAGTCTGCACTGAGTTTGAAAGAGAGACTGAATGAGACACTTGAATAAAGCAGAAACCACTGAAAAGTTTTAAAGACCTCTGTTCCTCCTGCTGTCTATTGTTTACCTGCCTGCCTGTCCTGCCTGTTCGTGATGCCAAACAGACACACTGACAAAACAACCCCCCCGCACACACATACACACACACACAAGACAGGCAGACTCGTCTGCTGCAGTGCTGTGTTCAAAGGTCTAACTCCTTTATATAGTGGGTTTATCTGGGTTTGAAAAACCTGCACACAGCAATTTTGGTGGGCACAGGGTATAAGGCTAAAAAAAAAAATAAATAAGATAAAACAATAGAAATTTTCATAACAAATTCATTTTGACCTCAATCCCCCTTGACTTTAGCTCTTTTTTTACTTTCCTGACTTTCATTTCTCTTCTGATGCACTGAGCTGAACGGCCAATCAGAGTGACTACATGGACGCCTACGTAGAATCAACATGATGAATTGGCTGAAAAAAAGCTGACGAGGGTCGACGACGCTCACACTGCAGTGACTAGGGCCTCGGACGCCCACTGGCGGAGTGTCAGCTTGGTGTGTCATGGCATTAAGACCCAACTGAGAAGTAAACATGGGTGTCCTCATCAATGTTTTTAAAGTCTCTCTGTCCATCCTTCCAGACTAAAACGCAACCCTGGAGGGTCAGCAGTGTTTTCAAAGGTCTCCATTAGGGATTTCAAAATGCTAAAGTAATGTGAACGCGAGGCATAAACGTAGCAAGAGTTTCAAGTTATAAAATAGACCAAGTGTGGATGTACTCTGAGTATGCTGCATCAGCCTTGACAAGTGGATGTACAAGTCCATGTACGTTTTGCAACATATATGCCTTTACATAGAAACGGCATCAGGACAGGTCCTCCTGTTCAGTTGGCTTTTGTGCATGGGTTTACAAAGCTGAACACAAAGCATGATGTTCAAGGTGAGGTTTAACAGCTCTGCTCACTGCTGTCATACTGAGTTCAGGGTGAGGATGGAGAGAGGAGATGCCAACTGCTAGGGTGTAATGAAATAAAGATGCAAAAACAGGCATGTGTGTTTGCATGTTGCATTACTAAAAGGATGGAAGGTGTCCATAACATACCCACAAGGCATCTCCTCCCAAGGTCTTTAGTTAATTACATTTCATTTATGTGGCTTGTTTTAACGCTGTATCCACACATAGAGCATAACAGCACTGTCATCGCCATGGGAGCATCGTTAAAACACAAACAGACCTGTGATCAGAACGTCCCAGAGGAAAGATAATGAGAGGTATGAATATCTGTGACTTTAACAACCTGTCCCTGAACCCAGAGGGACACAATACCACATGTCCATCCCACCGCTTTTTCTTCTTTGCTCTCAAAAGCTGGATTCTCAGTGTATTAGTACAGGCTGACCTCCTTCTCTTCCTCCTCCTCCTTACTCCTCCAGGACTTTTGATCATCCCTTCAGCCTTCATCTCTCAGGTCCAGTCCTCCTAATCACAGCCATCTGGGCCTGTTTGCCTCTGGACTATGTTGCAACATTTATGCAGAAATGATCCCAGATTTGGGCGTAAAATCTCTGTAAACTAAATCATCAGTGGGCACCGCTCCAGAGAAAGCAGGTCCCTTCTGCCTTGTGAGTGTCTAAATGTGCTGTTCTTCATTTTAAGATGTATTTACATTTTTGGGGGGGACTGGACTTCAACAGCAGGACATCACTGACTAAATGCTGCCACCTTTTTCAAAATCAAAGCCCTTTAGTATTTCATAAATGTTCTAACACGGTGAGATTCAACTTACAGCCCAGGGGTCAAATCTGGCCCCTACAGCATCTTCTAATTCACAATGAAAATAAAATGAATTACACTGAGAATGTCTGCTGTACTTTTAGTATACAGCTGCATAACAGCATCAAAAGAACTTGTTTATCAAAAAAGTGCCAGTGGAGGACCCCCGCACCCTAACTAACATCAGCCTCTGTTCGCAATGACGGACAAAAGTGCCGCTATTTTTCATAAGGAGAGATGCCATAAAAAAAAATTTAAAGAACATATTCTTCAGGGTGTGATTTACTAGATTAACTAAACTAGAGAGCTGACCCTTGCTCCACTGAAGGAGAGATGTATCTATGACAGTAGCTGTACAGCAGAGGGCAGGCAGGCAGGCAGCATGCAGCAAAGATGTATGTGCACCCCAGCTGGGATGATCCCTTATGATCTCCGTGTAAGAATATAGACCGCTTGTAATATTGCCTTTCAGCTTGTACTGCACCTGGGCAACAGCACACCTGCAGGGACACACGGGAACAAAATGTAAGAAGGAATTCTTCTGCAGGAATGTATCACAGGCTCGTCATGTGTTGCTGCTGTGTTGAATGCCTTCTCGTTGACAGTCATGGCTGTCACCTTGCTAGATTTCCCAGCTGCAATCTGAGCTGGCCGCGTTTCATTATTACACTGTTGCACCAATCCTTGACCTCTCTCTCCCGGCTGTCCGTGTCAACAAGGGCCTGCGGGTGTGATATATGCACCCATGTGCCTCTCCACTCTAACATGAAACCCAAACTGGTCTGGACGAGAGTAAGGCATGCCAGAAACTGCAGCAGGAAGGGCCAGCCTCTCCACATTCACAAATTCTCCACACATTCCAAATGTTTAAGTGGGAAATGAAAATCAGTCCCCACGTTACCAAAAAAGAAAAGGATCAAATTGCTCCAAGCCAGGCAGTGTTCATTTGTTAAACTGCACACACAGCGGCATTAGGAATATAATGTGTCTTAAGAATCAGTGTTGAGTAGAGGTGTGGTTTGATGAGTTCTGAATGGCTCCTGCAAAGACTTGACCTTTGTGAATTACAGAGCACATACCTGCACTCTTCTAACGCAGTACAAGACCCACTCCGCTATAAATCACACAGCATGGTGTTAAGACTTATATGCACATGTTTTACACCCCTAAAAAATGCTTGCCTACATGTCCTGAGGGGTTCATGCATGGGCTTATTTATGAGGCAGGCCCCTGGGTACAGATATGCGAAAGGCCCCCGTCACCTCTCCTACACAGAAGCGAGACACACAGACTTTGTAGTGGGTTTGCCTCAGTTATTTCCTTTCTTTGTTTTGCATCTCTTTATAGTTGCTATGTTATAGCTTTGTTTCTCTTTGTCTGTAGCTATTTTGTATGCCCTGTTGCTGTTTTTATCTCTCTTAAGATCACTTTGCACCTTTTTAAGGCTTAGTTGTGTCTTTTTTTGGTCATTTTGTGTCTTTCTATAGTTGTTTTGTGTCTCGTTGAGGTCTTTTTTTTTGTCTATTTGGGGCACATTTGTGTCTCTCTTGGTTGTTTTGGGTTTTTTTTATGTTCATTTGTATATCTTTTGAGTCTGTTCCTGGTCTGTATGTGTTAATATGAGTCACATTTTGCAGGTGGAAGCCAGGGGGCCCCTGACATTAAGCCCCTGGGCCTGTGTCTGGTTTGGCACGTGTGAAGCGTGTGTCATGTATCTGTGTGTTTGTATGTAATAGCAGTACTTAAAAAGAGGACAGGGGGCTGATAATAATATCACCTTTGTGCCAGGTTATTGCTGCCCTCATCTCAAATCTTTACTTGGCAAAAGTATGCTAAATAGATGCTGATGAATACCAGTCATTACCTTAGAACATTAATCAAACCTTATTTTCTGGGGCGATGGGACAAAATTGACTGATTTGGACTTCAGTCAACAGCCACCAAAGAGAGGGATTAAGCCAACATCAGTGTATGAAGTAGAAATATTGAATTCAGACACATTTTTTTGCCGTTAAGATACAATAAGATCCCAGTTGCTAAGCTTCTTTTGACAAGCTCTGCTCAAGAGAGTGTCTTCTGGATATGTGGTACTTTTTGTAGCACCAAACAAAAGGCACTGTCTTTACAACACATCCTCCACAAACAGCTCACAACACTTGTCATGTGGGTGAGACATTTGGTTGGACATTCCCGAGCGTTTCCAACACCTGTCTAAGACCATCCGTCACAGAGGAGGAGTGTATGCCGCCGCCTCTGCTGCAAGGCACTGTGGTCGGGTTTTAAATTATTGCATGTGTGCTGTTTGCTGTTGTTGCACATCAGTTATCTTCTGAAGCTAAAAGCCTGCAGAAGGCGTCAGACTCGTGGAGATGAGAGACAGAGGCTGTGGATGCTGCCTCAGTGATGCAGTCCAATTTTACTCCCATAAAGCAGAGTGTAGTGGTGGCCAGCAGCATCCTGGGGGACCCCGACTGTTTCGCCTGAGCTCCACTGAAAGAAAGGGCTCCATAGAGAGCTGCCTTGTCTAATTATACTATGGGAAAAATAGCACAAATGACTTCATTTTAATGCAACAGGCACTGGTGGAAAATTTACCCTAGTTCATTAACAGAACGCAGGGAGGAATCATTCATCCCCTCACACAGAGGAGGTTTTTCAATCCAAACCAGCCGAGTGCGTCAGCCAGGTGCACTGTTGCAATGTTAATGCTCAACTGGAAACAGAAACAGCAGCAGTGTTTTCAGGTGGATGTGTAAGCGGAGAGGGCTTGGAGATGGAACGCCTCTAGAGACAAATGGTTTAAAAGGTCATATACTGTATGTCAAGAGCCAAGTGTACCTCAGAGGTGGCCATGAGCTGAATCTCTAAAAGGAGAGGTAAAAGGAAGGATGGGGGGAGGGAGAAAAAGGGGAGGGGAGGTAAGACAGCAAGGGAGACAGGAGGTAGGACTGAGAGATGTGGACAGAGAGCCAATAAGCACCTAAGAAACAGAATAGGAAAGCAGATTTACTGAGAATAGACAGTGATTGTGAGGTGGAAGCAGAGACAAAGCCTGAATCTCTATTTGAAATCAGTATCTGCAAAGATGCACAGGTTTGTGCAATATTTTTTTAATCACATCTCTCCTTGTGCAAAATAATTATTGAAAATCAAGGATTTTTTTAGCAAGTTTCCAGTTAATTCTGCATGTGACCTATCTCAGTAACATGACATCTATACATAAGATATTTAATTCAAAACCACATATGTGAACGTTATGGTAGCACCACAGGAAAAATCAGCAGATCAGCAAAGTTGTTGTTAAATGTCATCTGGGAATGATGAATGTCCACAAAAATTCAGAGTAACCCACTTTATAGTTGTTGGGATATAAACAAGTGGACAAAAGTGTTCGACCGATCAACCAACTGACAGATTTCCATCCATAAAGCCGTCCACGTGACACCAGCATGTGTAAAAAGCCTTGTTAAACATCCCGTCCCATTGGTTTATTGGTATACTCTTTTTAAATTAGTAAGCGTTCCAAATAAAGACGCAGCGCTATAAATGTTTGTAAGCTCTGTTACGGCAGCACCCTCGATGGGCCGAACACCCTGTCCACAGGTCATTAGCCAACAACAGGGAGCGTCGGGAGGAGCTGGTTTGAGGAAAGTGCATTATTAGTTAACGACAACACTGACAGCAAGTGGCTCCTTATTTATCAGCCCATTTGGTTAATTAAATAGGAGACATTGCGAAAGAATTTGGGCTGGCTGTATTATCAACAGCTAGAACTAATTAGTGTCAAGACACTATTTAATTACGGAAACCATTTCGGAATTATACACACCATTAGACTGTTTTCTCGACCCTGTCAATAGTGGATCAGGCAGTTGTGGTGGAGAAACGGGGGAGTGAGCAGGGCGCTGGGAGCAAACGAGCAAAACCGTAGCGATATGTTGTTCATTGCTTTCTTTTCATGTTTTGGAAAGAAAACATGCCAATTTACTCAGGTTTCAGAGGCTTAAAACGACAACAGGTTATTTTGCTGCTGCAGAGCTCTGTGACCTGTGGTGTTAAAGCAAAACAGATGTCGCTTAAACAACCAGGACTAAAATCTAAAAGAACGCCATTTTAAGAATTGAAGAGCTTCTAAGATAATACTTAATAATGTCATCATTTTGGCCTTGAGCCTTATGGCGTAGTACATCTCCCTTTTTTATCTATAAGTCAGTGGCTTGCTATGCAGCCCTCTTACCTTGTGACAACCACATGCTAAAGGTGAGAAAAGCTGCTTGTGAATTCTGAACCACATGTGCATAAAAAATGCTTAAAAAACTGTAAAAAAAAAAAAAAGAAGAAATTTACCTACAAAATTATCAAGAATAAAGTTATTTAAAAGCCTTTTTTTTTCAAAAAGGTTATTTTCTTGTTTTCGTTTTGAATTTTTTCGCCCAAAATTTTAGGTAATTTTGTTGCACTTTTCACCTTTTTATGCAATTTTTGGGGGTCAGTTCTTGTCATTTCTTTTTCCAATTTTCTCAGGTTTCAAAGGGTAAACAAACATAAACAGAATCAAATCTTTCCATGTACAACCTGCTTCTACTTCAGAGCTGAATGTGAGTGGCGTTAAAAAAAAAAGTGCTTCCCTTGATGGCCCAAGCCAGTCATTACTATAAGCTGTTAAATATGCTAATATAAGCCTGTCACTGTGTGAAAACTGTTTTTTATTTGATTATAACAATTATCAACTCACCCTTGTACACTGGAGGCTACAGAGTGCATTGTAGTTATGCAAAAATGTATTCCTTGCATTGATGTGCACATGCAATAGTGTCTTTTACTCTCCAGTCATGGCTGTGACAGCCTTGGCAGAGCGGTTCAGCAAGGGCGCCACGATTCGGCTGCTATCTGATATGCTGTCATTCAGATCGCACTGTGGCAGCACTGAGAGCTCTCACCACCTCTATGATGTGCCTCTCTTCCTTTTACCCTCCTCTATGTCCCCGGCTTTTTCATTCCCCCAGTTATCTTGTTCCTGTCCATTGCATTGAAAGAGCCCCCCTACCCCCCACTTTTTTTTCCCTCTATTGCCTACTTCGCTCCCAAACATCAATCAAATTCTTTATCTGCAATGCGAAAATTCTCATTACTGGTATCTTAAGAAGTCATAACACTGCAGAATCACAACTCTGCAGCTTGAACTTCTTCTTCCCTCTCTTTGTGCAGCTGTGCATCCTACCACAGCTTTTGTTTGGAAGCTGTGTTGAGGTGTCATCACGAGTCGGCGACCGATCACATTCAGATTCTGCCATCTAAAATGACCTCTAGACTTAGGCGGTATGTAATATTTCATACCTTCATGCCTTCCTGAAATTTCACCGGGGCATTCACGGTATATGGCGGTATAAGTATGCAGCACTAACCCCCAAATACACAATAGAAACACACAAAATGTTAAGAAAAGTGATATGCTCACACCAATTTTCATTATTAAACAGAAAAATACAGCTGTTCACCTTTTGAATTCAACTTTCAGTCACAGAAGACTGACAAGGCTTAACTGCTTTGTTAACTCATCATAAAACACACTTTAATCATACTCAACAGACACAAAATAAAAAAAAAAAATGTACTCTTGCTAGTGATCTAGTAATTAAGTCCACTGTTCCAACAATCACCAGTTTGGTCGAAAAAAAATCCTTAATTCACCAAATTACAAAACATGCCATTATTCCCCACTGTCTCTCTCTACATGCTGGCTGCCGGCTGTTTACAGTCTTGTAACTTCTCTGTCCACTACTATGTATCGGGGTGTCAGCTCAGCTGCCTGTTCCACCAGTAGAGACCACAGACTGGGCTCTTGTGGTGCATGCTGTGCACTACATACAATGAGTTTAATAGAGAAAGGAGCACCTGTATTCATTAGATTAGATTTCACTTCATTGTCCGAAATCCTTTGAAATTTGTCTTGTGTCCCAGGAGGTTGATAGTTTCACATACACACAACAATAGATACATTTAACCAAACAACAAAATAATACAACAAACGCTACAAATCCCCACAGACATTACGAAAAGTGGATGCAGTGCCACATATTACTCATTACCTATTAGATTCAGTGTTAGACTCAAGAACAGAGGCTACTTAGCAGTTATACTCTGATTTAATAGGTTGACAGACTGAGGAACAAAATAATTTCTCATCCTATTCAGTCGAGCCTGCAGAACTCTAAATCTTCTGTGTGATGGCAAAACCTGATATTCCTCAATTAACGTATGAGAGGGAGCTGATGTAATATTACCAGCCTGAGACAACATTCATTTACGATGGTACTGGCAAAAATAGACCTTCGAGATTTCTAAATACCCTGGCATACCATAATAGTGCGACACTACCCAAGCTAAGCGTTAATCTGACTCCTAATAAATGACACACTATTAAGAAAAGTGAGATATGAATGAATTTTTGCAGGAATGCAATGACACAATCATGACTGTGAGGGTCAAAAGTGCATTTGCCTATTACATTTTTAAGTGGGTTTTAATTCCCTGTCTGATAGCCATCATTAGCTAATGAGTGACTACTGACCCATCGTTATGCAGAGGAAGCCACAGCTCTGCCCAGCCAAAGAGCCGCCTTGCCTTTTTCCCTCCTCTCCTAACCGGGGCCCCCTGATGGTTTTAAGCCTCAGGATTTGCCCAGTTATAGTGGCTTGGAACTAAAAATAAACACACAGAGGAACGACCCAAAGGCTCTGACGCCTTCTGCCCGGTGCACGCACTCACACACCGCAGTCTGACCAACGGTGTCCTCAGTCAAAGGAGTCAGCGTCCTTGAGAGAGTGGCATGTTGGCTCACTTGGCAGCTCGTTCTCTCTCCTCCTCCTCGCTCTTTTTTTTGTTTCCCCTACAGCAGGCCGAGCAGATAGTTAATAACAAAACAGTGTTGGGGAGGGAAAACGGAGATTGGACATGGACGCCTCTTCTATGCCAGCTGATCCGCTTTATCTGGGTGCCAGCACAGAACGACGCTTGTCCCACAGTGGGGGGACTTTCTGACAAAATAAGAAAATGGAATGAGGGTTTTTTTAATCTTGCCTGTTTGGATTTATTTTTTTATTTCTTTGGCGCTGCTTCATGAAATAGTTGCTCCCTCAGAGATTAAGCAATGGTTTGCCTTGGAAGGAATTTGGGATATTCTAGACGCAGAGCTGTTGAGGCTGTTTGACTAAACATATAATCTAAAGCAAGGTTCAGAGGAACAGCCACACCACAAAAATATCAATCAAAATATCCCCCCTCCTCAGCTCACATAAACCACAAGCACCAAACATGCACATATACACAAGTAGTGATGAACAGAGTCTGGCAGATACTGGATTTCTAGAGCTGAAAAAAAAAATCTAATCATGATACTGATATATTGGCAAACATTATATCTATCGATCTATATCTCCAGCTCTATTGCTATATTTATATCTATATATATATATATATCGGTCGGGCTGTAGTGATAAAGTCCCGTCTCAGGGCTCATTTTTCCAGAGGACCATAATTCTGAGCCACAGGTTCAGCAAAGGCACTTCCTTTGGTCAGAACTGGTCAGAACGCCTCACAATCCAGTTCTGATTTCAGATCAGGCCACTATGTGGCTGTTTGAGGTCCCATAAATAGCACAAAATAAGTAAAATCGCTGGCAAGAGCAACAAGCAGTACAGCGAGAGTCAACAGATGCATACAGAAATGCATGCTCAAAAACATTCCCACACTGTCTTTGATTTGTGACACAAGGTGGTCCGATTTATTCACCTCACTAAATCAAACGTCTGAGACAGGCGCAGTCAAATAAATCCTCCATTTAACAGCTTTCAGTAACAGTGCCGCTGAAGCACATTAGGCTCCGCAGAGATCATGCATTAACATTCAATCTCAGGGTAAAGTACAATCGATCAACCTTTGTTTTCAAATCAATGGTTCTAATAGTGCTGTCTGTAGACGGGGGTCTTAAAAAGGTTTACGAGCACATGTGTAACAGCTATGTTTGACTGTTTTTTCATGTATGTGGAGGCAAGTAACCTACACAAATTAATACTTCATGAGTGGGATCATGACTAATGCTGTGTTTACATTACCAGCAACAGAGCAACAGTCCAGAAGGCATTTTCAAAGGAAGCAGCGGCATGAAGCTACAAAGTGACGACCAACACTTGTCACTGCAGACGGGCACGCTGACATCAATACCAACTGAGCTGACCTCAATTTGTTTTTCTCGAATGCATAAACAGAAAATATCAAATATATAGATTTATTGATTGAATGGGTACCATATTTAACAACAAAACTATATCAAAACAAACCCAGCAAACAATTTTTGGTTCTAAAAACGTTCGGAGAATGGTACTGGTAATGTTTTAGCGATGTTTTCAGTGGCAAGTTTTGTTTTAGTTCCCAGAATGTTCTTTAATTTCGGGTAACACTCTCTATAAAAATCAAAAATTGTTATATATTATTACTTTTTCATTTTTAAAAAATGATCTGTAAACTCAGGCCTCAATAACATGTTCTGAATGTTGCTTTGAAAATGTTCTTCCTTTTTTCTCATGTAACATTGTGGAAATGTTCTATAAAAGAACGTTCTCTGATCTGTCAACATCCTCAGAATTATAATGTTACATCTTATTTAGTATTTAACCTTATAAGGACATTATTTAATATGATAATCATCCTCAAAAGGATCTTTGAACATTAGATTAAAATGTTTTCTTTAAAATATTATTGCAACTTCTAAGTAACATTAGCCAATGTTAAGGGGACGTTCCCTACTAGCTGGGCCTATCAATAAATTCTCACATAACTTTTGTAATATGATCCAAGTCCCATTTATCCAGTGCTTCCAAAACACATGCATTTCTGCAAAAACATTGGTATTTAAAACTGAACTGAAAGTGAAACTCATCTACGCTCTCTTCAAAGTCACACTGCAATTTTTGTGATGAGCAATTTTAGTTTACTTCACAAATTAAAGGAACCACAGCATGACTAACTGTAACATAAATGTTTATTTTGTGGGTGAATTACTCCTTAAGGCAGGTGTAATGTTAACCATGTTCTCCAGACAGTTAAGTCTGTTAGCATGCTAACATTCACTAATTAGGACTAAACAAGTACAGCTGAGGCTGATGGGAATGTCATTAGCTTTGCAGGATTGGTCCTCTGTGTACTGCATAAATTACATGAGAGTGGTGCTAGAAGAAAAGTCAGGGGATTACCAAAATTAGCAGGTTCATCCTCTGAGGAGCATGAATGCCTCTGCAAAATTCAATGTCAATCCATGTGATAGTTTTTGAGATATTTCCGTCCCAACCAATGTGGTGGATCGACTGACAAACTGATACTGGCATCCCTGGAGCTATGCCGCTGGCATGGCAAAACAAAAAAGAGAAAAAAGCCTGATCACAGAAGGGTTTTGGGCCCATTTCCTCGAATTTGTGGTGCTAATTTACTAAAGGGAATCTCTGTTGTGAGTCCCCCTGTAACATTAACCAATCAGACATAACATACTGTAATCAATCTGCTCCAAAATACCCACAATGACAAGCTTAACTAAGTGATTTCCATCCATCCACAGCACACAATGAACAGTTGCCTTATTAAAATTGAGATATTGAACAATGGTGGCAAAAGCAATATTTTTATGCTCTTGTTTCTGCTGAATGTAATAGCTGAGCCTCAATGTGCAAGAAACACTTTGTCCTTGGCGCTGGGTGTAAATACGAGATTTAAAAAAAAGATGCAGCGCAGTCCAATCATCTGCACGACAAGCCATGCTCCATGCTCAATCAAACTTCTACATCTATTGATGTCTGGCGGGAAAAAAGACGAGAAGCTCTGACAGACAGGAGCTCTGACAGACAGGAGAGCAGGAATGTTATACAAGGTCAGATGCTATTGTGGGCAGAGCCTGTTATAGTGTCCTTTTCTTCTGCAGGGCACAAAGGAGGTCTGCACACTGTTTGGCTCTAATTAAATTGTTTGTTTGTCCTTTTCGCTCTGTCAAGGCGACATTTTGTGTCCTTTTTACCACAGTTGTTCTGAACGACAGGCAGAAAGTAGTAGTTAACCCTTTGAAAGCTGAGGATTTTATTTTATTTTCAAAAACATGGGGAAAGGCAATGAGCAAATTATTATTATTATTATTATTATTATTATCATTATTATTATTATTATTATTAAGACATGGCCCAAAAATTTGCAAAAAAAAGTTTTGTTAAAAATTGCAAGAAAACTGCCTGAAAACAAGCAAAAAAGGGAAAACAAAAACAAACAAGAAAATGACCTATTTTTTAATTATATGTATTTATTTTATATATTTCAAAATATTTTTTTCTGTAACATAATTTTAAATATAATTTGTTACAGTTTTAAATATAATTTTTTGGACATTTTCCCCTATTTTGGGGGAGGGAACATTTTCTAATCAAATTCATTTTTAGGTAATTTTCTTGTCATCTTTTACTAATTTCTTGCAATTTGTGGGACACTTCTTGCCAAGTTGGTCATTGCCTATTTCCCCCATGTTTTCTGAAGAAATCAAACCAATTTGTTCAAGTTTCAAAGGGTCAAATAGCTAGTGAAATGCGCCTGAACACAGCACAAGAAAATTGATGTTAATCTAGGCTTCAAAGGGTTAATTATCTTTATTTCAGCCTTATTTTTTCCACTGAGGAGATCTAATCTTCAATTATATTTACTTTAAATTTAAATTTTAGTTCTATCACTAAAATATCACTAATATCTACAGAGGATCAACAAAGGAGAAGCCTTCCAAATGTTTAATACCGGAGCCAACTGAGCTGACATTTCTGTGATTATATTAGCAAAAGATTGTGTTTGCTCAACAGCACCAAACGCAGCTCTTTGGAATCGGGTTGAGATGACAGATATTAGCACAAATACTAACTGCTTCTAATAATGTGACTGTTTTTCAGCCACACGCAACCTCCAGAGTGTCTTTTAGTCATTAGGATTCCAGCATTTATCCATGACCCACAGGGGTAGTGTTTCTAAACCAAATGTGTGGAGCCACTGCCATGTTAATTGTGGCTCCGACACATACTTTGAAGGGAAACTGCAGCGTATGCTAATTGTTGAGGTGAAGCGGGGCCTCAATCAGCCTCGAACATCACTTCTTGGAGCCAGCGGGATGTTTGTTTTTACCCATTCAGAAACAGGAGATCAGCTCAACAAGGGTTCATATTTAAAATCAAACAAACCTCAAACAAAAAAGGAACAACACCACCCCCGCATTCCTCACTCTGGCTACATGGCAGAATGAGATCCTCGCCTCTTCCCTTCAGCACAGCAGTGTTGTGTCTTCTTACGCATGCCGCTGACAGCTTGCGCCACACAATCTCTTGGGCAGCCTCATTTCGCCTCATCTGAATATTTATGAATGTTGTTAGGCGGCCACATTCCATTATCGGGGAGATTGCCTGGCATGGGGCTCCAAATCCTTTCACCCTGCTCACGTCTGTCTGGGAGCCTTGCACTTCATCCAATTGCAGTTTGTGTTTCACCGTGCCTGGCTGCCACCAGCGTTGCCGGTGTTATGGAGAAAAATGGGTGGCAAAAAACAGTATGAGGAGGGGTGAAGGGGGGCAAGCAGTCATGTCAAAAAGGAAATCCATACAGGAGAAAGATGAATGACGTCTTCAAGGTTACAGAGCCTAAATTATATCAACTAATTCTCTGAGGTGGAAACACATCCTTGCAGGCGTGGATGTATTACTGAACGGGAATATCGGGCCAGGCTGCTCTCATGCACTGCAAGGACGTTTTCCTTTGCAATTTAAAGCAACAAAATTCATGACCAACGCAGTAACAGGAGAAAAGAAATTTCCTTCAGGACTTTCCCTCAAAGGACAGACCAGGAAGAGACTCAAAATAACCCCAAAGACACACAAAAATCCACAGAGACATCAAACAAAATTACCTCAAAGAGACATTAAACAACCACAAAGAGACACACAATTACCACAAAGAGGCACAAAACAACCATAAAGAGGCATAAAGTGACTACAAAGAGACACGAAAACTACAAAGAGACATATATTGACCTCAAAGAATGACAATAAAGAGACACAAAACAACCAAAACAGACACAACAAAGCCTAAAAGAGACATAAAATGAATTCAAAGAAAAACTACAAAAAAGGGACACATAATGACCCAAAAGAGACACAAACTGACCTTGAAGATATAAATTGACCTCAGAAAGACACAAAATAACCCCAAAGAGACAAAAATGACAACAAAGAGACACAAAACAGAAAAGACACACAATAAGAGAATTGAGAGACACAAAACATAAACAAAGAGACACATTATGACCTCAAAGAGATATAAATTGACCACAATGAGACATAAAATTACTAGAAAATTTAATGCAATTTCAAGAAAGACACAAAAAAGAAAAAACACCATCAAATCTGTGTGTCTTGATCTTATGTAGGAGAGGTGGTGGGGCCTTTTGCATATCTGTGCCCTGGGGCCCCATTGTCTCATAAGCCACCCATGTTGGCAGGGCGCCTCCTCCCTGAGAGAAGTATGAGTCAAACTTTCGGGGGCAAAGGTCAAACAAGAAAACCACCAATTAGAGGAGATGTGGAGGCCTGCCAGTGCATTTACACTTCTCCCTCTTTATCTGCACATCCTGTAAGGCACTCAGGACAAGATCTATTAGCAATCTCAGCTCTCGACAAGACCGAGCAAACAAAGGTGGTCAAGGAGCTACATCGACTCCACTACCGCACAATGTTCTCATTGTTCCCCGTCTGGTTTAGAAGTGGGTGTATTTGACTAACATCCTCTATTCACCCTGCTGAAAACAAACACTGGTGAACAGGGGAGGGGAAGGTTGACCCAAAATTGCCTGATAAAAATCAGCACCAGGGTTTTTTTAACCCTTCCGTGAAGTTTTCTTGAGTCGATATCAGATACATAAAAGGTCAACAGGTGAGGAGGTTTTATTGGAAAGTAGTAATTAGCTACATGAAACAGCTGTGAACTTCTGCCATTTCGATTTCATTGTAAGAAATCATGTGATTAGCTTGACCTCAGAGGTGTAACACCAGAAACACTCAATGAGAGGAAAGGGCAAGGATTCCAATTTTCACAAAAGATCTCTTAAAAGCATTCATCAGCAGCGCCGCCGCCGTACAGCACTGCGCGTTCTCCCTCGAAGGCCGCTCGCTTTTCTTTCTTTTTATGGATACTGTTTAAGAACAAACATGACAAATATAATAAATGTTCTTGTCATCCTACTCAAATAACCCGACGGAAACGCTGATGAATAAATTTGCTGTGGCTCGAATAAGAAGAGAAAAAAAAAGTGGTGGGATGTTTTGAGTAAAAAAGAAGAAAACAGAATAAGAGCCAAAAATAAACATGAGCATTTTTTTTTTTATGTGAGAGGCGTGATTTCAGTGGAGTCAGCTGTGACAGGAGCTGCGAGCACGCACACATACACACACACCTGATTTTGCAGCGTGTCACTTGTCCGCCTTCTCTGGTGTGCAATCTATATTAAACGTAAAAGGCAGGAGATGTGATTGCCGACAGGGACATGAGAGTAATTTAAAAACAATTCAAGGCCAGGGGGTGAATATGACGCCGTGGTTAAATGAGGAAGCCGGGATGAGGACAGGTCTTAGACTGGCGATGGATGACTGCAGAAGAGGACGCGGGGCACGTAAGAACCTGGATATTTTTCGCTGCACCTGCTGCTTGTGCGATTACTCATTGTTACACATTCAAGGTCTCCATGTGAACCGCCTCCCTCCTGCATAACAACCTCCACTTTATAACCAAGACCAGTCTCCCACTAGACACATGGATCTCCTTCACCTCCTCATACACACACACACACACACACACACACACACAAGTAAATAAATATATCGTGCCCACAAAACGCAGACGCACACTTAATCTGATCAGCCTGTCAACAACTGTTCAGCCTGCTCTCACACATCATTCTGATGTAAATGCACATTTATTGCTGAGATGTGTGAAGTGCAGCTCATGATGGACGGCCTTCCGCGTTCTGCTCACTCACTCAGACACGTATCGACAGCAGAAGTCAAGGTCAAGCACACGGAGCCACGCCATCCTTGTTTGTGCTCTGCATAAGTTCACGAGGGCCAGCGCGCGTCACACAAAGCGCCAAAGAGCTGCGCGTAATTGGGATACAATGACGTTTAGTAAACGCCGTATATCTTGTGTAATATCGTGGCCTTTCACAGGATGTCACTCTCATTTGTTTTTGCTCTTTGAGGAATGACCTTCCCAAAAATGTCACGTCTGTCTGACGAGTCCTTGTGTCGGAGCAAGATAAGACACGAGAACGTGCCCTCAGTTGGTAATTAGTGCTTGGGCTGGGTTTGGGGTGGTGGGTGAAACTACAAAGGGCACAAGTGGTTAGTGAGGAAGGAAAGCAGCGCCGAACGTCTCACATTCTAACGGCCCGAATTTTCTTAACCTGTTCAGATCCCCCGACCACCAATGGACGAAACTCTAGGAAGTCGACATCTAACTGTCATCTGACTCCACCTAAACGCACAGACTTACTCAATGGCATGTACATAAACCAATCACAGTGTTCGACATTATCACTGTCTTTCCAAATGAATCACCCAAGTTTGAAAAGACGTAACCACTAAAATTTTCTCCAGCTTCCACACTGCTCTCTAGCTTCAAAAAGCCTCTTTTCAGAAACATTCAAGCCATCCAATTTAAACCAGGAAAAAGTCATACTCATCTGCTAGCAATCAGAAAGGACTCTATTGCCTTCTTTTTGCTTTTAAAAAATTCATGCACTCATTTTGGTGGAAAAGGGGTATATGAGTTTGTGCAAAGAGATGTCACTCTCATTTGTTTTTGCTCTTTGAGGAATGACCTTCCCAAAAATGCCACGTCTGTCTGACGAGTCCTTGTGCCGGAATGAGATAAGACACAAGAACGTGCCCTCAGCTGGTAATTAATGCTTCGGCTGGATTTGGGGTGGTGGGTGAAACTACAAAGGGCACGAGCGGTTAGAGAGGAAGGTAAGCAGCGGCAAACGTCTTGCATTCTAACAGCCTCAATTATGTTAATACTGTCGCAAAGATGAGGCATGAATGGAAATGTAAAATATGAGAGAGCTCATCCATCATGATAGAAAATGATAAGACTGTTTTGCCAAAATGATCAGACAGTGGAAGCCGTGCACACATGCGGTTGTGTGCAGAGATAATGATCACTGGCACTTTCTGGACCGCGACCAACATCACAAACACGTTTGCTGCACGGTAGGTTTTCACATGCAAGGATCTAGCCTTAGCAGTGTGTCAAAAAACCCAGCTGACTCATTCATGTCCGTGATACCAGTCTGTTCAACACAAAGCACTTCAGCAAAAGCAACAGCAAATCAAGCTGCAACAAAACACATCAAGCTGTATTTAGAGTTGTGCATTAAGTGGAACATGTTTCTGACTTTTGTTGAAGACAACATTAACCCTCAGGGACTGTTTGGCACATTTTACACACTTCCCATTCTTCTTTTTTGAATGATTTTGGCTGTGTTCATGCATATGGCTACATTTTGGCAAGCTTTTGTATTTTTGTTTAATCTTGGAATTTCCAGCTTGGCTTCATAAGTCTAAAATACACTAAACAACATTAATACTGTTAATGCAAAAAATGTGCCATTGAAACACATTCAAATTGCAATTTTTGATCCCACAGCCATCAAAGCATAAAAACATGCAGTGTATTATTTCTGGGTGTCTTTCTGGGGTTTTGCCTTGGAATTTGTAATTTTTCACTATTTTTCGCCTGATGATGTCATTTTTTACCATATTTGGCATACGGAAAAAATACATGCTATTTCCACTAGAAGCACTGTCACAATCAATGTTGCTGCAAATCAGTGACATAACCCAGGCTGTGATAAGTGAAAAATAAAAATATAAAAATGAGGCCCTGTTTTGTTTTTCTCGGACATGTGCAGCACACAGAACACCCCAGGACATGCAGCAAGCTCCAACAAATGCAGGGACATCATCCATGGATGACGCGTTTGACAGAGTATAGATTCAACATGTTTACTGTGCAACACTGGGTGAAACTGAAGAATTCCCTGCACGCCCTGCCCCGTGATCTGAAGGGTTCAGATGAGCAGCTCTGAAGTGATTAAGTCTGGGTGCAGCGGCCTGTGTGGCAGAGCAAACAGACGGAGACAGGCAGCAGAATGAGGCTCTATTGTGTGAGCGTCGGAGGTGGAGCAGAGGTGAGCCTCGGTGGCCTCGCTTACACTCCAAACTGTTAGTCCACATTGTTTGGCTCTGACCTGTTTCATTTCTTTGTTACAGTGCAAGTTAATTTGAAATCGCTGTGACGGAGCGGCCTCGTCATTGACTGCGGGAGGCGCACACATTGACACACACACACATGCCCACGTACATTTACTCATCCCCCATTTCTGGGTGCACACTCTTTTGTTCTGCCTTACATGTTTGCTTTACTGTACGATTACCCATCATCCAATCTCAAGGTAAACACTGTTGTAGCCGGGATGCATCCTCCAGCATCAGCTTAAACTCGGCGCGCTGCAAGAAATGAATCAGGCAACATCCGGTTGCCCTACTTGACTAAGACTTGGGATGAATGACACCAGGCCGAATAAACTGGCCTGATTCTGGCTGCTGACTCTGCAATCACTGAGCCATTATCAAAAATGACCTGGCCCTGCATCGGCCCAAACTCAACCAGAAGAAATAAGTCAAGCTGCATCCCGTTGCTGGGACTCAACTGAGACTCGGGATGAATGAGGCCCCAGATTTGAGCCAAATAAACTGGCGTGATTCCGGTGCCTTTAACTGCCATCACTGGGTTTGGATGACGTAACAGTGAATATGGTGCATTAAATGCTTTAATTGCATTTATTTCAGTGTGTAATCAATAAGCCAGATGGGGTTCAGAATTTAAAAGGACCTCCTCAAGGATGGAGGAGTCCTCCTCAGTTGTTACCGAAAGGGTAACATCTACTGACTTACACTTTTAAGTATATGCAGAACTCTTGTAGATTATTATTTTTATTTTTACATAGACACATTTATTTGCACAAATCTGAGAGCCAACACCATAAACCGCCTCCATTACTACATCTGCAATGATGCCTGTGCTCCTTTTAACGTCTGTGTGTGAACACGGGCACATGTTTCGATTCCACCTTGGGAAATGATGTAAGGCCTTGACAGTCCTACAACATAAAGGCCTTTTCTGACGCTCCTTGAGTTGTTGACACGACAAAGGGTGTATGAAATCATTGGCCACAGCCAATGAGGCAGCAGGAGGACGTCCGACCCCTCCTTTCCAGGAACAAGTCGTGTTCCTCAGAGAGAAGTCGTGCTGCAGCAAAACAGCTCCTTACAAAGACAGGAAGGAAAAGACCGAGAGCGGAGCAGCTCTAAGGCACCTGGATCTGGGCCATGTGAGTAATTGAAAACAATAGTTGTACAACACTAATGAGATTACGTCATATTTCCCTGAGTTAAATGCTTTGAGGTGCAGCAGGGAATTACTTAAAGTCTGAGTGAATGTATAGAATAAAAACTGAGTGCTGGTGGCTCTTCTCTAACGCTGCGTCATGGTGTAAATGGCCCCTTACATATCATCTTCTATGACTCCCCTGTTGCTGAAACTCCACGATTGTCACCACGTTTATTACTTTCATCATGCAAATTAATGTTGGATCAATCAGGGCGCCCAGTAGCTTAGCTGGTAAAACGGGCGCCCCATATAAAGAGGCTATGTCCTTGCTGCACGGGTTTGATTCCGACCTCGGGCCTTTGCTGCATGTCGTCCCCTCTCTGTCCCCCTTTCAGGTTCTAATGAAGGCAGAATCTTTCAAAAAAGGTTGTATACAGTCTGAGTTTTCTGGTGTGCCTTCTAGTGGGATCTTCCAGTCACACATGTATTACACAGGTAAGCATGTGAACAACGCGTGCACTACGCACCCTGATATGTACATGATGATATGTATATGACACTTGGTTACAAAGCAACTCCAGCCTAAGTGAAAAACAGGTTGTTCAGAAGTGTTGGATGCACACCTCCTTGAGCCATGTGGATTTTATTGTGTCAAATACTGTTATTTCCAACTATAAGTCCAGAGAAATGGAGTCTGTATTTCTGATACAGTAAAAGTAGCACAAAAAGTTATTTCCTATTAAAAACTTGACATGAACCAGTGAATCACACACATCTACACTGTGCTCGTATTATCTCGAGGCACTCCAAGTCCATTTCATTTATACAGCGCAAAATCACAAGTTAATCTCAGAGGGTTTTACAGACTGTACAGCATACGTTATCTTCTATCCTTAGACCCTAAACTGAAATGATCTGAATTCGTATTTGCACCTTAAAATCCACTGAGATTCCACGGAGGTGTTAACAACATCTGTTGGCTGAAAGGCAGAATTTCTTCTCTTCTGTTCTGAACTTTAGCTCCAACCTGAATATGAGATCTGAGCACTAAGATATGAAATTTTGATCAAATATTTCTCACCGACACAATTAAACCTGGATGACCCCTGGGACAAGCGCATTTATTTTTCATTTGAGTTTTAACACCAGACTGAGTTTTCTTGATACTTTCTCCCTGAAAATACCCAATCTTTTGATTTTGTTATTAGTTGGTAAAACTGCATTTTTTCCAAAAACATTACAGCACCTAAGAGACCACAAACCCCAACGCAATTGTTATCTTCAAGAAAATAAACACTATATATGAACAGTGAATCGCATTTAATGAGACACTGATTTAACCGGCACACATCCACAATAAAAATGCAGCAAAGGAAGAAACATGTTTGCCCTTTCAGGAAATATGCTATGTGCAGAAAATTGAACAGGTGCTCACTGGGAGCCGATTTTAAAGTTGTTTACTGGTGGCTCGACAGAGCTGTTGTAGGATTAAAAGCTATTGATCATTGCCTATAGTCTTAAATGTTAGTAATGATTTCCCACTACAGGTTAGTTCATGCGCGCCTCAATTCATCCATCACAAAATGCTTCACAATAACACATACACAAAGACAGAGGAGGGCAGGGCATGCACTGCAGGCACACACTTGGGTCAATACTTCCTCATCAGCTCTTAAATTAATAAGGGTGGTCCAGACAGCGCTTTGGTAATAAGATAATTAACTCCTCATTTGGCACTTTTATGCAACAGCTTTGTGAAGCACTGAGCAGCCACGAGTGCAGGAGTCAGGGAGAAGGAGGTGGGGGTGACAGGGAGGTGATGGAGGACGGATGAGGCCGAAACAGATAAACAACTTAATTCAAGGAATGTCAAAGCCGCTGATGGAGAAGGTGAGGGAAAAGCGAGAGAGGGGAGCGTAAAAGGCCAAAGAGGAGGAGAAGAAAGCTGGAGTAAGAATGAGATTGATCGAGAAGACGAGAGAGAGAAGGAGAATGAGCGGGCATCAAAACTAAAGCAATTACCCATCGAGCCATGTTCCTGTTCCCCCTCATCTATGCAGCACTCATGGGAGAGGGCAGGAGGTGTGAGAGTGCTCTGAGCTGTCGGCAGAGCAGAGCTGTGTCTTCTTTGACTCCATCATCAACAGGACGGTCCCTGGGTGAGCTACGGGGCACTTTTAGTGTGCATACACTACGGTATACAGCTGTGCATCACGATGGAAACTCAGACAACATCCAACACCGGGGAAAAGCCACAGACGATGGAATAGGGAAAGTCTGATTAGAGCTTTGACTCTCTGCTTAAGCCCCATTGGGCTCAAATCGACCCGCTGGGTTTGGGCAGGTCCGGACTTTAAATTTCTCTGTACTCCCCCAGGCTTGAATCAAGTCGCCTTCTCGCCAGTTCATGTGTCTATTGTTTTTTTTTCTTAATGAAACTGGCAGTTCTTGTGTGTAAAATGGTAGGAAAAGCTTGGACTGAATCAAAAGAAATAAATAAAGAAAGAGGGTGTACTGCGATAGAGGGAGAGTGATGGAACATTGAAGTAATATAGTGGACTAACAGGGGAGAGAGATACATCAAGCACAAGAGAGGGATAGAAAACAATAGAAAGAGAGAAAGAGGGAGGGCTGCAAGGTGACTTGGTTGACAGTGTTTGCTTCTGCCTCCCCAGCAGTGGCAAAGGTTTGCTTAACATGCAGCGGAGGACAGTGACAATCATATGTGCACCTGCAGATGAAGACACACTAAGAGGCAAAGCCTGCTCTGCTGAACTTGTTTGCTAGACGCTTCTGAGGACAGACAATAGATAAAGCTGAAGTGGAACGAAACATGTCAGCCATTAGCTTTTAATACATGACTTGCTATTAATAAGAATCTATGTGTGGCGATACCTGACACACAGAGGTCTTCATGAGTTCTTTTTTCCCTCAGTAGCAGTTTGAGGAGCTTGATTTGGGAGTGAATCATTGATCTGTTTAATTGTTCCAAGCCGGTTACATCACAATTATAGATGAGAGGAGCAGCTGCTGCAAGCGAATGCAAACTTTTAGAATAAGCGAAATTAACAAGTCTTACTTTCACTGCACCTGGAGTTCTGCTGCTCCATCTGTGCCCAGAGTACACTCTGCACTCCGCGAGTATAGTGCAATGAATAACTGAACTGTATATATATATATATTTCAACAGCGCTCGTAATGAACGGTCCAGTTATAAAATCAATATGTGGCGGCAGATGTTTTAATTTTGGCAGGCCGCCACAAAAACAGAAGTGTGTAGGAAACTGTAATTCTCTTTGTTGCAGTAGAAATTTGGGTTTTTAATTGGGCTTGAGCCCAAAACTGCTGCCATGGTTCCGGCTTGGGTCGGATTCTTGGAAGATTGAGCTATTCTCATGTTCCATTGACTATTCAGATTGATGTGTCAGTGTATGCGATTCTTTAGCGAGTGGGAAATCAACATCCTTTTGCAGCAGAACTGCTGGCAACACAGCGTCTCCCTGGTGTGCTCCTACGCAGTACAGCATCTTAACATGACAGTCTCCTATTGTATGTCCAACCAGATCATTATGGACATCCACATTTAGCATCTAATCACGTTTCAATAAGAAACACCATTTCAACACCGCCCAGATCAATGCTCCCGAGTGTTGTGCGTGGCTCAGGACAAATCGATGCGCCCTTTGTCGGACAGGACTCATTCGTGTGCTGTCGCTGTGTGGTGCAAAATGCAGATGCCTGAGGACGGAGTTGTATGAAAGAGGTGTTGCTGCGTCAGGAAGACAGAGAGGGAAAAAGGGGGAGGATTATTATGACGTAGTATCGATCCAAGTTGGAAAACAAGCCCAGGTTGCAGGAAGCTGCAGGGGGAACGGATACTCAATCGATCCGATCCTCTATGCCAGACAAAGCACAGGATTATGGATGTTTGCATGGAGAAAGAAATGGAAAGAAGAATGCATGGATGGGTCAGACTCAGACTGAGTGATAAAGACAGATTGGACAGATAAATCCGGGAGGGAAATGTGAGCTGACTCACAAAATAAACCAAAGAAAAGAAAATGTGCTGCAGAATTTACATCACGAAAATGTCAATCTTAATACTGCGGATGTGATTTTATGTAAAACCGACTCTACAAATGGTATTATATAACAGTCAATTGCAATTAGCATGGAACAGCGTGCTTGGAGCCGAGCCCAGTCATAATCTGGCCAATGTGTGGACAGAGAGCATCACTAGGCCTGCTCGCTTAATCCCTCTTTCCCTCATACTCCAAAGAGCAATGGGGACATTTGATGCCTACATATAAGAGTACAGAGTTCATACGATGATGAAAAATGTGGAAAAGCCATGGAATTTGCAAAAAGCAAATTCCAGGCCTGGAAAAGTTTTGGAAAACTAAATATAACCTAAATGTTTTGGAAAAGTCATGGAATTTTGTTTCACAAACCTGTATAATAACACATGGTGTGTTTAAGGACAGATGGAAATTTTAAAATCCAAGAATAATTCCCGTTTTTAGTCTTTCTGTGATAAATGGTGGGAATTTTGGTGATACATTTTACTGATTTTTTAAAATTAAAAATAATTAACCAAATGTTTTCTTTAAATATCGGCAAGATTTTCTTTAAAAAATGCCAAACTCTTTAAAAAAAAAAAATCAGCTTTTTTTCTTTAAAAAGTGACTAAAAAGTAAAGTCTAACAAACAGCCGAAACATTTTTTAAGAAAAAAAACCTGGCCAAATTTTTTAAAGAAAACATAGCTTCAAAACCCACATGACAGCATGTTTTCTTTAAAAATCAGTTATAGAATAAATACAAATACTGCTTTAATCCTTTCCCTCCTTTTTGCACAACCCCCGCCCATCTCATCAATCACAAATGGCCCCTAATAATTAAATAATCCTGTTCTGAAGTCATTTTTATTTTTAAATAATACTTATTTTAAAAAAGCTAAAAAAACAACAACAAAATGGAGAATCGATGGTTTCCTCAAAGTCATGGAAATCATGGAAGTTATGGAAATGTCATGGAAATTTATTGGTAAAAATGTGTATTAACCCTAGAGGTGTATTTGATTAGACGCTCTTGAAGAGATGAAAATGACGAGCAGGTTGTATCTGTTGTAAATTCCACCCATGTTGCATCTGCTCTTGCTGGCAGTTTCTGCATGGCGTTGGAGCAGACCGTCGATGATGCAGAGCCACAGATGGGGAGCGATGTCGACCAGATTGCGTCTCCGCAGCTTCGGAAAAAAAAAGACTTAAAAACCTGCGGGGATTACTAACGTCTTGTAGGAAATTGGCCTAATCCAAAACAAATCCAGCGGGATGTGTTCTGGTGATTCATCGATTGTAGCGACTGTCCTTTTAACCGCACGTTTGACAGATCTTTTGTTCTCACCAGCTTCACCAGCTGCGGCCTCAAGACATCACTCAGACAGACGCCGTTAGCCAGCCGGGACTCGACTTGATTACACAAGAGCTGCATTACAGACGCCAGATAAATAATCCCTCGCATATTAATGATATAATGCTTCAGTTTGAATACCATCAGTTTAACACATGATTTATTATAATCTATGGACTGACATCTTGATGGCATCATCCATACTGATGATTAACTGTTATTTCTAACTAATGATTTATTCTAAAAGGTTTTATCTCAACTGTGCAGTTTACCTGTGAAAAATTAACGTTTCTTTTTCTGGAGTAATGATATTTAGTTATTCAGTCATTATATATTGGTCTGCACACATGCACTCACGGAGCAACAGGCTGGTGGTGTTATTAACCGCTGTGTCATGGCAACCTTTGTTAATTACATCGCATCTGCGCCTCTACCTCCCCCTGCTTCCCCCTACCCTCTTCCCACTCCTCTCGTTATTGCTACACTCCCTCCTCCTCCTATCATGGAACCAACAAGACCAGATCTAGTGTTACCATATGTTTTGTCAGAGCCCTCCGTAAGAGCGCCATGGCCCCTGCCCTCCTCACCTCCATTTCTTATCACCACGGGGTACCGGTCACCCGCTGCCAATTAGCCTCAGCTTATGACCCAACCCCTCACCGAGCACTTCCTCCCTTGCAAAACCCCTTACATAAAGAGATCAGGAGCAGGACATATGCCCCTGTGTCTCCTGACGCTGCTGCAGACCCCACGCCCCCGCAGCCAAAGCTGGAGGATGACAGATGATGTGGGGAAAAAAGCAACAAGGACGGGACAATACAGAAAGGAAGCACAAAAAAAATCAAAGGACGGAAGGGATTGATCGACCCAGGCTATGACTTTTATCGCTCCACAGCTTTAGTTTTTCTCCTAACTAATGGTAATTTAAAGGGACAGTTCAAATGTTTTGAAGTAGGCTGTATGAGTATTATCCTCATTCAGTGTTTGGAGAAGCAGGCTGGAGTCCAGCATGGAAACTAATGCACTTTAGCCACCTAAAAAAATCAATAAAAGTTTAAATGTACACTATATTTAGAATATTTTAATCACTTTACCTTACCAGAAGATGAGATTGTTGAACCTATGACTTTCCATGGCCGTGGGAACCCCGCTCATACAACCCCACTTAAAAATATCTAAACTATCCCTTTAATGGTAAAGTGATGGAGGTTGTCATTTAAGCCTTTTTACAACTTTTTTAATGCTACTCAGAATAAAATTTAAGACTGAAACCAGCATAACCAAAATCGGGTCGATAAAACGGGAAAAAAATGACCTGTCACAAAATATTTACTTTAATATATAGCATGACTTTTGGTTGACAGCAATGCAAGCTGTATCCTGTGAATTTTTCTTTTCTTTTCTTTTTTATAGTTACTATTATTTTGAGATTTAACAATGCAATGTTAAAAAAAAAAAGATTCATAAAATCCTACCTTTGTGCTTTTAATACCTATGACAAAATAATTTATGACATCTTAAGACCAATTAAGGCCTTATTTTTTAGGATTGATTACTTCAACACCTTCAAAGACTTTTTAGGAATCCACATGGGATCCTGGGTGATCTGGCATTATCTGTTGTCTTGCAGATCAATATAAAGCATGATTGAGAGGTTTTATCTTGGGAATTTACAGTCCCTTCCCACCCCAGGCAATGGATTGATCCATTCTAGGAGAAGCAGCAGAATACACCATCTCTTCTCCTGTGAACATGACAGAGGGGAGTGGGAGGACCAAAGGTGTTGCCATGGAAGGGCCTGTGCATAAAAAACATGACTGTGGGGGAAGAGGGCTGTTTCCGTCTGTTCACGCTGACATACAAACTCTGAGGATGTCTGATCTTTCACACCTGAGTCATCAGCTCTGATCTCACCTGCATTTTCTGTGGATGTGGCTGAAGTATTGGTGCAATGTCCCGGTATTGTTAGACAAGGAACAGAGGGAAGAAGAGGACAGAGAGTCCTACTTGATGAGACCAGACCCAACACCACCACAAGAGAGACCAGGAGTACTCTTATCAGTCAGGCACTGTCCAAAATTCAAGCCTGTTCACTTGCGTCTCACAGCCTCATTTTTTGCATCTCCTCATGTTTTCTTATCCTTATCCACTTTCTTTCTTTCCTTCCTTTCCTCCCCTTGTCTGCACACTCCACTATCGTCCTCCATCACTTCACAATTTCTGCAGCAAAGATGCCGTTACAGTAATAAAAAACACCTCCTCTAAGCCAAATTGCGTGTCGCTTTGGAGCCCTGCGAGGAGGCGATTGCGCCACAGATTGCCGTTTGTGACCTGCAACCTTGAGGTCTGGTACATGTTGACCTTCATGTGGTGGTGAACAGCAGACTGATATCTTATCTTCGTCTCAGGAGGGGCGATAGTGATGATGGATGCCTACCTAATGGGCCTTTTGTTTCACTCTGGATGAACTCTATTAGACGACACTGCCGGTGTTATTGATCTACAGCGTTCTATCAGGTTCCTTAAGGGGCCTAAACAAAGAATTGAAGGCCTAATGTTTTCTTGAATATTCCAAAGCTGGGAGACGGTGGTGCAGTTTTCTCGATCATGTAAGTGGTCTCATGGCTCCAAATCTGTAAGATTTATTTTCATTTGCAAGTGGTCACACTGTTGGTCGAGGTCATTGCTCTCACGGTCATGAACAGCCGTGGTTAAACCCCTGAGGGCACTGCAGCTATTTGACTGGCTAAGGTGTGAGGTGGGGACAGTGTGGGGGAGGCTGATTCAGGAGAATGACAGGCCAAGAGTGGAGCCAAAGGGGGCAAGTTCACCTGAGGGAAAGATAAGCCTGCATGTGCCGGAGGCTGACGATTTGAAGGTTACAGTATTATCTGGTTTTGCAGGTTGCACTTGAGAGAGTAGAGAGGAGTGAGTTTTATCACATACAGAAAGCATCTCCTTGGAGTTTTTTTGTTTTGATTACAGGGAGTGAAATTTGAGTGCAGAGGCCAGTGCAGTAGATAAGATTACGGTAGTAAAGTACTAAAACCTATTCCCCTTTGTTTAGCTCACACAATCACTTCTAAAGAATCAATACGATGCACATGGTTCTTCCGTGAGTGCTGTAAACTGCATTTCCACCTTACACAAAGTCAGGTAGGAAAGAAAGAAACAAAACAAGCAGTTTATTATTGATTTGGTCAGATCATTACGTCTAGGGACCAATTTAGCTTGGTGAGGCTGGGACTTCTGACACGCTCTCTGGACAGAGGTTTTCAATCAGTTTGAAAATGATCAATTTGCTGACATCAAAGTGCAGCTTGTGAATAAGTTTTTGTTCATTAAAATAAACTTAAAAAGCACTGAGATGTAATACTAGCCCAGTCGCCAGAAGAAAACTTTGGCATTGTACATTTCTGCACACCAGATGATACTTGTACATTTCATACATATATCAAAATTTCTAAAGTGACGTAGTTCTGATAACATGTATGAGCTGACTCTGTTATCTGGGTGGGGTGGGTGTTGGATGGCGTGACACCTCAGCGAGGCTGCAGACCCCTCTTCAAGCCAACCAACAACAATGATTGTTTTTGGGCGAGATAGCGCTGCTTTTCCAGCAGCAATTGTGCCACCACACCTGTTTTTTTTTTAAGCATGAACAATACCCTTCCTAACCATAACCCAGTGGGTTTGTGATGAAATATAACGACATATTAACCACAGTGTTGTTGAAACTTTAAGTTTCAATGTATCCACTACATCACCATAATCACTAGAATAACTGTTGTCATAGTATGTTCCCGAGGGGGGGGGGGGTCTAAAGTAGTGGTCTGCTGGTCTGCAGCGTGGAAAGCATGTCATGTGACACTCCCTCTAACTCAAGATGAAAATGTCCGCTCCATACTGTGTCACTACAGAGATGTTGATATGATACATATGAAACATGTAAGGGTAACATATTCTGGGTTTGCAGAAATGCACAATGCCAACAGAGGACTATTTAACAACATATCATACCCTCTGTCCTTGGACCCTCACAACAGAAAAGGCAAAACTCCAAAAATGAAAGAAACCTCAGGACGTGCAACAGATGGTGTGTGTATCATTTATCAATCTGGGCTTTGTTACTCACAATCTGACTACTGAACAAACTTTAAACAAAGTCCATAAATGATTGTGTAGTATGCAAATGCAAAAAAAGCATTACTATTGTTTTCCGTCTTCATACTATGTCCCAATGTTATACTTCTTATTATGATCTCCACTTTAAAATTCAGTTACATCAGCACTACACTGTAAATAAACTCTATTCTATAAAATCAAGGTCAAAATGAGTTTAGCTGTGTTTACCCTCCACCACATTTGCATCCATTATAACAAACCAGCAGCTCTTCCCTCCTTTTTCCTCATCAATGAAATACTGCGCATTCCTCAAAGTGCTCGAAGCTTTGCATATTTTAGCGCTCAGTGTGAAGAATTACAGAAATATTTCAACTCTCAACTATGGGCCATGCCTCAAACAGTCTTTCAGTGGTCACTTAGCAACTACACCAGCCTCTACCAATGCAAAACATCTGATCAATGCTACTTGGAAAAACAAGAGGTGCCTTGCCTCAAGGCTTCTGATTGATTTAATGTTTTCTAGCAGCAGGGCCTTGTTTTCCTTCTGACACATGGACTGCACAATGAGCACGGCAAACATAAAGGGCTATTGTTCACATGTTTGCATGCACTTACAGGAATGTTCAGCGTCTCTCCCGCCGATTGTTTCCTTCAGTGCTCGAATTCCACACAATGACCAAAGTGTCACAAAGTTCGAAAAGTTTGAAAAGAAAAGGAGCAAAGGCCTCAGATGTGATTATTTCTATCTTGCTGTGCAGCAGGAGGACAAAGAGAAGAGGTTACTGGCTCGGATGAGCTGGGGGCTGACAGCTCTGACAGGCTCTGGGCAGAGGTAGATAAAGATATCAGAGTGGTTGCGTACGTACTGACAGAAGCTGGATGGGAGCTTTTTATGACTCCAAATGCTCTGCGTTTCTGAATGTCTAGAGCAAAAATATTCAACTTTAGGCCCGTGCATCAAATGTGGCCCTAGATAGGGTGCTGAGTGGTCCCCCAATTTTCTAGCTCGCAATACAAATAACGTGATTAACAATGGGGATTGCTTTTGTACTTTTAGGATACATAAGGTGCCATAGTGCACAAAAGAGCATCAAAATAGGGCTTGTATATCAAACATGACAGAGGTCCTAGGTAAGCCCCTAATGTTCTAAAATCCTCAATAAGTGCTAAAATTCTAAAAATGTCCTAACATCTGAGACATGTCTTGAGATCCTAGAAATGTCCTAAAACAACAAAAACCTCCTAAAATCCTAGAAAACACGCTGAAGTTCGAGAAATGTCCTAAAATACTTGAAATATCCTAAAATTCTTAGAACTTCCTAAAATCCAAGAAATGTTCTAAAATTCTAGAAATGTCCTGAAATCTGAGACATTTCCTTGTAATACTTGAAATGTCCAAAAATCTTTAAAACATCCTAAAATCCTTGAAACATACTTAGATCTTAGAAACGTTCTTACCAAAATGTCCTAAAATCTAAGAAATGTCCTAAAATCATACATACATGTATGGGGCTGCTGTGAGTGGCCCCTGGCATCCTGTCATTTCAAAAGTGGCCCCCAAGTAAAGCAAGTTGAGTATCTCTGGTCGAGCATGTAGAGGTGATAGGGAGGCAATAAAGAGAAGATGGGCAGAAACAGACAGCAAGAGAGGACAAACTAGAGTTTTGGGGTAAAATGGAAAAAAAATGCATATATGTTTTGCTGTGACATCATGTTATGGCATAATTGCACAGAGGTCGGCACTGGGTTGTTATAGCGTGCAACAGCGGACTTTGCCCTTCAGCAGATCTGCACCTGTAGGGATTTTGTGAGGCCAAAATGTGATGCAGTATTGATCAGCAGGCCAGTAACTGCAACTCTGGTCAGCACTTAAGAGCACCGCCACTGATCGATACTCAGTGTAGAGAACAGTACACTTTGCCATACACTCTTTACGTGCACGGTAAAAAAAAAAAAAAAGCTGATGGGCAAACACACACATACGCATGAGAATGTCTCTAACATAACAAATCAAAATGTTCCTGCAAAAGTTTAAAAACTCACAGCATTTACTTTTAATCTATCTCCAGAGAGACAGCAGTCAGGGAGAAGAGAGTGAGGCGGCAGTGAGGTATGCGTGGAAAAAGGCCTTGAAATCAGGGAGCGTTGGAGTGGGAATGGCCAGGGAGATCTGTTAGGGAACACTGAAAATCTGGATGAAGTGTATAAAAATTGCTTGGAATTTAGAGACATGCTGCAGCTGTCTCTACTGAGCACACACATATAAGATAACCACACAAAACTCAGACAGATCTAATCAACACACACCTGTACACACACACCTGTTATTGTACGATTACAGTGAAAATGCGCCACGGCTCTTTCATTACACCGTTCTACCTCGATAGACTCTCTTTGGGATTTATTAGGGTAAAATCCAGCCGGGCCGAGTGAAGCAGCGAGATGAGAAAGACACAGACAGAGAGAGGGGGGATAATGCACGCAACATTAATGCTTCAATTCCCGCACGATTCATACTTGAAACACACACAGGTGCTCGCAGAAGAGGCGCCTTGTCCCGACAAATAGACATGACTACGCTGCACTCGTCTACACCCTTTCCTCCAAAACACACACACATGCACACTGATCCATAGTTCACTTAACAAAGAGTTGACTCTGTGCTCACTGAACTGCGACTGTGTGTGTGTGTGTGTGTGTGTGTGTGAGAGAGAGAGAGAGAGAGAGAGTAGCTGTCCTTGCTACAAAATGAGGACTGAAAAAAGTTTTTAAACAACAGAGAGAGATCGTTTTTGAAAAGTGATTGGGATACACGACCATGAAATTCTGGGTCACTACCTGTGTTTAAAATAACAATTTGGCTAACAGACAATAGTAATACTAATAATAATAATAATAATACGATTTGTTGTTTTTATTGTTGTTTACTTTCTTTTTGTTGTTATTTAGTCCCCCTTTGTGCCAGGGAAACAAAAAAAATCTTCATTATAAAAGAAATTACTGAATTGTAAAATTCTGTGAAGCAAC
The DNA here is from genome assembly GCF_026936395.1 of Plectropomus leopardus. NCBI lineage: Eukaryota > Metazoa > Chordata > Actinopteri > Perciformes > Serranidae > Plectropomus > Plectropomus leopardus. The sequence goes on along the minus strand of NC_142184.1, from coordinate 6,811,838 downwards.
CTTTAATATAAACTTCTTTCACATGAAAAACTTTTTTTTAAATAACTGCTTCAAAGGCTTTTTTTTAATATATAAAATATATCATAATCCCTTTCTAATATTTATTTTCTATTGCTGTAAAACAAGTAAAACAAGTATCATTCCAAGTTTCTTGCCAAAAATTACATTTTAAAAGATCAAATTGAACACATCATGAGTACGTTATAATTTACCATCAACAAATACTCATTTTTACTGAATAAAGCTTGAATTTATCATAATGGATACTCTGGCACAGATGGGCTGCTCGTAAATTCGGAGCGTTGTTGGAATAAACCTTTTAGTTTTTCAGAACACCACACTCTCGGAGAGGCAGAGCGCCAAGCAAAGTGAATGTATGATGACCTTCACCGTTTGTTAATTCATGTAGAAAAAAAAAGCTTTTCTTCGAATGTCAGCGCTCTGACTTTAGTAAAGAGTGTCAGATTGGATTTACAAACGCATCTGATGCAACGCGATGTAACCTCTGTCAGCAGTAAGTTGCAGCCACCAGATGCTAACAGCTAATATTAACTCTCCTCCTTCTGATCAACACAGATTAGTTGTTCACAACAGGGTGCATCCCCTGATGCATCAATAGTGAGTTAACGGCTTCCTTTTGTGTCGTGGCATCCCGACATCACTCTTCACCCTGAACATGTTTTCTACTGTCCCAGAGATGACGGGACATGATTCAATCCCTGCTTTTTTAGCCTTTGTAAAACTGATGTGACACAACTGAAAAACCACGGCTATCGACGAATGTTATCTTATTTGCATTCAACAAGACAAATATTGGCCGATATCAATGTGCGGCAGATACATTTTGGCCGGTTCTCGTTTCTTCAAAAGCCTTTTTGAGAGTTACGATTTGGTTTTAAGGTTCAGATTACAGTTAGGTTTACATCAGGGTCAGGCCTGCAGTGGTGATGGTTTTGGTTAGGGTCAGGGGCTACAGAATGTATTATGTCCACGATGGTCCTCACAAAGATAGACGTACAAAATGTGTGTGTGTTTATGTGCGTGTGTGTGTATGTGTGAGTTAAGTAATGCCCCAGCTGGGTTCCAGCAGAGTGCAGCATAACACGCTCATGTTGTTTTTCCTGACCCCCAAGACAAGGTTCTGCACAGGCACGCACAGCACCTCACACAACCCTAAACTCCTCCTGACTGACACACACACACACACACACACACACACACACACACACACACACACACACACACACACACACACACACACACACACACACACACACACACACACACACACACACACACACACACACACACACACACACTCTACTCCAAAGTGCTTCCTCACTCCCTAAAGTCTGAACATGGATCAGGAGAACAATAGGCTCCATTAGTCCACCCTCTGTTCCCTCCCTTTCTCAGAGGAGATATTTCCTATAGTTGTGCAATTACTTTGAATGAATAAAAACACCCCTGAGCATTAAAAAACTGTGTAACCTTGTCTGAGGGAACAGATCTTGGCCCAGGAGGCAGCGATAGTGACTCTTTGGCTGCCACCGTGTGTGAGCCACTCCTCTTGGCTTGCATGGCGAGTGGAGCGCAGCGGTGTAAAGCATAATTAAAAGTGCAAGATTTCACTTTGTTGTTTGCACATTGGACGTCTTCATGCACTTAAAAGAGCTCAAGATTAACATGCATTCAGCTCCAAATTAACACTGGATATTTATCAAAATAAAAAGGCAAACAAAATCTCGCCACAGCGCGCACACACATGCAGGGGCAGATTTCATTAAAAAATACAAACAGTTCCTAATCAAGGCCGCTGCTCTCTGTCTGTCTCCGGGCGTCAGAGTCATGCCGGCTAGATAAGCAGGACTCATTCTATTGTGGACAAACCATCAAAAAAAGGTTTGACTTCCTTTCAACTCCTCACTGCAGCATTTCTGACAGAAACGGCTCTTGAGTCAAACTCTCTTATGAGGCATTTTCAAAGCGCAACCACTTCAAACAAACAGGTTCATTGCACCGATGGGATTTTGTATAACTTGGACGGCTTTCAAAGAGAATCCGGTCTTAATATGGCCACAGTGCAGTGATGTTTGAGAATATCGCCACTGTTTTTTGCACCACGTGGGCAGCAGCTCAAACCCAATGCCCAGCATGTGACCGGCAGACCGACGCAGAGCAGCCCCGACTTAAACCGTCACATGCTTAACTTATGCTCGACCGGTCAGTGGTAATCTGCCGTGATTGGCAGACACATTAAATATGAGATGTGCTTTACAATCACATGCTGCCCTCATGCTGTGCTGGTGTAGGCTAATCCGAAATCACTGATATTCATATCAAACATGAGGCTGGCCGGCCGTCAAATAGGGCAAAGTCCAGACTCGAGGGCAAAGTAGAGGAGAATTTCCTCGAAGGAAGTATTGTGTGTTTGAAAAACTCAGTAGGAGCATGATATATAAAAAAAAAACATAGACGATTATAAAAACGCAACAGGTTTCATTTGATATATTTCAAAAAGTAGCTGCAGCCCAGAGTGCTGAATAGAAAGCTTGGGATGTTGAAATAGTGCTGTAGCTGCAGGCTGTCACCAGTAAGCAAACACTTGAGCTCGGTTTGTACTGGAATATTTACACACACCATGTTATCTCGCTCCGAAAGGACCGAAGCATGCGAGTATGTGCGAGTCTATTTTTGAGGGTAATCTGAGGGTAAATACATGTCAGCCACTGGACTGCTGCAGGCAACTATTTCCCTCCAAAGCAATTAAGCGTTTAATTTAATATCTTGGGCCAAAGCTGCTAAATAATAAATACATCGGGGGATGAACGGCGAAGAAGAAAGAAGGTCAGAACGCTGTAATCAGCAGTGGTCTGGTTGGATTTAAAGGGGACCTATTAGGCTTTTCTCTTTTAATATATTTATAGCTTTACAATGAAGGATGTTTATATTAAAAAGGGACAAAGTTTCAAATAAGGAAATAAATGTATGTAGAAGTAATTCCTGTAAGCAAACAATTCAGACTCTACCGTTTTAAACACTCTATTTCCAGTTTTTCAACTCTGGCCACAGTTTGACATCATGATGTGCCAGATTTTTACTACTTCTAGCAGAATCCAGCTCCGAATGACTTCACCAGCACAAAATGGCAGCGCCTGTATCTGGGATAATTTAGCCTAACTTACGCATGGCGGGTCCCTCTTTTTTTACAGTCTATGATCGCTCTTGATTTCAGATCATATTCTCCATCCTATTACTTATCAAGTTTCAGGTTCATACTTGTGTTTAGAGGCTTTTATTGGTGATCTTTTTTTTCACAGTAAAAAGTGCAGCTAATCTCGTTACAATCATTCCCCAACTGCAATGAGGGTCCTGAGATACTGACATACAACAAACACTGACCAATCAAAGTAGCCAAGGTTTAGAGAGTTTTAAATGACTTAAAACTTGAGTTTTTCAAGCAGGTGAATACAAGTGTTGCAGCACATATAGTATGAGAAATTAAAATGGTTTTTGACCATTAAAGCACATAAATATGTTGTAGAAACTCTAAATACAAGTATGAACCTGAAACTTGATAAGTAATAGAAACCCAAACACAGGAATGCATACGCCCACATACACTCGAAAACTCCCTCATACTAACACACTTTCTCACACACTCACACACACACACACACACACACACACACACACACACACACACACACACACACAAAAAAAAGAATAAATACGCAATTTCAGGACAGCCATCAAATTCTCCTCCACGACAGGAAACTGATTTTCATTTAGGCTGTCGAGTGGAGACGGTAAACATGAATTCATTGCTAACAGCATGTGGCTTTGTGTATCTGTGTGTGTACAAGAAAACATGCTGAAGTTCAGAGTCCAGCGACTATTGCTCTCCAGCCTAATGACCCAGCAAGAGACAGACACCGCTGAGTGACTGGATTGGCGCCAATCAACACATGATTGTTGTGACATTTCCGACTAGCCATTATCTGCAATTGGCCGTAATTCAGTGGCGCTGCTGATGACTTAATTTAGCCCTCCCCACAACTAACAGACAGCGTGGCTCATCTCCTCCCAGATGGGGCGTAGGGCTTAGCCCAGACCTCTTCCCCCTTCTAATCCTCCCCTACTTCTCTCTCTCTCTTCGCCTCATCGTTTTCCTCTCCTCTTCTACTTCAGCGCTGTATTGAAACCGCCTGTAGCCTGCGACGGAGAATGTCAAATGCCTCCTTGTCCTCATTACGGAGTTTCCCGAGGCACCCCTTTCCACCAAAAGCCATTCATTTCTCATATACTTGCACGGCGTTCAACCCTGTTGCTGCCTGCCGAACACAAAGGCAAACATTACTGTCTTAGAGCAGAGTTGTTATTATTACCTCACATTTACATATCTTTTTTTTTTTACTCCCACATTGCTCACCCAGTTTTGTTTATGAGTGATTTTCCGGTGCAGACAACTCAAAGGAAATATATTATTAATGTATCATCAAATGGCCTTTGATTTCACAGGATTGGCAAGGAGGGCTCAAAATAGACTACGTGAGGCAGCGTGGAGCATGGTTAAGAAGCAAAAAAAAAACAAGAGAATACTGGATGTGAAGTAGATCAAAGAGATGCAAAAAAACATCCTGACAGCTAATCACAAACAGAAAACGCCACAAAGCAGGAGTTCTAGTACTGTATGGTTTGACAGAATATTATTTTGTTCTTTAATACCATTAGAAAACCCAGAAGAAGTAAGTCCTGTCAGAAATTTAGAGACACCTGGTCCCCCTTTTTACAATTCGCTCTGTAATGGTAAACCTCCTCCCTCTCACTTAACTTTGCTTTTGACTTTAAATGTCTAAACAGGTGATTTGTTACGATGTCAGGGTATTCTGACTGAAATAAGTGCCATATTTATGTGGCTTTGTGGATAAGCCTGTTTTTTTTATGTGCTAAAAGAAGATATACACATTGTATTAAATTATGTAAAAATTGTTATTAGGGCTGTCAGTGTTAGTGCTTAAAGCGTGATGCGATTAAGGTCCATACAAAACGCGGTCGTTTTTTTAAATCGCATTAATCGCTTGACGAAGTTCCTGTCTCTAAGAGGATGTACCAAGTTTTAAAGCGAGTGCAATGATACTGGTATGCTATGAAACTTAAAAATCCTGAATGAAAACAGGTCTCCCCATTACAGACATGCCCACTTTATGCTAGTCCAATGCAGTTTTTTGCTGTTATTTGATTCCTAATCAAAAAAAGTACTGCTTTATCTAACTTCAAAGCTATGGTAAATCGTAAAATAATGAAATAAGTGATAAAAATGTGATTAATCACAATGAAGTATTTGAAATTCGGCAATTAATCCTGAGTTTAAAAACTTAATCATTTGACAGCTGTAATAAGTATATGTATGGATGCTCCAAATGCCTGTTTCTGTCAATGCATATGTTTTTATGTGTATATGCAGTACAATTTTGTACTAGGTAAACTATTTAAAGTTTCAAATTGTCAAAACAATTCAATCACCCTTTGCTGTCATATACATTATTATTTATTTTTGTTTCATTCGTATATATTTTTTATTTTTCAACTATTACCACTGTTGTATTTATTTTTTATCAACTTATTTTTCCTTTTTTCCCCCAATTTATTCACTTTTGGGGGGTCCAGGGAGGGTGGTGTGTGTGTGTGTTTGTATATATACCAACTGAAAAACAAAAAAGAATATTATTTCATATTGTAACTGTGTGTGCACGTGCATGTGTTGCCAGAGAGGAAGTTAGACCTCGCTCCCAGAGAGATCCCCACCAGGGCTGGGATCAAGCTAATTGGTCTCACTGCACTGTCTTCCTCCTGTTCTTAAACACAAAGATGCACACATTCATGCACGTCTGACAAGCACTCAACTTTGTTCTGAGCTAAACCCAAAAAAATCACCTCGTGCAATCGTGGTCTATAAGAGTCTGACAGGCTTCAGTTTTACCTGTCCTCAGGTGAGCGGAGTTAAAACAGATGTGAGCCTGTGTGTCAATTTAATCCCCGTTCTGCGATTCTCTTTGAATCTTTAAAGGGAGAAAGAGAATATACTGTATCCCTACTCTGGGGCTTGGATGTCAGCAGGTGTAACTGATAGTGTTTGGGTAGTTAGCCGTCGTGACTCGATACTTTCATCCTCGATACTGTCATCTACAAGCTCCGCTGGTTGTCGAGGAAAGCCACAGACAGAATGCACTCTTGTCAGTTGAGTGTCAGAGACAACAGACACTCAGCGTCGCAGGTTGAGATGATTACCTTCCACCTGCAATCTGCTGGAGCGGTAAAGCGACTCGCATGCAATGACAAACGTCATCATTCTTCAGTCTGGAAAAACAGGCTTCAGATGGAAACACAACACTGCTCAGAAACTCCCCCGAAACCGACAAACAAGTGTGGCTAGTTCTACAAACACGGCGAGCTAATAGGCGAGCCTCCCTCTGGAGACAAAGGGGAGGCGCTGATGAGTTTTACATGAGACTGAGGAGGTAAAGTGATGAGCACAAAAGGTAAATGCACCTGCTCCCTGTGAGCCAAAGGATGTCCTTAAAAGGATGGTTCGGATATTTGGAAGTGGGGTTAAATTAGAGACACTATTTAGTCAGCGTATTACCAAGAGAGGGGACCATATCTTTGTTTTGCAAGTCAAAAGTAGGTCTCGAGCCTTTGCACACATGTCCCAGGTCATGTAAGGCAAGTCCCAAGTCCTAGAAAATGTAGTGCTAAAGTAAGTAACAGGTTACACACTGAAAATATTCTCATTTTAGCGTCCACTTGAACTGACCGACTTTTTAGGTAGGCATTTTTTAAGTGGTTAAAATACACTTTGCTGCCGCCCCCCAATTCCCAAAAGTACATTAGGGCCCTGAATGTCATCTACTGTCTGTATTACACTGACTTTGAGTAAGTACCTCATAAAACCCCACTTACAAAAATCCAAACTATCCCTTTAACTGCATTTTTGCTACCAACTTGAGGGGAAGTCATTGGTTACTTTCACATCAAAAGCAGCACTTGAGTCACCGCTGTAGGTTCACTAAACATGACATCTTTTGATGATGTTTACATGCACTGCATTAGAGGCATTGTTCCCCTTCCCGTCGACGGGCCCTCTTTCCTTTGAGGCCACCACTATAAACCACAAAGACGAAGAATATAAAGCCCGCTCCACTTTAGCCAGTCTCCCACATAAACCATCCGTAGATGAACAAGAGGAAAAACAGAAGGACAGAGGAGATAAAAAGAGAAAAAAGGGGAGGCGGGGGCAGGAGGGGGGGTGGAGGTGGTTTTGACAGAGGGCTGAGAGGAGGGAAGTGTGGGGCCACTTATGCGCCCTGCCACCCTGCATCACCAAGCAGCCAATGATGGATGAATAGGAGCACATCCCAATAATAGAAACGACTTGGGCACCGATCATTAGCTGAGTAACAGCAGGCTTTTGGGAAATCATGAGGGTGCATGTGTGCCTCTATTTATGTTTATGTGTTAAATTCTATCTAGTTCAGAGTGGCGTCATTTGTCAAGCTCTCCAGCAGCAAACCTACAGGGGACAAATGTCAAATGTGTTTCTATTTCTGAGGTAATATCAAGGCCAAAGGATTGGAGTGAAAACAATTTCTACTCAACCCTTTAACAGCTCGCTGCGTCCACACCGAAGTCAAACAGAGACCGCCGTGATCTTTCCTCGGCATCGTTACAACTCGTGATCATCAGTTATTCATGCAAACTTGGAATCAGGCTGTTATTTGCAGGGAAGACAAAGCTGGTCGTATATTTGCATATCGTAGAGGCGGCGCTCACTGTAGCGCGGAGATAAAAAAACGGACAATAAATCAGGGTAAACAAACAGATGGCTGGAACAAACAGAGCACAGAGGGAACAGAAGGGTTGAGATGGAAGAGAAAACACAGGTATCAAGGACCTGCACAGACTGACGCTCACGCTGTTCTAACTCTCATCTGCATACAGCGTTTAAGGACTACACCGATGGGTTTTTCCACGTTTCAGATCATTAACTCTAACAAGTCGCTCATATTTTACATTTCCGCTCGCTGTTTTGGAAAACAGAGCCTACTGTAGCAATGATTTCCTACTTTTAGGCAGCAATTGGTTTCATTCATTTCACTAAGATCATGACAATCAGAATTTACCTGAGATTGCTTAAGCAGTAATCATTTAATCACCTCTGCCGTAGACCACTTCAAGGCATCTTTTGGTTGCTAGGAAATGACACTGTTGTTTGGCTTACACGTCCAGTCCACACATTACTGCATGAAAACACCATCTGAAAGGCTGAACTTTAGTCCTCCTGAACTGAAACACACACTGTGGGAAATGGCAAAATTAGTTTTAGGACCTTGCTACTCAATGGTAGGTTGTTCCCTTTGACTAAGTACAAACTTTATCAGTATGTTTACAGTTAAGTTGAGCTATTATAGCTTGATTAGACCAAATTTTGGTTTTGATTATGACATTGTATTGTGGCTTTCTAGTGCACAGTTTAGCTTTGTTTGTTTGTTGGTAGCTGAATCACAACTCACAGATGTTGGAAAGTCCTTGAACACATAAACAAGGAGCTTTCTAAAGCTAAAGGTCAAAAAGTGAAATGAAATAAAACAAGAATGTAGAGAAACTACATTCTACTGTCTACAAAAAACGAATAACAACAGTCATGAGTTAGTAATGTGGTTAACGGCCTTGAACATGAAAAAAACAATTATTGTGTTGTATTGAAACTCTGATGAGTCTGTGTGTTGTGCTGTTGTGGTAAACCACTGAATGAATGTCTAACATCAGCAGCACCATGACAGCATCAGTGATGTAAAATTCCTGTAAGTCTGTGTGGTCTCACGGTCACAGAGGAATCCCTCTCATCCACAAGCTGCCATTCAGTGGATGTGTGACTCACAGCAGAGGTGAGTAAGTCATCAACCGCATCCCTGCCAAACCACAGCAGCTTTTAAGTCACCCTGGGAGAGCCTGCGTGTGTGTGGCAGATATCCTCTGCCTCAGTCTTTATCTCATTTCAGCTGGTTTTCAGGCAGCAGGGAGACAGAAAATAACGCCACAGTTCCACATATTGCTGTAAATTTGTGCTAAGTGCTTTCCTGTTGTTTGACTATCATTTCTGACAATTCAGTTTTGTAAAAATTGTTAGGATTGCATGTATGTTGGTGGGTGGATATTGGATCTCTTTCTCTGCGATGGGAGTAGTGGGTGTCCCCGAGCTACAGAGGGGATATTGTCTTTCTTAAGCTGAAAAAAGTATGAGTTATGGTGATGAATCAACAATGCTGATGCTCGTGAGCAGACAAAAGTAGGCATTAGATATTAGGGGTCGGAGTAGAGAATTCCTACACACAGTCCTATCACTTGCAATAAACTTTAAATACATAACATTTTGGTCCTTCACGTGATATATGAGGTAACCTGATGAAGGTCTAAGGACCAAAACGTGTATTGAAATAAAGTTTATTGCAACTAATGAGACAGTATGCGGGTATTCTCTTTTCTTAACTTTACATATTTTGGTGCTACGCAGCTGTCTCCACATAATCGAAGGTGTGAATGTGCCTCCACATAGTATTTGGAGTGGGAAAAAATCTACTTAGTTTTTAATCTTAAATCAGTGTACTTTTTCAATCAATATTTTATTATGCCCAAATCGATATAAATGATCACTTTTCATTTATTTACTTTTTCATATGTTAACAACATTTAACCAGGTGCAGAGAATATATGACAGTGTTTGTGTGCAGTGACCACAGACCTCCAATTCTTAATTTTAGTCTATGCAAAGGTGAAAACAAGTTAATGCTTTAATTGCTGTAATTTATGAGTGACGTGATGTAACGCACCGAGGCGAGAAAGCACAAAAAGGCAAATGGTCGAGGACACAAACCTTCAGTTACTGGCTGCAGCAATTTCTATTCATGTCAGTGTGAATCCCAGTGCAAAGGTCGAAATGAGCAAACTTTCTGTTGCTGCCATTACACAAGTTAGACCAAGCCTAACTCGCAACGCTGCAATTTGCACTGGAAGAATTCAAGTTGCTACAGCCACTGAAGATTTGTCACCAGGTGTGGTCTGATAAGCAGAGCAAAAGAGCGAAAGCAAGGCAAGGAGGGGCAAATCAATGAACTGCAGTGCAGCTCTATAATGAGATTTTACACATTTTATATACTAAAAAGAAATTTAAAAAAATGTACATTTATATTTTATTGACCACTTTTCTTTGCAGTATATGATGCTGCCTAACTAACAGAAAGACTATCTGACATGTTTTTGGAAACATGTCTCTGTGGTCCCTCATACAGTCATTAAAAGTTTATGATTCAACATTTCTCATAGTCTGGTGTTAAACAAGCAAACAAGAATTGCAATTAATCTTTATATTAAATTGCAATACTTGTAAAATCATTAATCCAAGTATTATGGTGGTATCAAATCAGGAAAAAAAAGCATAACATCCCAGCCCTGTTAGATATTATGTACAAAGCTAAGAACCTGTGATGCTGATTAAGAGTCTAGAATCACAAAAAGCCAAGATCACAACATACTTTTTATAAAAATTAAATATTCAACAGAACTAAACCTCAAAGAGACGGCTACATCTATCTGTGCTGCAGAACAACTCAGCAAAAACACAAAAGACTATTTTCTGCAACATTTGAATCCCGGAGAGGAAACACCTTCCTTTCACAGACACCAGTAATATTTGCAAAGCAAGCACAGAGCACTCACATTAGCATAACAGACACATCTCACGTGACACAGCACATTGTGATCGCAGCACTGAAAACAAGACGGTGTGCATGTTTCATGACAAGGGGATCTATTTCTTCTCACTCCCATATGTCCAGTCTGGAGCCGTCTCGTGCTGAACCGCTGTGAGAGGTCACACGGGTCAACGGACAGGCGGGTGGCTGTCAAAAACAATCTGAACTTTATCCATCATTTGTGTGTGTGTGTGTGTGTACATGTGTTGGGCACCCGTGCTTGCGTCTGCATGTGTGTTTACTTCTATAAATGTGAGCTGCCAGTTCATAAGGAACCCCCTGACACACAGGCTCTTAGGCAGCCTGGGCACGCAGACAGCAGCAGCAACACCATCCCATAACAGCTCTGCTAAGCCCAGTCAAGAGGAAGTCTGATATCATGAAAGTAGTGAGACCCTGGACATTGGCCCTCCTCGGACTAGCTCAAGGCAACTCCGTTTTCAAAAGCCAAATTTTAGACCTTTCAAGTCAGCATTTGAGCCAGCTCTTTGGCTCAAGATTTCACTTTTTCCTCAGCCAAGGCAAGCCGCTTTGCCCAGTTAGCAACTGTCTGAAAGACTGATTCATCAGTCTGCTCTGTACTTAGTCTGTGGAGTAAATAAGCTTGAATCCAAAAGACCTGTTGACATCAGATCATTCAGGACAGTTTAGGATGCTTCAACATTTTTTACACATGCGACGGAGAAAACAGGTTGCACATCTACATAACAGAAACACCAGTTGGACCGCATTCCTCCGCAGTGAATGAATCCACCAGAGAGAGTAAAGGAAGTTGAAGCATCCAACCAGTACAACCACTTGAGAGTGATTTTCTGCGGAGATGGTTCAGTGTGAACGCTTGACTGGAATCATAATAGGTTAAGAGACTTCCAGACCATAAAACCTTGAAACCACTTTTTATTTACAGGACATGTGCCTGAGATATGATGAATGGCTGGCATACAAATGATGAGCCTGTAATGATGGTTGATTCTGTTTTGATACATGATAGTAAAGAAAGGAAAGTATTGCACACAAACCAAGACAAATAACAGCTTTATCTAAAAACACATTTGGATATTAAGACTTTAAAAAAAAAAATTGCTGTTGTCTGAATAATGAGAATTACCACCTCGTGGTTGTATGCCACAATGCACCAGTGAAGTTGCACTTCACACGGACACTTCACACACATCTTCCCCCCAGCAGCACAGAAGATATAGAAATCAGCACAGTTTTAAGAATAGTATCACTAATTTAGTATCTGCCCAAATGTCTCCCCTTCTCTTCTTGAGTTATGATGTTGAATAATGGTCACAAAAATGTTTTATGCTGAATATTATGATGTCATCATTATTTTATCCTATTAGACAATTTTGTGAAATGTTATCATAATAAGGGTATGAATTCTCAAGTAAAGTTGAAAATGTTTTTTGAGGTCACAGTAACCTTGACTTTTGACCTCCGACCACCAAATTCGCATCAGGCTTTTCTTGAGTCCAAGTGGACATTTGTGACAAATTTGACGAACGTCCCTCGTAGCCTTCAAAGGTCACACTGACATTTGACCTATGACAACCAAAATCTAATTAGTCAATGTTAATTCTGTTAATTCCCTTGAGACCCTCTTTAGATACCACGTTCATGACAATGTCACGGACAAGGTTACAGTAACCCCGACGTATGGCCTCCGACCAATAAATTCTCAGTTTATTTTCAAGTCCCAGTGGACGTTTGTGCCGAATATGACAAAACTCCCTCATGCCCTTCTTCGGATATTGCCTTCATGAGAATAAGATGGCATAAGACATAAGGTCACACTGACCTTTGACCTAGGATCAGGTTTGTGTCAAATTTAAAGAAACTCCCTCATGGCGTTCAAATGCCAAATTCTAATCCATCCGCTCTTGAGTCCAAATGGCTGTTGTGACAAATTTGACGAATGTCCCTGATAGTTTTCTTAAGGTATTGCATTCACGTGAATAAGACAAATACAAGGTGACACCGACCTTTGACCACCAATATCGAATCAGTTTATAGTCTACAACGAGTGGACTTTTGTGCCAAATCTAAAGAGATTCCCTCAAGGCATTCTTTAGATATCGCATTTACGAGAATAGGAAAGAGGGACGTCAGGACAACCTGTAAAGATAATCCCTCTGTCCTTTGCTATCACCGGTGCAGAGGAATAAAAATGTCCTTTTGATGTAAATACATTTGTGGCATTGATCCTTTTCGTGCCATTCCAATTGCTCAAAGTTGGGAATTTTAGGAATTCAAGCACAGTCTCGTGTTGGGCAACGACATAATCTTAAGCCTTGATATTTAAATGAAAACTCCCTTGGCACCAGAAGAAACTGTCTTCTTCAAGTAAAAGTTTCACCATAATCTCCTAACATGGAGAGACAACAATGCAAACAATGTGAAATGTTTGCCAGAACAAGCACCTGTTGGTAACCATACACTGCAGAAACTTCACAGCCGTTCTCATTGTGTGCTCAACAAAACCAAAATAACTGCATTCCACGCATGATTATCATTCCCAGATAAACACTCCGCACCCTGCTGCATGCTGCAAACACTGACAACAATGAAGTAATTTGTCAAAACACTAGAGCAGATATGAAGGTATTACCAGCGCATTACATCATTACCGGTTTCACTCATGTCATAAAAGCGCATCATTCACACTGACACTTTAGAAACATCTTGAGCTGGCATAAATATTTTCCAATATTTTGGATGTTAGACTGAACAAATTGTTCTTACTGAGGCGGTTGTTGGAATGAACCCTGGAAAATATGAAAGCTGACAGAGCCAAAACCAATGATAATCTTTTTTCAGCAAACATCAGAAAACACTGTAACAACACTGAAGGTCATCGTGCGGACAGGAAATGCAAATACATTTTGAAACGGGCTGCAGAGCTCTCGTTTACTAGTTTAAAGTTTGAACCCTGTGGTGCGTTAGGGTCAACGGGTAATTGAATACATGCAAGAAGTGTTGCCCTGAATTAATTCAACATGACCTGATCAGCACCCTTAAAGCAAGTGAGGACACTCCACTCTACATGGGTGTTAGACATTTAAATGAAATCTAACCAAATTTAAGACTGATTTTTGGACAAGTAGTCTTTTTCTTATTTAAGCATTGCAGGGAAGCATATGTGTTTATGGGGGAATGTGGTTATTAGAGTCACTTTATCAATCAGACAGCTGCAGCTTGTCTAAAATGCTGCTCTTCTTACTGACGCCACGAAAGTGGAGCACATTACACCGGTCCTTCGATCACTGCAGCTTCCTGTATGTCAAAAGATAGTTTTAAAATACTGTTACTTGTATATAAAGCCCTACATGGTCTCGGGCCTGAGCACATTTCAGACATCACAGATTTACGTGTACAATACGATGCATCTAGACCCCTCAGGACATCTGGGACAGGTTTGCTCTGTGTTCCCAGGATCAAAACCTGGAACAAACTCCCTGAATACCTGAGGTCTGCTGAAACTGTTAACTCGTTTAAATCAGGGCTTAAAACATTATTGTTCACTGTTGCTTTCCAATGACTTTTCCCCCTCTCTCTCTTGCTCTTTGATTGTCTTTAAGTGTTGGAATGTAATTTTAATGTCTTCTCATTTCTGTTATTGTATTTCATGATTTTCTGTGCCCCTGTAAAGCACTCTGAATCACCTTGTGTCTGAAGGGTGCAACAGGTTGGTGCTAATACAATGTAAAAAGACAATATTAAGAATGGGATTTTTATTTCTTTTTTTAATAACTCACATGATGCCAGAAGCGGCTACCCCCCAGGTATTTTTACATTATTCAAGCTGGTGCCGATTCTAAAAAGTTTAGACACCCCTGGCCTAACTGGTCAAAAATGTTCTCAGTGGTTGACTGATTAAAGGTTAACTGCTGACATCCCTTGTTTAAGATTTGCAACATCAGAAATGTAGATTTTCAGGCAGAAGACCTTTACTTATTTTTACAAAAATCGGATAAATAAAATTAAATAAAATGTTTGTGGTAATTAATACTTTTAAAGGCTAATATCTATATTGAAAAAATGAATTTACAACTTTTTTAAGTTTGCTGTCTACAAACCAGGAGCAATAAAGCAGACAGAACAGTGGTTTTCTACTGTCTCTCTTCAACAGCTGAATTTGTTTGTCGCAACACATCATGTCTGAAAACTATTCAATCAATCCGTCATGCTGTATGTCGAGTTTGAATGACTGATACTGGAGGATACTCCAGTGACTGCATCACTACAACGTCAGGATTGCAGAGAGACACGTCCTTCTGCTCACTTTACACAGTGAGTAATGCGCATGTGATCCCTTGAGTCAATTTGCTTGAAGACCTCAAAAGAGCTGGCAACGCGCAGGCAGCTGCTAAAGCCTGGGGGCAAATTTGTTGCTGTGTGTGTTTTGGCCATAAAAAAAGCCAAACACCTGACAACCAAACACACATTCACAAGTGAAGAGGGTGCAAGTCCTCTTCTCATTTCATGGGCAGAGAGATTCTGCAATTTGTGTCCTGGGATTGGCTTATTAACAGAAAATAAGAAAAAGCCTTCATGAGCAGAATACTGAGAAGGCACGCTGTCAAAACAGATAGAATCACTGGTTACTGTGAGCTCGCTAGCACCCGCCGCGAAGGCAAAACATCATGAATAAGAGCTGTGAGTCAAATACACTATGAGCAAGACGTCGTCCTCCCCGTGTCCTCAACTTTTCATAAAGATCAGGCCGCTGGGCACATGCAGCAGCTCCGGATGCGTTGGTTGCCTTAACAGGGGTGAGATTGGACCAGATCAATAACCTGTTAGAGAAGCTAACAGGCACCCATGAATTCTAATGAGGACACTCAGGGAACCTCATCTCCACAGAGCATGACATCTCACCACGGAGGGAGGATAATATTAGTGAGAAAATGGCTCCTTCGACATCAGGACCAATGTATCTTCAGACAGACTTTGAGTCAAATCTTTGCAGCCATTTGTCTTAATATGATGTCCTCTGTTTGTCTGTCCATGACTGAACAGCATTAAATAAACCTGAGTATGTCCAGTCAGACTCATGATGTAAGCTTAATTTAACCATTGGTAGCATCTCTCGCTTAAAAGGCACAGTTCGACACCTTGATCAAGAAAACATATTTCACCTCTTACCTGTAGTACTATTTATTAGTCTAGATTTATTTCGGTGTGAGTTGCAGAGTGTTGGAGATATCGGCCATGGAGATGTCTGCCTTCTTTCCAAAATAATGGAACTATATGGCACTCAGCTTGTGGTGCTCAAAATGGTAAAAACAAAAAAGACAGCAATGTCTCTTTCCAGAAATAACCACCAATTCAAAGGTATTCATATTTTTCAACTGCATAGAAGGCCTAGTTTTGCAGAAGGACATCGTTCCAGCAGAGAAATTTGCATTTAAAGCACCAAAAATCTGCATTTGAAAAACTCAACAGTCTCTTTCCAGAAATCATGACCCAGTTACTCAAGATAATCCACAAACCTTGTTGTGAACAGTTTCATTCAGGAACTATTTTCTTTCTACCAAACTACACCCGCCAAACAAATCACCACACAGAAGTACGTGTGCATCTGCTCCTAGCTCATCTAACAACACTGAGCCAGCTAAAATTTCAGAGGGGCTGCGGAGGACGCAATAAATGTTTCGATCTCATGCCGTCATGGGCATGACCCTTTTGACCATGAGTAGATGCATGCTTCCTTCTGCAGAGATTTCTTTATATGGTCATCTGTTCCAGGCACACTACTGCCAGTCTTTACATCATGTAGCACACACTGTTACATGCAGCTAAATGATAACATCAGGGAAATTCTTGGTTGCTGATGTGAATTTCATCCCTCTTTTAGATCAGATTCCAGCTGTAACACATCCAGATTTTGGTTATATTGGTGATTTAAAATAATAATTTGATGGTAAAAGGTGCAGCTGGACTCTGTTACAGTTATTCTCTGTCTGGAAGTACAGTGTTACAAGTAGCTACATGCTAACATAAAGGAAACATGTAATCTTGGTTACTAATGTTACTAACTTCTCTCTGATATCAGATCCTATTTCTGCAGGAACATTACTGCACTTAATCTAGCTCACTTACCACCACTGAGTTAGCTGACACAGCTCGGACAAGGGGGAGGCCATTAATGTTTACATGACATGCTGTTACGAGCATGAGCCTCTCACTCATGAGTAGATGCACAATTCCCTCTTCATGATTCAGTTGGTGGGTGTTGTTTGGTAGAAAGAAAATAGTTGCTTTACGAAACTGCTAAAACAAGGTCTATGGACTATCTTGAGTAAAAAGGTCATGATTTCTGGGAAGATACATTTTTGTGATCTTTCAAAATTTATTTTCTTGGCACCTTGAGCATAAGCCCATAGCCTTCTAGGTTATTATACTGCAGAAAAGGCAGATATCGCTGCAGCTGATATCTCCAACACTCTGCAAAATGCACCAAAACAGTCTAGATTGATAAATAGCATTACAGGGAAAAGGAAAAATGTGTAATGTTAATATGACTGTACCTTTAAGCTAGATTTAGCTTGCATTATTAATTTGACTTGACATATGCAGACTTTTTTTTGTCCCTTTAACGTAATCATCAATCAAACAGAATTTTCACTTTTTTCCACAAAAGAACAGAAAAAGACATTAAAAAAAGGAATGAGGTCTCACCTCCCATCCAATCTAATGCAGGGGTTCATCAGAAACCAGAGCAACGCCTCAGCTCTGAGAGAATAAGAGGCCACGGCAGCAGCTGGCTGAGTAGACTGTTACTGAGAAGGTGTGTTAGGAGGGCGGTGGGCTTTACATCTGTTTGATATGAGATGCTGTCATGGGCACAAGCAGAGGGGGCTGAAATCGATTCTTTGAGGTGGAGTACCACGACTAAACGGCTGAGTGGGCTGCGCTTGCAGAATGAGTATCGACGAAGGCCCATCAGCACGGGCAGGGGGCCAAGACTGAAGCGCCACAGCCAACCAGGAGATTGAACTCTGAGATTGAGTCTTCTCTGCTGATTTATTACCCCAAGTGTAAAGAAAGATCCAAACTGGAGGAGCAGAGGGATGCGCAAGTCCACGCTACAGAGACAGGCAATCCGTCTTAGTCTTATCATTACCTTCCAAAATAAACTCCGGAGATCTATGGGAGAATGCATCCAAGAAAATCAAAACAGAACCACCACACTCCTTCAGTGTCACAGAAAAGAGATATATTAGGGCAGTGATACTCAACCTTGGGCCCACGGACCAAAGTGGCCACATATAGGGTGCCAGGTGGCCCTCCAACAATTTTCTAATACACAATAAAATAAAGTGATTCACACTGGCAATTGTTTTGCCAGTGGAGGACCCCCCGTACTCCCCGACCGAGGTCCTTGCTAAGCCCCTAATGTCCAAAATCTAAGAAACGTCCTAACATCCTAGAAACATCCTAAAGTCTTAAAATCCAAAGAATGTGATTAAGTCAAAGAAACGTCCTGAAATACAAAAAAACATCCTAAAATCTGAGAAACATCCTAAAATCACAAAAACAACCCAAACCCTGATACACGTCTTTACAAGAAATGTCCTATAATTTGAGAAATGTCCTTAAATACAAGAAATGTCCTAAAATCTCAGAAATGTCTTAAAATCAGTGAATCATCCTAAAATCTGATGAATGTCCTTAAATCCAAGAATGTCCTAAAATCCTAAAAACATATTAAAATCCGAGGAATGCCCTAGAATCATGTATGGGGCTGTTTCGACTGGCCCCTGGCCTCCTGTCATTTTGCAAAAGTGGCCCCCAAGCAAAGCAAGTTGAGTATCCCGGTATTAGGGAATATGAGCAGTTAACAAAAAGATACTCTGGCAGCATTCAAAAGCATGGCAGTGGAAGTGCGCTGTACTTCTTTATAATTGTGTTCGGCCTCAAAAGGCAACAAGAAGTGGAAACCAATTCACATGTGCCTTAGTTTTTCATTATCATGCATGCCTGCACACACACATATATGCAGGCAGCTCACATAGACTGATGACTTGCAGACATGATTGGAAATACTGACTGTGAGGCAAGTCTGAATTAGTAAATACTGGCATGATGAACAGTGGGCAGAATCATTTCAGACCGTCACCACAGAAAATCAATACTATTATCATGATTAATGGGAATGTAATCGTTTTCAGGCCGGGATTTTTATTGCTCTTTCTTGTCTTCTTTGTCCCCTAAAATCCAGTTTCCTCTCCTGCATTTCTTGCTTCTTGCTCCCCTCCCTTCTATTATCTGCACTCCTCCCTCTTTGACCCCATTTTCTTTTCTCTAAACCTGTTCATCATTTCTTTTTTCCTCCTCATAGTTTAAATCCAACACATCCTTCAAAAGAGAATCCTTCGACGTGCCAGCTGCCTCCTCTCCCTGTCCCCGTTATTGCCTCTGCTGCAACACCACAGGGATGTTTCATAAAGAAGCAGCCATAAACAAAGTCCCCAAATAGGCTCTCCGCAGAGGGCAGTGAGTGCGCATCTGGAGGAAACTCGGTTCAATCAGCTATCAGACAACCTATCGCCTGTAACCCCTCTATTCACATCTGCACCTGCGTATTGATTCATAACACTCCATTTCCTCTTCAGAACCGAGCTGCTGTCTGCTGCTCACAAAAGGGACAATTTCATTGTTAATCAGCCTGTGGACAGTATGTCCTAACACACACAAGGGTCAGATGGTTGGTGCATTTTTGCCAAAAGCACACCATCTTCATGGCCACTTACTGTGTGATAGCAGCTCACTCCAGCTCGGCTAACCCCTGCTGTTGGTCTCACAAGAGGGGAGGGGCATAAACACTCTTATCGGGAAGTAGGAGCTCACTGCAGAAAAGCAATGGACAAGTAGCAGAGAACAACACAGGCAACGGTAACCAAAACATTCGCATCACCGTTGTCGTGCCAGTTACTAATTATCAGTCTTATATAGTTAAAAATGCAACTGCCAGAGCCCTGATTCTACTTCAGCTGCACACGCAGAGGAGGGATGATGGTCACTTTTCATATATACTTTTTTCAATGTAAAAAAATTCCTCACCCTGCAAAAACTTTGACTGATGACTTTTTTAGTTCCGCAATACTTCCTTAAAGTCATTCCCCCACTGCAAGTTCACTGCTAAATGTAGCTTCATGCTAAAAATCAAGGAAACATGTAATCATAGTTTGCAGATGTCATCAATTTCTCCCATCATGGTCCTTCTGAGAAATGTTCAGTTGTGTTTGTAAACTTTAATTTGTGATTTTTCACCATAAAAAGTTCCATTATGCTCTGTTACAGTCATTCCCTGGCTGCAAATACACTGCTACATGCTAACTTAAAGAAATCATGCAATGTTGGTTGACAATGGTGTTCATTTCTCCACAATTTCAGAACATATTCCTGCTGTAACATGTTTCGAAGATTTTGCTGGTGATTTTTTAAGGTAGACATTGCCGAAAAACACGGTATTTCACCCAGATGTGCTTGGTTCTGCAGGAGCATGTAGTGCTTTAGTGCATGCTTCAGCAAGCTCCATGCAGTCTCAGCCCAAGTGCACGTTAATAAAGTCCTGAATTAATTTGGTTTGATGAAAATGAGAAGTTGAAGTGAGTGTTAATGTATAAGCAACTTTAATGTCTAATACTTGGAAAATTTGGAAAATCAGACTTAATAATACAAAGTATGACAGAATACAGAATATGGGAGCCATGATCCTGTTTGATTTGATTTGCATGTTTGGTCTCAAACCTATGTTTATGAAAACTGATAGTCTGCCTTGTTTGGGCGAGACATCTATTGATGCAAGATTCTGAAACGATGTCAGAAAACAGACTCCCATCTGAGTAGATTTTTTGTGTTGGGATATAATTTTATCCATCTAAATGTCAATATATTAGAGTTTATTGCTGCTGAGTAGAGTTATCGGCAGTCGGGCAAAAGTCATTGGAAAATCTGCTCAGAAGTCTAGTCGAGGTTGCAGCCGTGCCAGCTTTATAAGAAATGTAATTCAATGACCACAAAAAATAAATAATAAATAATCTCTGAATTTGAAGTTACAGTTGGGCATGCAGGTTTGATCTCAGGGTTAAGGTAAGATAAGGTTAATAACAACTTTTTGGGTTACGGTTTTACTAACTTATCCAATAGGTTACGAGACGAAATGTTGCGAGCCAACAAAACTGTTCAAGCGGGTATACAAAACTCTACAGGACGTAAGGCATCAAGTTTTTAGGGAGTCCTGCACACGGGCTGCAACTCTTTTTCACTTTGACTCCATTTTGTCTTTGCTATCCTGCATCAGTGGAAACAACATTGCAAAAATGCCTTCTCTGCTGTGTCCTTTTGTGCAACTTTTCGATACACTGAAACTTAAACAATGTCTTTCAGCAACAAAAAGCGTGACAAACAAAAAGTATGAGCTGTAGTCATGTGACGTAGCCGAGGAGGTTATCTCTCCCCATGATATAGAAGCTGCTGCGCTCTGGTCTCTGCGCTGTTTAGAAGCTGACCTCATCTTATCTCAAAGGGGATGAACAGCTGCAGGGACACTCCCTGTTGGAGGGAGACCAATTAGGATTCAAGCAGAGGAAACGAGGGCAGGAGTCTCCGAGAAAGAGTTTCTGTGTGTGTTTCTGTGTGTGTGTCCTTAAACCACACCGTCCATTTCCACCACCAGCAACCTGGAGTCACTGCTGCTGCTGACATCGCAGCACGGCCAGTCAGCGAGAAGAAAGAGGCAGTCTTGGTGAATCAGCACGCACTCATCTCCACTGCCTTTAAACATGCCTGCCAAGTCATGGTCGCCTGCCAGTGAGAGGCATGGCACATTTAAAACTGCTATCTTTGCTGCTGGCCTGTTTGTTACCGCAATGCGGCTCTGTGGACAGCATCAGTAAGGTAAAATGAAGAGGGATGCCCGTGTCACTAAACATCTGCGGCGGATTTGAGGAGCTCTGCCTTTCGCTGATGGTTCCAAGACTGTAAAAATGATGGCAAACCTTCACTCTCCTTCTCCTATCATTCATTTCCTTCCTCCTCGCTGGACTGACTTTGCCTGTCATGCACTGCAGGAGGAGGAAAGAAATGCAAGACAGGTGTAAACCGCTGTTAGACAGGGAAGTGGACTCAGAGATTGCGAGGCGGTGCAGGGCTGTGAGTTACAGAAAGAGAGTGCTGTTCCATGGAGGACTGGAGGGATGAGAAAAAAAGAGTGTCAGAGGCATGCTTTGGTATTCACAGCAGCCGCTGCCGTGTGGGGGCTTCATTATGCCCATCCGCTCGCACCGTCGTCCCTCGCCACTGCCGACGGGCTGGCAGGGCGGAGGGCGGAGAAGTGTGACAGGTTTGGGGAATGAGCCGGGAGAGCAGCCAGTGGGAGGGGATGATGGGTGGATGTCACATCAGGTGTACAGCTGCGATACGCATGCACTTAAACACATACACGGAAAACAGGATGCAGCAGAGGGAGCACAGAGGAGGGTGCCAGTAAAGCTCCAGGAATACTGAATGGCCTCCATGTTCAGAGCTGCAGGAAGAACGGGAGCTGAGAGGAGGAAACTCTGCAACCAGAGACCTTTGACTATAGCAAAGAAGTAATTCATAAAAAAAAAGAAAGAAATACTATTAATACTTCAGTTTATTGCAGCCATACTCAACTTGTTTCACTTGGGGGCCACTTTTTCAAAATGACAGGAGGCCAGGGGCCAGTCGCAGCAGCCCCATTCAAGTTTCCAGGATTTGTGGACGTTTCTAGAATTTTAGCACATTTCTAAGAATTTGCGGTGTTTTCTAGAACTTTAGGACATTTCTAGGATTTTAGGACGGCGGTAAGATTTAAGGATGTTTAAAGGATCTCAGGACATTTCCAGGATTTTAGCATGTCTCTAGGATGCACTGGCACTTCTTTTTACTTTTATTTTTGGGGATTTTTTTCCCTTTATTGATAGAACAGCTTAAAATAGACAGGAAAGGTGGGAGAGACAAGGGGAAATGACACGCAGCAAAGGGCCACAAGCCAGACTGGAACCTGGGCCGTTGCAGAAGCCTCAGCCATATGGGGCACACAATCCACCAAGTGAGCTAGAGGTCACCCCGTTTTTATAAACAACCTGTATTTTGCTTATTTTAATGTGTGCTGGCCCCTTATGTATAGTAATATTTCAAAGAAAATTCCCAGTGTTATTTGCTTTTGTTTTTCGCTTTTTTTTTTTGGTGAATTAGAAAATGGTTTGGGGTAACCAGGTACCTTATCGGGGGCAGATTTAGCCCACTGGCCTAAAGTTAAGTATCACTGGTTTACTGTGTACGCAAGAGGTAAAAGAGGGCCTGCTCTCTGGCAGCTTAGTCGTGTGGTTACAGTCAAATATTCCCCTTATTCACAAAAAGGTAAATTCTGAGACAAACCTGGGCTTCACTGTAGCCTCAGATATGACAAATGCAGTGACTGGAACAGAAGTTAGGTTTACCGTGGGGGGAAGGAGCCGCAGAACCTGAGAGCTCCTGACAGCTCCTCTCAGCTGGTTTAGAGCAGCTTAGTCATAGAAGCGATGACTGCACCGTGGGGGGAACCACATTAACACAGACTGTGAGCTCACTGCTCCGCTGCGCTGCTGATGGCAAACGTATAAAGTGTTAACCTCAATATGACAACACCAGCGAGACAAAAAGAATAAAACTGAGATTGCTTATTTTGGAGGAAAAAAGCATTAAATTACCACATGATGTCGAAGCGGCTAAAAAATACATCTGTTTTGTAGCAGTGTAATAAAAATTGTTTGTTTGATGATGTGTTTTTTTTACATTGTGCTGGATGAAAGAATACCTGCAATGCATCAACAATGGGTTGTGAAAGCAGGAACATTTTCAATAATCTTAGACATTAACATTTTCACAAGGGGATTTTGTGAGACTTAACAATTTGCAACTGAGAGAAATCATACGAGAGATGGAGACAGCAGGTACTCCTTTGTTAATGGCCTAAACAGGCCAAACTGCAACATTAACACAAGCAGTGCTGCAATCATCAGCTGATTAATAGATTAGTCATTTGACAGAAGCTATTTTGATGATCCACTGATTGTTTAAGTCATTTTTAAGCAACATGGCAACATTTTTGCTGGTTCCAGCTTCTCTAATGTGACAATTTGATGTTTTTTTTATAAATTATACGTTACAGTAAACTACATATCTTTGGTTAGTTTACTGGAGACTCTAAAACGCCCGAAACTGTGAATGGGAGTGAATGGTTGTCTGCACATGTCAGCCCTGTGATAGTCTGACGACCTGTCCAGGGTGTAACCCACCTCTCGCCCAGAGTCAGCTGGGATCTGCTTCAGCACCCTCGCGGACCCGTTCACAGGATAAGCAGTTAAAGAAAATAAATATCTTTGGGTTTTGAAGTGATGCTCAGACAAAAAAAATACTTGAAAATGTCACATTGGGCTGTGGGAAATTATAGCATGACACATTTTCACTATTTTTTCACATTTTATAAAGATTGTACCAAAGAGTTGGAAGCATTTAAGCTTCATTCATAACAACATTCAAATTCTAAAACAACAGCTTTTTTTGGCATGTCATTTCATTCTGTTTAAACTCTTTCTGCACAGTTGCAGATAAAGATTATGCTACACACTAATGTTATTAGTATTATACTATATGTGGAACTAGATTCCATGCAATAGGAAGTCCCAACTTTTTATTTTGTGTGAGTAAGATTAAAAATAAGTTTAAAAAAATCAAATATCATCATTCGGGACTTTAGGGGTCCTGTAAAATTGTTTACAATCTGTTTGATCCAAATTTCCGAAGACTTAGAGGTTATCATTTCCAAAATTCACAATTTTTTTTATCTGAGAAAATATTCATTCATTCATTTTCCATCACCGCTTGTCCTCGTAAGGGTAATATTTTGCTTCAAACTATGTTTTTTTTGGCATTCAAAAACAGTATTTTCACTGCAGTCAAAAAAACTGTTGCACACTACAAGGCACACACACCTGTATTAACGGGGCGGTCTAGCAGCAATCTAACACCACCATAAATTACACTTACTCCTGAGGGAAAGAGGATTTAAAAAAAAAAAAGACTTCAATCACTTTGTCAAAATTGAGTATTTTGTTGAAGGCTTTTGTTATAGGCTGAAGTCATGATTTTTTAAAAAAAAGGAATTTCTGTACAGCGCTAGATTTTATAGACAAAACAATTAATTTATTAATCAAGAAAACAACAGGCAGATTATTTGACTGTTTGTAGCCTTAAAACACAAAACATGTTTAGTTTGGGTGAATGGTCGACCCTGACTTTTCAAAACTGCTCGGTTCAGCCGCGAGCATGTAAACAACAACTGAATGCAGCAAGTCTGGACGATTCTCAGGAGGCTGTCCAAAGGCATTATGGGAGACTGTGCTGTGATGTAAGTAAACAAATGACGCAGAAACAAACAGGTTGGTGGTAAAGTAGGTGAATCAAGATGGCAAATTAAAACAGTTCATCAAAAAGTAACTCCTGGGACGCGCCGAGCATCACAGGTTGCTGATGTATGACGGTGAAAGACGATCCAAGGAGGAGAGGAGGGCTTTGAGTTTGTCTCTGTTGTCTCTGTAATTATCTCTCACTCAATTATTCAGGCTTATTAAAGCTTTCCCGTACTCCTTATGGCATCATTTTCTGGTCTCTTTAGTTAAAAAAAAAGGACTGCATGCTTGAAAACAGTCTATTGGATCCTAAAACTTAAAACTGAATTCTTCATTATTTAGTGTGCGCTTCAGAATAAAAGCCCCCTGCGAGATACATTATGTACTTTAGTAATCAATAGCTCCCTCTCTTAAATGAAAATGGTAAATAAAAAAACTCAACGCAGCACATTTTTGTCACCTCTCCGTGGGTATTAAGCGGAGTGTGATTGTATGAAATAACACATCTTTGCAGCTAATTTCTCACTAGCTATTGCAGGTATAGTGACTAAGTGCCCCATTCCAGATACACACTTGAAATAAAAATGGTCCTCTGCAGCAAAATACTCCTGGGGAGACCTCATTTATCTTTTGAATTAATAGTAATATGACTGAAAAATAAAAACATCTACAAACACTTCTTTATCCTTTAGTAGACAGCCTCACTGCTCTACTTTAATGTATACTGGTGTCAGTGAGAGTTTGTATTAATGATGATGTATTATATTCACGCAGAAACTAACAGGACTGTTGCATTAAGGCAGTGAGGTGCAGCCATAAAGTTCAAACTGTGTACATAAGTGCGTATTTATCCAAAAGTCACCACAAGAAACGATAACATTTCATTTGTTTTTTTTAAGTAATCCCATAATTTTCTTTAGTTTATAACTTCACAAAGAAGAACACTTAACATCACAGTTAACACTTTCACCTGTGATATCAAAGTGTTTCTTCATCTCTATCAAATGTTTTGCATGAATGCGCACATATTTTTGGTGAGAACGCATCGATATGCAAATTATGAACTTAAACGAGAGCATCGTTCACACTTAAATAACACTCATTTTTCAGGAAATGACAAATGGACCTGCACTTGTATAGCCCTTTTCTAGCCCATCAGCCACTCAAAGGCCACTGACCACCCATTGACTACTCAGTTTTTTTAACATTCATACACAATCTCCGATGGCATCAGGAGCAACTAGGGGTTCAGTATCTTGCCCACGGATACATCGGCATCCAGACTGGAGGAGCCGGTGATCACACCGCCGTCCTTCTGATTCGCTGACAACACGCTCTATCTCCCGAGCCACAGCCACCTCTATCAACAATCGCTTTGCTGCACCCAACGACTTATTGCATGTGGCACGCCGACACAACTCACAGTACAACTCCAGGCCTCCAGAAACAGCACCAGACTTGGAGGAAATTTGACATGTTGGCAAAACTGCGTAACAACAACTTCTGGGTCCGTCACGTGATGCCATGGGACCCAGAAAAGAAGTTTTCCTGTAAATCAACACTGGGAAAGAGACGTGGATACATTTTATTGAGCATAACAACCCCTGCAAAATGCCTCACTTTACTATCAGAATTTGATCCATTCGGTCAGATAGAATTGTGAAAGTCTAGAAGAGTAACTACATTAAATCATATTAATCCTCTTTTAAGTTAGCTGAGGGCTAAACCTAAAGAAGCCGGCTTGGCCAGCAAAATCTCTCCTGCATTAGGAATAATCAGGACCTGCCACCAATGATGTATCCATTCTTTCTATACATCCATGCACAACACCATTAAAGAACGCTGCTACTGGTACGAAATTTGCAAATTCTTGGATAGCAAAGGAATGACCTGCCCAACTCTCCGTTCTCGTAGGTAGGACTTGTTGCTTTCGCTGGTTGGATTAGTTAGGTTTAAGCGGGAGGAGTTGGATTGGTTAGGGTAAGAAAGTCAGGGTTAACTAATCAGAGGCAGAATAAGGCATAGAAAGGGAGGCTATTTCTTTGCCATTATTGTAAACTAGGTCATTTTTTGGGACTGACAACTGAAAACTTTAAATTGTGACTTATGAACATGAACTAGTTTGTTTTGATCTGTGTGAACTGAACTTTGAGCTCGCCCTTGTGAAGTGTGAACGTGCACAACAGTGACTCTAACCTTCCTAAATGTTTGTATACTGTGTTCAGATGTAATCTCTGGAGAAGCACTGAAAATGTGAACCGTTGTTATCTCAGTATATCATTAACATGATTTATCTTTCAGGCTTTTTAAAAGAAGGTGGAAGGTTCTGAAAACCCTTTTTCCCAGTTTCCATTATAGACCTGATTTGTGAATCAGGGTTGCTGTGGGACCTGAGAGCTAAATGCTCCATCCATTAAGCTCCATGAGGCAAAAACAAGCAGCTCTAAGTCTGTTTACAGCATTAATCAATGAGCTGCCCACTCAAGAGTCTCTAAGCTGCAATAGGTATCTGTATCACTACGCCTCTATACCCAATCGCCCCCTCAAGGTTAGTGCCTATTGCCTTGCTCCTCTCTCTGGATGGGAGCTGCATACTGAGTGCATCGGCTGGTCGTGAGCCAGAGGACCACTTCAGGCTAACTTCTGTTTTCTGTCCTGACAGCGCAGGGGAAGTGTTGGGCAGCAGCTGTAGAGAAGGCGCAAAATCATATTTGATTTAGAAGCTACA
Organism: Plectropomus leopardus; assembly: GCF_026936395.1. Taxonomy (NCBI): domain Eukaryota; kingdom Metazoa; phylum Chordata; class Actinopteri; order Perciformes; family Serranidae; genus Plectropomus; species Plectropomus leopardus. The sequence continues at coordinate 6,783,870 of NC_142184.1, read as the reverse complement.
ACTGTCAGGCAGGTAAGTGGGATACTGGGGGAAAAAAGTGCAAATATTTAAGATTTTAGATTTACTCTGAGGATTAAGTGGCAAGAGAATTACAGGGGGAAAATATGAAGTGTCGGCTAAGGGGAGAAGATAAAGTAAAGACAAACATTTTGTAACCATTTTCATCTCAATAAAAAGGAAAATTCTTGAAGTTCGATTTTTGTCCTCGTCTCTTATTAGACTCATAATTACAATAATAGCAAAGTTTATGGATAATGACTACAAGTTTCAAAGCTTTGACTATTTTCAGGTAATTCTCCCTGAAGACCCAAAAAAACAGTATTTGGGACATCCCTACATCAAATTCTCACATTTCAGAGGCATGAAACCAGCAAATGTTTTGCCTATTTACTTTTTAAATAATCCAATAAAAATCCAAAGCTGCTGATTAATTTTATGTTGATCGACTAATGATCGACTAATTGATCAATCGACTATTCCTTGCAGCTCTACTTTGCAACCTCACGAGAATACAAGTTTACATCCACACCAGTCGGCCACCATCTGAGCCGCCCATCAGCCACCTCATCTTGGCACGGAGCAGCCATCAATGATGAATGAAGCTTGAATTAATCATGAGAAAGGGGACAGAGATATAAACACACAGTGAGGGCCCCGAGAGGGAACAGAGGAGCCTATGGTAAGCAGCCTGCACACGTCAAAGCGAAACGCCAGCATCACTTAACATACAACTAACATAACATAACACAGGCACAACGTTAAAACTCATGTACCAGAGAGGTGGAAATGAGAAAATGCACTTTTCCCAAGCCTGACTGTATTCTCCAAACACGATGAAACTCCAATAACAATCTGCTGGACAGAAAACCATCATGAAGCCAAAACGCCTGACAGTCATGGTGTCAAACTGTGTCGCCCAGCCAGCTCAGCATCCTGGGGATTTAAGGATACGAGCCTAATTGATTCAATTAGACTTGGACTCACCTCCAAGCTGCAAGCAGGCTGACACGGTCTAAGCTGGCACGGCAGCCATTAACAAATCCCGGCTAAGTGTTTGCAAAGCGCCACACTCAGCAGTGCCTCCATCAAATCCATCCATCCATACACACACACACACCTACTGTCCCACATGACTGGTCGAGTTTCACTGTCAGTGTATTTTGGCACATTTCACACACTCATTAGACCATGAGCCATAAAAAAGCGCAAAGTAAGTCAGGTAATAACAGACACATAAATCCAATCACAAGCTTTTAGCCGAGCTTACAGACAGAGAATTGCAACGACATTAAAGCAGAGTTGCTTTTGTGTGTGCGCATGTCTGTTTGAGTGTGTTGCCATGATGTGTGCAAAGCCCAGAGGAGGACACTTGTGCATGGATACAAAGATGATAACAGGAAAAGGGCGGTAAGAGCCTGCAGAAGTGGGCACTATGGATAAGCATGCTTGCACACAGCATGTCGAACAGCTATGTTGTTTGCCAAGACTGCACAACAGCAGCAACAGCAGCACTGTAGGAAATAATGTCTTCACATGAATGAAAAGGAGGCGTGTAGACCGACAATTTAACCCTTCAGAATCTGGATGGACATGAGTTTTGTCGACGCCTTTCACAAGCTTTTTAACATCTGGGACCTGAGAAAATTGGTTTGATCTTTTTAAAAAACATGTGAAAAGGCAATAAGCAATTTCACAAGAAATGTCCTACATATTGCAAAAAAAAAGTAAAAGATGCCAAGACAGTTACATGAAAATGATTAATTAGGTATTATGAACAAAATGGGAGAAAATGTCCACAAAATTCTAATTCCAAAATACTTAGAATTATGTTGCAGAAAAATTACAAATGTTTGTTTGAGTTTTTGAGTTGTTTTTTTTTTTAATTTAGGGAAATGTCTTAAGAAAAAATAATTTAAAAAATAGGTAAAACTAGGTTTATAATTATTACATCATTTGGAGCTACAAAATTATAATCTTCAAGCATTTTTCCCAGGTAGGTTATTTGTTGCTTTTTTTTTATTACTTCTTTTCTTTCTTAACTATTTCTTTTCGAGCATTTTTATTTTTCATTTTTTAAACTAATTTCCTGCTATTTTGGGGGGCATTTCTTCTTGAGTTGTTTCATTGCCCTATTCGGTGTTTTTGAAACAAATCAAGCCAATGTGCTCAGCTTTCCAAGGGTTAAAGCAGCTGAAAACACACAATTAACCTGCAGACTAGATCCAAATATACATAAGGTTGCGCACACACCTGATCCATTAAAACACTGCCCTGCAGGCAGACAGCGGCTCAGCTGTGAGTCTGTACCCACAGCTCCCTCTCATTTATTCATGATACTTGTCTCACCTTTCCTAAAGCATTTCAATTTCCAAGTTACACTTCACACACATGGCGGGTTTGGTGGGGAGTTAAAGGGGTGTGTGGGTGTGGGTGCGATCTTTTGTGATTCAAATACACACCTGGTTTCACAGTCTTGAGGCGGATGGGTTCCCGAAAGTGGCGGATGACAGCCAGTGTGTCTCGGTTGGTGAGTCCGCTCACCGGAGTGCCGTTCACCTCCAGCAGCACGTCCCCGCTGCAGGGAAACCTCCCGGCGTGACAAACCAACGCCTCCGAAACTATGTGTCCGAGGTGGGGGAACTCTCCCAGCTCTGCGCCGCCTCGCACCTCCACCACCGTGACCAACTCCCCGGATCCCCCCCATGACAGGGTGCACTCCTGCACTTTAGTGGACCAGTGCTTCTTCTTCTTCAGTGTCTTGGACATTGTTGGTTGCTCTTGTGAAACCTGGAGGGATTGTCCTTCAATGCAAGATCTGATCCTCAATGACGCATGGAAAAATCATCGCAGATTAAAGATTTCTTGTGTTGTATTCCATCCCACAGTGTTTATTTCTTTAAATCCCAATATTGGCGATCGATCCTTCCATTGAATTTACTTGAGCATCACCTGTCTTGGACTGGGATGCGAGATCAGCTGCGTCAGTGTCGCATTGAAGCGGAAAGTGCTGTTCCTGATGCTGGGGCGTCAAGATCCCACACCCCAGTTCACAGTAACGTGCACTTAGAGAAAACAGCAGCAGCTTCCCGCACAGTTTAGACCACGATGTTACGGAGAGTAGGACGGATCCTGTGAGCCGTACAGATCGTGCGCAAGGGAGAGACTGTCAGCTCCAAACGCGCGTAAATATCCCACTTCAGTCTTCAGAAAATGCCAGCCAAATTGATAACACTGCCAAGGAAAGAAGAAAACTTCTTAAAACTTCAAACGCTGATTCCCAGAAAGCTCTTTTTGCGTTATTCCCCGCTCAGTGACAGCTCTTCGCTCCCGGAGAGTCAACTTTGTGCGCACCTGTCTCTCTCTCCTGCCCTCCTCCGCGGTGACATCAGCAAAGGCAGTCCTTGGAAACGGAAAAACATACCTGGCTCTCCTCTGAACCGGGCGGTTATCTGCTCCTTTTCACACCCAAACCCCGCTTCGTGTTCTCCGTTACTCTCTCTCCGCTCCTCCTCGCTTCCTCGGAGGCACTGAGGGCTTTTTTTCTGCTAAAAACTACGCAGCAGCATGCAACAGACGTGATCCGATTAGGGCTTCACTCCATAACTTTTTTTGATCTTTTTCCGTATTGCTTTCCTGATTGAAGGGGATTGTGTCCAATCGGAGCTCAAAAGGAGGTCCCAAAGTCTCTCATTTGAGCCAATGGTGACTGGCAGGAGGCGGGGCTTGTGTGGTTGGGAAGCGCTGGATTTTGTTTCCATGGTGTGTTTTAGAAAGGCGGAGCTCCTCCCGCGCTGGGACACATATTTTCACGTGGGAAATGTTTATTGTAAGTTCGGGATAGTCGAGCTACAGTTTGTGTGCAAAGTGTCCAATGTGTTCTTTACACAGTTTAGTGTTACTTCAGTGTGATTCCTGGGATTTATAAGTAGTTCTCGGTCTTTCAAATTCGTTTGGAGAATCTTTCCTGCCCCCGGACTGGGGATTTGGCTGCTGGTTGGAGGCCATTTTTTGCGCAGCTCTGCCCTCCTGTGGTTGTAACAGTCAGAGGCTGGCACCTGATTTTAAACACTTACCAGCAGCACTAGAGCCACTGCAACACCATCAAAACAACTTTCCCAAGATACGTTTTAATGACATTAAGACTCAGTAAACTTTGTCTGTCGCGAAACAAAAAAACGTCTTCATACAGCTTTGTATTATATAGCACAGTTTTATATTTTAAACACTTTATACACTCAGCACATTATCCATATTATAATTTAAATATCCACAGATTAAAGCTACTTGTCTATTCCTGTATTTTACGTTTATATTTTTTACACACTCAGCATATTTACATACTTTATTTTAAGTATTTGAATATTTACATACTGTGCTAATTGTTTACTCTTACTGTATTTCTATTTTCAAAAACATATGCTAGTACTTATTTCTACTTGCTATAATTCTCTATGCAGTGACTGTAATGAGCCACAATAGATAATTTCTGATTCGGATGCAGAACAAAACAAACTTGCACAATAACATACAGCAGCAGAATAAATACCTAATGCAAATAATTTAGACAGAATAAAAATGACAATATATTATTGTGTGCAAAAGTGCCGTAGTGTTTTCATAGATGTGTGGCTCATTTCGATGTATTTAAGATATTTATGGCTGGGGGAATGAAGGAGTTTTTGTGAGTGTTTTTCTTGGCCGAGGGGTCTTATAGCAGTGGCCTGATGGAAGTAGCTGGAACGACTAAAGCAGAGTGTGAGTGGGATCTTTTATAATGAGACTGGCTTTCCTTTCAGCTGCTTGGGTATGAAGTACTGACAACCAAATTTGGGTTTTGTCATAAGATCTGACTGCACACATTATATAGTTTATTCTTAAATATTAAGAGACTGTTAGTTATTTATGGCGGTAAGGGGGTTGGTGGGGGGATGCAAAATGGGACGATGTCTAACAAACAAGTCAGAATTGACAATTAAGATGACTTTGACTTTGACAAAATACAAATAAAAAATACACAGGTAATGTTTTTAGCCACTGTCAGTTTTTTATCAAATTTGTCAACACAACAAGCATAAAGAGGCAGGGCGCCCCGGAAACTCACCTGGTACAGCGTGTTCCCCATGGAGGCCGAGTCCTTCGCAGCATGGATGAATTACTGAACAGGCCAACCAGCCCCTCTCCCTTCATCTGCAAAAAGTCTGAAATTAGTCTACTGTTACATGTACAGACCAGGAAAATCAACTGCAGAGACACAAAAGAAGCCCAGAAGACACTAAATGGCCTCAAAGAGACACAAAAAGATGCACATTGACTACAAATAGATGTAAAATAAGAAAACAAGAGGAAAACCACTAAGTTTGTTTGATGTCAAAACACCTTTTCTACAGATGTCTGCAAAGTCTTAGGAATTAATTAGAAATATAATATATAAAATACATTTTTGCAGTACAGTTTTTACCTTATTTTGATAGGACACACCTGAATCATTACACACCACAGCAACCCTTTAAATATTCAGAAGAGGGGAACTCGTTTGCACCTTGTTGAAATTTTATGCAACTGAAATTAATGCTACAAGATAAATGTATAATTATAGTAATAATAAAAAACTAAACTAAAAATAAAAATAAAAAAATAAAGCAAAAATAGCCAAACCTGTCTGCAAACTAGCTGAAACTAAACTGAAATGAGAAAAAAAATACAAGAACTCAGCATTGAACCTAAAAACAAACTGAATTTACCACTTCTTTATGCATATTCATCACATAGTAATCAGTTCACTGTTGAGGCTGTAGTGAGTGTGAGCACAGCACCTGTTGATGTTATCGTTTCTGGTGATTTGTTAATGTTTAACATTCAGTCAACCTTCCAGCTCACCTCCTCGGTCACCGTCCTCACAGACGGACGGACGCAGAGTCCATTTTCTGTAAGCAGCTGATAACAGCCTTCACTTTGTGATTTTTCAACCTCTCTGCTGATGTTAACTTTATTATCATAAGGTTGGAAATATGTGTTCGCTCAAACACCGTGGCATCAGGTGTCAGGTAAGAAATATTTAAAGTTATTTGTAGCAATTTAACATCATGCTTTGCTTGATTTTTCAATTACCAGTTATTTCATAGTTTTACTTTCTACACAGGGTTAAATAAAGTTATCTGGCGGTGATTTTTAAATTCAATCTGTTGATATGATCTGACGTTTCTCTCACGTGAGAAATGTCAGATGCTCCTCGTGGATGTAGCAATGACACCTCGCTCCCCACTTGCTGTAAGTCACACACACGGCACTTATTGGAGTGCAAACTCATGTCACTGCATGCTCCTCTCCTCTTTCTTATTACGAACAAGCGTCTTCTTCCATTTGTTGTTCAGATGAGGAGTCAGCGGGTCCACTTGCTATTATCATCATCCCGAGTCTGTTGGCTCTGAGCACAGTTTTAGGAGTGGCTCTGATTTTCTGCAGTCTCCATAAAAACAAACAAAGACGGCAGAGCACCTCAGCTCATTTAACAAATGGTAGGAATTTCAATAACTGTATATCCTTGGTATAAAACTGCTGAAAAACACCGTAAAATCCTGCTCTTTTCCACCAGAGGATGAGAGCAGTGCCAGGTGCTAATACATCTCTGCCTCACATAAACTTGCATCCACTGTTGTGTTTTCCAACAGGCCAGCAGAGTGTATCCCCGACAGCAGCGTCTGTGAGCGCTCCAAAGGTCCAGGCAGCTTTGTGTCCCTGGGAGATCCCTGAAGAGTGCGCTCTGGAGGGACTGGAGTTTTGGCAGTCAGGTCGCCATGGACCAATTTGTAAAGGTCTGCTGAAGAAGAGAGACGGAGCCACCTCTGCTGTGGTGGTTAAGTCCCTCCGAGGTATGGCATGAATCTGTCATAAGGCCAGGATGATGAGTCTTTTGTGCACAATAACAGTAAAAATTTATGGAGAGATCATCTGTGTTTTCAGTGGGAAAAGGGCAAGAAAGACATTAAAGGTCCAGTGTGTAGGATAGAGGGGGACATATTGGCATAAATGGAAACACTATTTTTTCTTTATTGTATAATCAGCTGAAAAAGGAATAATTGTGTTTTTGGTACCTTAGAATGAGCCAAATAAATGTACATAGGAGCGGGACCTCTTCCATTGAGTCTGTGATGTTTTACTGCCATGTTACTACAGTAAACCAAACCGGCTCTAGATGGCGCCATTAATGTTTTTGTGTTGGCTGCTGTAGTTTGAAGTTCCTTCGTGATGAGCAGCATTGGGAAAACAATGATTTTTTAACATGAAACTACATTATTAGTTGGGTTTTTTTGGTTTAAATCGGTGTGTTGATTTGTTTTGGAAAGAAAGTAACCCCTATGGATAATTTGGCTCCCGGTAAAAAAAAACCTGAATGTTTGGATCTTAAATTATCAGAGAAAACAAGCTGAGCAAACATTAGCAGGTGTTGGGCGAGCAGCCTGTCTGACAAATGAAACAGAATAAGAGAAACACTTATTTGTAACATGAATCTTTACTTAGTGTTTTAACCAGTTTTAATCACCTGGTTAGTTTATTTTGGAGAGACCACTGCATATTTTGGCTCCTGGTAAAAACCTCCTGATGGTCTGGATCTAAAGTTATCATTGGAAAAAGGTGAGCACACATCAGCAGGTGCTGAGCTAGCAGCTCGTCTTAGATGAGTCAAACTACATCGGAGAAACACTGATTTGTAACATAAAACTCTGCTTGTTTTGGAGAGGAAGAGATCTCTGCAGATAATTCAGCTCCCGGTAAAAACCTACTGAAAATGAACACTAAAGGAATTCTTACCAGGAGAAGTCTCAGCTGGTTGCAATCTGCAATCCTTATCGATAGACGCCACAAAATCCCCCTAAATCTTACACACTGTTTCTTTAAAACAGATAATAAGGTTGCTCACCATCACTTTGTTATTAATCTAACACCACATAGATGGTTCCAACAAGCCTGAGGTTAAGGAGTTTGTGGACTGGGTCCTCTTCCATGCCAGAGTGTGTAAACATGAAAATGTGGTGCGGATGTTGCACTGTCAGATCCAGCGTCTGCCCATGTATCTGGTCTTAGACGCCTACAGCCCCGGGAACCTCCTTCGCTTCCTCTGGATGCTCAGAAATGTAATGGTGGTGCACAGCTTTGACTTAAACCTGAACTTTAATTTGATGATGCGGACTCTCATTTTTAAATTTAGCATAATGATGAAGGGAATTTTTCTGCCCTTTAGAAGAATTCAAACGCTGCTGATCCATCGGTGAACTTCTCTGAGAGGTCAGTGTTTCTGGTGGCGAAGCAGGTCGCTGCAGGCCTGGTGAGTCACTTTTTGTTTGCTCATTATTACCAACAAACAAAACTAAAATGAGCAAAGTTTAGATATCTACTCTATCGACGATGTCATTGTTTACCGTAGCAGGTCATGATCCACATACCAATTTTCCCAATGTTTCTCTTGAATTTTGAATGAACATTTCCAGCAAAAATTGATATTTTGGGCCGTAATTGGCCCCTCCCTTAGGATTACCTGATGTCCGAGCACAGGCTGGTGCATGGTGATGTTGCTGCTAGGAACATCTTAATTGGCCCGGGCCTCTCAGCGCGGGTGTCTGGGCTGGGCATGGCATTTGGAGGACGCAGAATGGATCCACCAATTAGGCAGAGGGCAGCAGAGGTGCCTCTCAAATGGCAGGCTCCGGAGAGGATCATGATGCAGCTCAGTATCGACAGGAGCGACGTGTAAGGGCAGAGTTATGACTAAGGAGGCGAAACACACACAAAAAACAACTAATATGAGTCGAAACATTTGGTAACATTTTCTTTTCCTTAGGTGGTCATTTGGAATCTTATTGTATGAACTGATTACATTAGGTAAGCTGCATGTTGTATTATTTGTGAGCACATAATTTAAAGGGACAGTTACTTATTGTTCCTCTTATTTGTTGTGCTATTTAACTTTGTTTTGGTGGAATTTGCAAAGTGTTGGAGTGTCTGAAAAGCTCAACAGCTATGTCTCTCTCCAGGAATCATGATCCTGTTACTCAAGATAATCCACAGACCTTGTTGTGAGCAGTTTTATGTAGGAACTACTTTCTTTTTACCGAACTACACCTGTCAACCGTATCTTAGGGCAGAGGGCTGAGCCGGCTGAGCAGTAGATGCACTCTTCCTTCTGCACGTTGATCAGTGTTGCCAACTCTTTTCCAATAAAAGTAGCTTGCACTAGCTCCAAAAGACGCTTAAAGTTGCCAGATGATGTCATGCAATCATTTACATATTCGTGATGTCGTTGCCCATTTACTTGGGATAATGAAAGCATGCTGCAACTGAATTCGATTTAATTTCAAAATTCCTCAACAAATGAATGCAATAAGAGCTTTTTCACACTTCCAATCCAAAGAGCAAGAACATCAATGTAACCACAGAAACTTCCTCAAGATGTGTCTGGATAAAATATATTTAAATATATTTTCCTCTTTTTTCCTGATGGTCTGAATAAATCACTTAATTTGTCACAAGTCACTTAATAGTAATAAAGTCGTTGAAAATCTGAAAAGTCTTCAAATCGAGTAAGAAGGTCAATTCAGTTGGTGGGTGTAATTTGTTAGAAAGAAATAGCTCCAGCATGAAACTGCTTACAACAAGATCTGTGGATTATCTTGAATAACTGGGTCATGATTTCTGTAAAGAGACATTAGCGTTGAGTTTTACAATTTATGTAATTATTTTTATGTTAATTCTATACATTTATATATAATAAAAAGGCAGAAATCTCTACGTCCAATATCTCCAACACTCTGCAACTCACACCAAAACATTTTTGACTGATAAATAGCACTACAGGTAAGAGGAAAAATATGTTTTTTTAATTTGAAGTTAACATTCCCTGTAAGCCATTATTATTTCTGCCTTTTCACATGTTGGCATTATTTAAATCTACTAATTTCTACACTTCGTTGTACTGGATCACATATTACCTCCCTTTAAGTGACATATTTATTCAATAATTCATCTCTTTTTTGTTGTAATCTAAGGCTCTCCTCCGTACCCTGAGCTGGAGCCTCTGTCTGTGCTTCCAAAGCTACAGGGCTCATATCGAATGAAGAGACCACAACATTGTGGGGGACCTTTGTAAGTAAACTTGTAAAAATTTCACATAAATTAAAGTATGATGACATGGTTTCTTCTTAGCAGCGGAGTCCACTTATAAAAGTTGCATCTTTGTTTAAGTACTCGTACTTGGTGACAACAAAAAGTTACTGAATATAAACAGTATAGTTGAAGAAATAAACATTTTGGTACATATAAGACTTTCCTTTTGTGAAAATTTAGATAAGAATAGAGATGCCACTCTCGCCTCCATCTGTAAACTGTTAGCTGGTTTGCGTAGCTTAGCACAAAGACTGGAAGCAGTGCAACTAGCCTGTCTCTGTCCACAGGTAAAATTAAACCTGAAAGCTAAAGCTCTCTAGTTAGCAACCTTCACTACATTTCTTTAATATGTACAAAAGTGTAAAATCTCATAAGAGAGTGGGTTTTATTACATTTGAACAGAACCAGGCTGCCAGTCTTTGTGCTAAGCTAACTAGCTACTAAATTTAGCTTCAAACCTACCAGAGTCGTATTTTTTTCCCCAAAAAAGTTGGATTATTCCTTTAACAGAAATGTGTTTTAATAACTTTTAGGTATGACCTCATGAAATACTGCTGGATGTGGAGTTTCAAAGACCGCCCTGCTTTCTCGGCCATCATGAAACTGTTGGACGCCTCGCAGCATCTCGCCGCTACTAAAGACATTTGTGTTCCTGAGGTCATAGATGTATCTGAGTATAACAGAAATGCAGGTCTGCTCTCATAGGCTCATGTGCTTTCAAATGTAAAAATGCAACACCAAATTTAAATAGGAAACAACATATAAACTGTGATTAAGATTGTAAAATCCACTGCCGAATGTCTGCCATAAATTTTACATAGTAAGGGAGAAAGGGATTGGTCATCACACTTTTTACTTTCATTTAAATCCCACAAAAAATTATATCATTAATATCCTTTCAATGATTAATGCAAGCCTAAAATGTCAGGTAAGAATGGAGTCATCTTACTCTCCTAAAGCTTATTCTGTTCAGAAGATAGGGACCGTCAAATACGTCTTGTGCAGCTGTGACAACTGTAATGTTGTGGGGTGTAACACACAATGGAAGCAATCTTAAAAATTAACTTAAGAAATTTAATTTCATTGAAAAATGTCACTGAAATTCAAATCCCCTGCTGTTAAAACCCCATTTAAAAACAGCTCATTCTGGCAACTGGTCTTAGTTGGTTTTAGCTTGCTGAAGATGGTCTTAGATGTCCCTGACCCACTTTTTGCTGGTCTTGATGGTTCAGTTGGTTTGGCCAACAACTGGACATGCTGGTATTTTACAGTTTTACAGGAATTCCAATGGATAAACCAGCTAGAGTACCCGTCACAAGCTGGTATGACCAGCTAAACCACCAAAAACTATGCAAAAACATACCTGTAGCTGGTCAAACAAGCTAGCCAACCAGCTTAACCATACTGAGCTGGTCAGGCTGGGTTTTTTCAGCAGGGACCTAACACTTCACCAAACTGAGATATAACCAAGAACCCCAATACTTTTAGTGAATTTTTAATCTTTATACATTATTATAATGAATAAAAAAATGAGCAATACATGTGACAACCAACCCCACAAAGAATGTGACCAGCATCCCCAACTGAGATTTTTTTGCAAGCAGATAAACTAACATGTTGTAGCCTAGCTAAGAAAAAATACATCTAAGCTATAGCTTACTTTCTTACTTTTTAATGATTAAAGTCATCTCACCTCAGTGTGAAATGTTTTACTCCTGAAATGATCCTGTAGGTGACCTCTAACCCCAAAATGTCAGTGCCAACTTTTCTTAAGAGCGCCCTCTAGGGAGTGAAATCCAATTAATGTGACAACTAAGTAGGAACCTCTGAGCTGAAACATGAAGCCAATGTGGAGTTGTAAGACCCCCACAGACCCCCATGTTAAAATGACCAACTTTACAGCACAAATAAACATGTTTACAGCCTGGCACAAAAAAAGTAAAGATTTTAGTTACTATATAGCAAATTTCAACATTGATGACAAGCATACAGGGGGTGAATTTTTATGGCCCAAAGTTACTCATATTTCAGGCGAGGTCACTTGAGTGACAGGCTGTCTATGAGGTGTCGCTACCAGTCATTGCAGTCTGTGAGTCAAATCCACAGCTCCAAATTTTCAACCAAATATGGTCACTTCTGGCTCCAAAAATCAAGATGGCAACAGCCAAAATGTTGAACTCAAGGATATAAAACCAGTGGGTGTCATCACGGTAGCAACATCCATTATTTATACTGTTTGTTGTGACAACCAACCCCTATGTTTAGGCCTATATCTTAACAGTTTTACTGTCAAACGTAAGTGAGATGATGAACTAATGAGACTGATAGCAAGCCATTTAATTCTTAATTCTTTATTGCCAAAAATATATAGACAGTAAATGTAAAAGCACAGATTTTATTTTTTATTTAGATCATATATATATATATATATATATATATATTTATATCATATATATATATATATATATATATATATATATATATAAGCATTGGGCAAAGTACAGTGTACTTGTATTTGTAATATTCTTGGCATGCATACTTTGCTGTGACTTTGACACAGTTTTAAAACCAAAACACTCACACAGGAAAGCTGAATGTACTTAAGTAGATTTGTGTTTAGTCTATGTATGCATCTTACATTGTAAATTTTCATCACAAGACTGGTTATTGTAACCATGACAACAACAACAGTGGGCTCAGATCAACAACAAAACCAGGAAACATGAGCATTCTGTATTAATTTTCTTGATTTAAGAAATTCTGATTTAGTTTTCCCTCAGAAAACTCTATTAGGGACACTCAGATTAACACTATGAGTTATTACTGATTCAAGGGTTCAAATCATTAAAATCACTGAACTAAAACTGTGAGTGAAAAAGGACAGATCTACAAAAAAAGTGATGCCCCTCAGACTGAATACTGGCCAAGTTAAAGATTAACGTCACACTTAAACTCTCCCTTGTGGATTTCAAGTTTCAGTGTCGCTCCACCCCAAGTGGTTTTCCAACATCGCCTGTACAGCAATTACAAGACTTTTATGGTGGAGGCAGAACTTGCCACAGGTGATTTTTTTTCACCACTAGGTGTCAGCAAAAGCAGGGTTGCCAGCCTGTGTGTTGTTGCTGTTTCATGGTAAATTCACACTGAATCACGAGGCAGAAAACTGCTGCTGTGGTTCTATTTACAGGTTGCAACGTCCACTCATGTTGCATTCCTGACTCTCCAGTTCCTCCACTGCCTGACCTCCAGCGCTGAAGAGCTGTGATCCAGTGTGGATTTAAACTACAATGCCTCCTAAAACAGAGGCAAACACGCACAATGACTAAATAAAAGTGCTCAGAAGAAATATGGAAATCCAACACATCATTTCTTGGACAGAGCCACAACTTGGTGAAAAGCTTAAAGTCTGAAATTCACAAAAAGCCAGAGTTGAGGTCAGTTGACTTTTAGCTGAACTCATTTAAAAACATGTCAAAACAGCAAATCTAATAATAAGAATGAGTGCACCATCACCTTCTAAAGTTTCTTACTGTGACTGGATTTGAGAAAAGTAGATTTTGAAGAAACACACAACTTGACCTGAATGCTATTAAAGTGAAATGACCCCAACCCTGATGCCAACATTAGTCAGTTAATACAAGACTGGTCATAGTGCTGTATAAATGCCCGTTATTGTGTTCTGGATAAACCAGACAAGACAATGCAAAATCATGTATATTCACAGATTAAAGGACTTCCCTCAAAGGTCCAGTGTGTAGGATTTAGGGGGATATACTGGCAGAAATGTAATATATTGTAATAAGTATGTTTTCTTTAGTGTGTAATCACCTGAAAATAAGAATTGTTGTGTTTTTGTTACCTTAAAACAAGCTGTTTATATCTATATATGGAGTCTAAAATCCTCATCGCCATGTTTGTATGGTAGCCAAGAATGGACAAACCAAACAATAACTCTAGATAGGGCCATTCGCATATCAGTGTTAGTCAGCCCCTCCACAACAAGAGCACTGAAAAAACATTATTTTTAAAAAAATGTTAAGCTGCTATATTCAGTGTTTTTACCAGTTTGAATCAAGTGGTTATACAGATAATTTGGCTCCCAGTAAAAATTACCATTAACACAGAAGGAATTCTAGAAGTTTGAACTGGTTGCAGTCTTCATTACTAGATGCCAATAAATCCCCCCCAAATCTTACTCACGGCTCCTGTACGGAGTTAAACATTTTAAATATTAATTTAGAGGCAAAAATGTATTAGAAATATATGTCATTATGTCATTTGAATTTTTCTTTTTTTACATTATCCTGCGAGAAAATGCTGTGCCCTGCTGCTGCATGCTCTTAACATTGATGAAAGATTGGATTAATACCAAAGTATGGAGATTACCTGATAAAAATACAGTTTGTGGGACAAGCCATCCAACCCTCAGCCTCAGAGAAAAATGCAACAAAGACCTAAAACTGCACCATAGTTAATCTTTACAAGTGACATTAAAATGTCCTTCCCATCGCTCACGCGAACTCTCTTCAATCTGTGTTCTGCCTTATAGGTATCAAATCAAAATAAAGGTCAAATCGAGCCAGTGTTCGCCTGTGGAGCATGTTCAGCTAAGATCCTCCACGACAGTGGGGAGCAGCAGCAGTCTGAAAGCCTCGGTTCACCTGGATGGGTCAGAGGTAAACCTATTTGGGAGTTTTGAGGCAAAGCCAGCTCACTTTACACTTTACTGCTCCAAAGGGATGTTGGGAACAAAATGTAGGAGACTGACCACAGCAGGTAGTACACACACGCAGGAGGGAAGGAAGAGCAGAACACCATGATGACTCCTGGAGATAAAAGGAAATAAAGATAGAGTGACAAGTTAAAGTTTCTACCAAAATCAAAAATGCACATTTTTCCTCTTAGCTGTAGTAACATTTAGCAATGCAGATTTTTTTGGTGCGAGTTGCACAGTGTTGGAGATATTGGCCACTGAGATGTCTACCTCCTCTCTAATATATTGAAGCTAAATTATCTAAATCTATCACTTTTCTTTATGAAACAAGGGAACTGTTGAGCAAAAAATGTCTATATATATTGTAAAGATCACTTATAATGCCAAACATGTCTTACTGTGCTGAAATCTGGGTAGATGCATACAAAACAAATATAGTTCCTATAATTAAACTTCAGAGCATTTCTCTTATCGTAATAAATAAAACTGGTGACTATGATTCTATGAATTTGGTTTTTTTTTTTTAGAAGATCCTACCCCTTAAAATTTGTAGACATTGTGTATTTAAAAACGCTGGAAATTATTTTTCAAGTTGTAAACAAAAGCCTTCCGATCTGTATTCAATTTTTTTTTTTTTTAATTGAGAGGAGGGAATTATAATTTAAGAGTTTGGCTCATTTTTGAAACACATAAAGTGAGAACAAATATGAATACTTAAAATGTAACATGATTACAAATCATATTGTAAAATGATTCTAGTGTAAAAAAATCTGTATTGATTAGTGCGAAGTATTAAGGGATTACAGTTTGGAGTATATTTTCTTTATTATTAGTTCATTTATTTTATGCATTTGGTGTTGCTGTCATTCTGTTATCCTTTGGTTGATTTAAAATAAGCCTTTGGCTTTAGCCTTTGCCTTTTTTACTTATTGATTGAAAAAAAAGTGTGAAATAATATGTTTCTCCTGATGCATTTAACCAATATAAAATGATGCATTCATTCATTAAACTGCACTCAGCTTGTGGTGCTCAAAGCACCAAAAAATACATTTGAAGAAGCCAATAGCAGTGTCTCTTTCCAGAAATCATGACCTGATTACTCAAGATAATCCACAGACCTTGTGAGCAAACAGAATAATTTAAGAAGTGCCGGATTATTTACATAATATCATCATATGTGTATTATTAATTTCATTTTAATATTACATTCTTTAAAATATCATCCTTTTTGTCAATACCGGTATATCGCAACGCGCTTCATGAGAATCATACTGGATTTTTTTTTTTTTTTAATTTCTGTCTATACCTCCAGCGTAGACTGCTTTCTTCCAGGCCTGGGACTCCAGCACTCTGTCATGGGGATAAAAGTTCTGGCTGATCATAAAGAGGATCATCGCCAATGCGATAACTCGCAGCATGGCCAAGTTTCCCCCCGACAGTAGAGAGGCGCTGGCCAGGATGGCTGAGGAGTAGATGCAGGGCAGGCCACGGTACATGAACGGGATCCCTGGGGGACAAACAAGAACAAATCTCCTGCTGGTCCCTCAAATAAACAGTTTATAGCAGACAATAACGCTACACTTCTGAAACTTACCGCTTGAAAAGAAACAGAGGCGGACAAACACGGACAGGACGTAACACACGCACAGGATGTTGTCCAGCAGGTCAGACGTCCTTAGGAGCAACGATGTGGCGATCCCAAAGGTCGTGAAGTCAGCAAAATCATCTAGCTTTGCACCTGAATGTGAAAAAAAATGTGAATGCTAAATGTGGCTCTGTGAAGTTCACCAAAAGATACCCCTTTGAAGCCTGAATCGATATCACTTCTCTTGTGCTGCGTTCAAACGCCTTTCACCAGTCCTTTGAACCCTGAGCAAATTGATTCGATTTCTTCTCCAGAAACATGGGTAAAAAAGTCAGTAAGCAACCTGACAAGAAACTAAAATTTCTTTTTTTTTTGGTATGATTTCTACAAAATCTTGCAAGAATTCACAAGTTTGGAAAATTATTTTTAAAAACGCTATATAAAAAAAGGTCCAGGAAACGTTATTTGTTATATTCCTAATGGCATATTTAAAAATGTGTTTTAGAATCAGATTCGTTTTTAAGTACTTTTTTCAGGAATTTTTTTTTGTTTTGTTTTGTTTTTTACTTTTTTTTTGTTGCTAATTTTCAGGTATTTTTTTGTAACTTTTTAATAATTTCTTACTCATTTTTGGGCCACTAATTCTTAAGTTCCTCATTGCCTTCTTCCTGTGTTTTAAAAGAGACCTAGACAATCTGCTCAGGTTTTAAAGGTTTAAATATTGCATTCTGAATAATCAGCTCACCAACTGTTCTATTATTACTCTTCTTTCAATTCGACAGCTCTTCAGTGAGAAGTTTAACAATCCATTAAGGTTAGTGTAGATATGTTATCATCCGCTCGACCACTGCCAGTGTTACTGTCACATGACAGTGGGCTGTATACGTGCAAAAATCTCCAAGTGGAAATTTCGGTGTCAGCCCAACAGGACGCCCATTCTACAAACAACATTCTCCAGCGTCGCATCTCTGTATCCCACAGGAGCACGGAGCATGTTTTCACCACACGAGGATGAGGTGATTCAGGCCACGGCTCAAATGACCGAGGTGGAATTCCACAGCCCAGGGTCAACAATTTTAGCAATTTCAGATATGCAGAGAAGCCAAAGCAACGGGATAACAGAGACAATAAGAGCGTGATCCTGTGGAATTAGGCTGCTTAATCAGAAAGTGATTGTTCATTTGACAAAATACGTCGAGGGGCACAACAACATCCACCTGCAAAGTCATGCAGAAAAACCCCGTCGGGACACAAAGCCCCCTGAAATGTGCAGCCAACAATGTATTGTGATGCACCAGGGAGCTATTTTGGGCTTCCGAGAAAATGTGAACTTTCGCACTGGAAGCTTGTAAAACAGCTATTTGTGCCTCCTAGTTTACTTTATATGGTGTGGTGATCTGTTGAAAACAAGCCACAGTGATACATTTTAGAGGCTGTGCTTTTGCATTGGGTGCCTGTTATTTAAGGTCAAATCTTAACCTTGAAAAGTTCATAATGTCCTTTCAAACACAGAAAAGTCTAAAAAGACACTGATTTGATAAAGTTGCATCCCATTAAATATGCACGATTCTTCTGCTGGAGACTTTGTAAGACTATCCAGTGGCCGAGTTTCTTTTTACTGGTTCCTTTTGTTTATGACTTCGTGCAGCCAAATTAGAAAGTCCAGACAAAGGACTGTGCAGTGAGCCCTGCCAACAGTTCATCTTTGCTAAGAGCCACTGACCACAACAGTCCACTTACCCAGTGCAGAACAGGCATCGAGTCGCCTGGCAACTGCTCCGTCTGCCAAATCCAACAGGTAGCCAATCAGGACCAGCCAACACGCAGCATGATGGTGCCTGAACAAAGCAAGGGAGTGTTAGATTGGCACTAGATTAGCAATGTGATGACAGCAAGCCGTTTGACAGGGTGAAATATTTTAAGTTTCTAAACTGTGCAAAAGGTAGTGCTGAGAGGACTTCAGATAAAGTTAAATAACTGAATATCTTCTAAACACAATAAATCTTCCGGTCAAGCTTCCTGACATTGCCTTTTATTATCTTATTTGAAGTTAGTACAGTTTATCTGGTACGAACCGAAACCGGTCATCATTACAAACATTACTTGAAGTGTGGTCGCCCCGAGAGGCAAAACACAACGAGGATTTTTGTCTATGCTTTAAAAACGAAAGAAATTAGTAAGTATGGTGGCTTTGATCGTCGTTATTACTTTTGGGTTTTTTTTAAGTAAATAACAAACAAAACAAAAAACAGCAACAACAAATAAACAAGATTTTTTTTAAAAATTCTACTGCCTTCAAAACCAAATTTTAGTTATTATATTGACCCTGAAGGCCAAAACTTAAAACTATGGATGAAAAAAACATGTCATTGGTTATAATCATCGTTCAAAAAACATTCTGTGAAAACAGATAAAGAAAGACAAAAAAATGAAAGAAACAACTATTTCAAATTTAAAAACTAAGGATTTGCCTGGTTTTCAAATGCCAGTTTTAGTATATACGGTGGCCTTCAAGGGCAAAACATAACAACACTAGATTATTTATATTTTTTATTATTTTTTAATTTGGTTTTGTGACATTGCAATCTTTTTTGTTCTGTTAATATATATTGTTAAATGTTCTATTTTGCTTATATATTTAGCCTCTCAGGACCACTGTGGGTAATAAAATTAGGTTTTGAAAACCCTAGCCAAATCCCTAAAATCTTATAGAAAGTATTGTTTGTATTGGTTTCCAAAAGTAAAACCCATTAATGATGCTTCCACTCACCCATTTAGACTGCTGAGAATGGAGGCCATGCCCATGACCATGTTGGCAACTGACAGCGCGTTAGCTGCATTTTTACGTGCAAACTCTTTGATCTGGAGTCCTGTGGCTTCATCACTGAGAAAGAGCTTGTTGGTACACTGGAAGAGACCTGAGACCACACAAAAACAACAGTTAGCAGCTGTCTGTGTCAGGTCAATAACCCCTGCTGTGCTAAAGCTAAAAGCTACGTCCCCATTTCAGCTGACGTTATGATGAAAGTGTCAAACTTCAGTTGAAGTGAAAGGAAAAATGTATAAAAACAATTTTTTTTAAAGTAATCTAAATACTAAATGTCACGATTGAATAATATTTTGTACACTACCTTTTTTTTTTTTTCTTTTTTTACTTTATTTAAGGCAAAATATCGCTTTAAAGCTAACTCCCCGGTCTGATGTAAAAGAAGCATCACTTACCAAGACGTATGTTTATTGGACGGAGAACAACCTTACGATACAGTCATCCACTCTCAGATCACTAAAATGCATTCGTTACTTTACATTCGTTCACTTGCAGCCTAAAGCATGCAACATTACAAACTGCCTCATTATATCTATGCAATATACATTAATATTTACAATAAACAGCATGCAGTAAACTTCAGAATAATATTTGCATAGAAAAAAAAACATGAAAAGGATGCATGTCTCAACAGGATGTGAAGTGTTAGCGTAATCTTATAAGGGTCAAATACACACAAATACTGGTGTGGGGAACAAGCTATGGACATTTAAGGGTACTACTACGTACACCACTGGCTATAGTGAGAGTGACTTGGACCTACTGCTTGAAACATACCAGACGTGAGATCAATTAGCCTGATTGAACATAGTGACCCGAGACAAGGGCATGGCAGCAGCACTCACAGAGCTCACTGTTCAAATCTATTAATACCACTGCGGCCTGGGCTTCAATCGAGATTGTGGTATAAAGATAGCTCTACAACCTCTAAATACTAAACCGCATGGGGTTATATCGCCAATTGTAGCAGTTTTACAAAGTCGTTTTAAAGTGCAGTCAATAAAACTTCATTTTTATTTGTTTTAAAGAAAAAATTTGCAATATAAATAATAAAAATGCTACATCTTAGTCAGCAAGATGGAATGACTGCTGACGCTGCCTCGCTCCAGCCAAACACTGCCTCTGCCCCCACAAAGCTGTGATGTTTTTTAATGAAGTCAAACAAAGAAATCTTTGTTTTTCTTCTCTGTCGGCCTCCTCTCTCATAAGTTTATCACTTTCTCTCAAGTCATAGTACTGTCCAAGACAGAATGCACAGAGAAATGACCTGCAAAATTTAAATATATGTTTAAATGTTGCAGTAGCAACCCTTAAAGTGTTTTTCACCCTGAACTTCCTGTGATTCCAAAGCCAGACGAGTTCAAGAGACTCTTCATCTGAAAGAAAACAGCGTATGAGACACAGCAAAAAGCCAACAAGCACTTTTACTTGACAGCAGCATGCTTTCTACTTCTCATTTTGGAGTTTTTATACAAATTACAACCTGGTATTTGAATTGTTGTCTGAAAACTTTTCATGGGTAAATACAGCACATCAGTTAACCCCTTGAAACCTGAATCGACATCAGTTTTCTTGTGCTGCATTCAGATGACTTAAACAACCTATTTATTCCTTTGAAACCAGAGCAAATTGGTTTCTTTTTTTTTTCTTTTTTTTTTTTTTACAAAAATGGAGCAACAGGAGACTTTGCAAAAAATGTCCCAGAAATTGCAGAGATTAGTGGTGACCAAAAAAAGAAAATTAAAAATGGTGGAATTAAAAAAAAAAAAGAAAAGGAAAAATGTCCAGAAAGACATGTTCATAATTATTGTAATTATATTTTAAAATTATGCTACTGGGAAATATGTTTTTTTCAAATTTTCAGCACTTATTTTTGTTTTTACTGTTTTTTTCTTTTTTCTTTTTTTTTTACTTATTTTTTAGGTAATTTTCTATATAATTTTCTATTTCTTACTCATTTGATGTTTTAGATGTTTTGTTTGTCTCCCTATATTTTTGAAGGAAAATCAGTTTGCTTAGGTATGTGTTAATGCAGACAATATTCTGCATTTTTTTTTTTTACGAAAATCATGACATTGCCAAAAGAAAATTCAGGTTTAGTACCCTAAAACACCATTAGTGAGCTACACGTGCAGCTCCATGTGCATAAAAATCAGTGAGGCTGCAGATCTTACAGTCAGCTTTCAGAAAATACACTGTTTTGGTCACTAGGACAAAGCCAGAGTGAGACACACTCTCAAATTAAAGCAGGTCTCTATTTCTGGATTGATGCCTAATCACTGCAAAGCATGATGGGAAGGCCCTTGTTACATAATACCCTGCTATGTTACCTATTAACAAATAAAAAGACTCAACGAAAAACAAGGAAAAAACCTTTTTTAACAGGGATCATCTGAAGTGAACCAACTGGAAAATATAAACTTTTAAAATCTTAACTGTGTTTTGTGATCATAATAAAGGGCAAATGGCAATAAAAGTGCAATCAATATACACCAGTTACACATTAAGTCCTATTTTTTCATATATTGGATGTGGTTTTTGAATCTTTAAAATGATTTGCCATGAGTGAGTATTAACAATAAAACATCCTGTTACAATAAACTATCATTGAACTATATGAGCTATGTGCAGAGTAGGGGAGAACAGGGTCGGTTGAGACAGTCAGGACATTTTTAGCAAGTTATAAAGCAACTATGCTGTATTCACTTTCAGCCCTCAAAGCGGAGACCTTATGACAATTGCTCACATTATATTCAAATTTACATAATATAAATACATTTGTGGCTCTTTGGTTATTTTTGTCTACCTGTTTTTAGTTATGTCACAAACAAAAACACATATCTTCGGAAGGCTTATTTTCTTTTTATCAGCTGGTGCTAATTTTAGGTGTCTGAATTTTGGTTGGTAGCGAGTACAAGAGTACAAAATGCGTCTGATCTCCCTTGTACAGTTTGGCAGTTTAGACAGTATTGGTTATAGTTTCTACCAATAGATTGTATAAATAATGGGCACAGCTACTGTGATGTCACTCATTGGTTTGTGGACTGCTGTTTTGAAGCCTCAAGTTTGGCATTTTGGCTGTCACCATCTTGTTATTTTGGCTTAGGGTGAAATTCGCTTTAGAGAAACATGCAACTAAATTATGTAACCAATCAAATGTTGGTGATTTCAAAAATATTTTTGTCAGAAAAGAGTTTATATGTTGAATATAACATTATTCTGTTGCTTTGCATCTTTTCTCTTTGCAGGAATGCTTTTGTTTGCATAGCCTATTTCTGGACATTTTTCAGCTTTATTGCCCTGTTTAAAACAGTTGTTAAAAAAGTAATTAAAATATTTACATTACATATTACAGTTTTAACTGTGATAAAGAGCTTTCTCATCACATCATGGTCAAAAAAATAATTATATTATAAATATTACTATATTCCAAGTTATTCAGTCCAAGTGTCTAACTCCCACGGCACATATGTGGGTGTTTTCCTGCCTAATTTTATCCAAGCAAACCCAGCCTCCATTCTCTGGCACCCATGTACAGTAATCCAGATTATCAGGCAAAATTGGGAAACAAGTACCTACCAGAGGAGGGAGTCAGGAGGATCATGATTGTCTCTGGCACACTGCACATCAGCTGCAAATGAAACAAAAGTGTTTACATCGCCTATATATGCAGTATAAACATGATATTAATGTTAAATTGCTGAAACAGGGTTTCCTGTGCATCATCCAGCAACATGCGGCCAAGTCAAGTGCTTCTCATCCTGTGGACAGAGACTTTCAAAAAAACAATAAAGGCTGTAAACTGATCAGTGCGCTCCGACCTTTTCTTCTCTCGTGGAAATTAACGCCATACATTTTTAACATAATATTTGAAGATCAGAAGCAGCCTACACTAGCCTACATCCTCATGCCATAAACAGTCCTTAATAAGATTTTAGGATTTGGAATCAATGACTACACATTAAATTATGATGTTTCCAGTTACTAATACTCCTTGTTGTCTTGTTCTTGTTGAATAAATCAAAACGTTTGGGATTAAAGGTCGCGTGCGTAAAAACAGCCCCTCCTGCCTACTTTTTCTTTTCTTTAAATTGTTGAAAACCCAAAATATCGCATACACGAGGGCCCTTTTATTGCATAAATCAGCCATGAGTGTTCTCTGATGCTTCACAAAATTAATTCTGCCTCCAAAACCACGGGGCATTAATGCGCAACAATCCTACAAGCGGCTGAAATCCCTCCGCACTAAAGCGTCACTGAAAACATGAAAATCACACCTGATCGAAAGCAGCAGGTGGACTTTTTTGTAACTGCGTCACAACTGCCAAAACTATCCGAATAATGCAAAACAGGTCTATATTTTGTCCTAAAATACCCTTCCGCTACTGATGTTGAGGTGCAGGTAGCGGACATACACGAAGAGCATCTCATCTTACCTGAAACGACCTCCCAAGATAAAATGTCTAGACAAATCCACTGATGGAGACGTCTAAACGCGCACGCAACACACCGGACCTTAATAGTATTTTCCTTTTTTTTCCCAAGCGGATTTATTTTTGTCTCTGTTTATTGATTCGTGCAGCCTATTTGAAGTTGCCACGCTATCAGCAGCACGTACAGAACATATGGCCGTTTACCTGTCAACCTCACAGCCGCCTTTTCCAGCGCGTCCTTTAAAAGAGCCCAGGATAAATCCGCTGGAATATTCCACCGGAAATGACGCCCCCGTCGTCCAGATTTTTCTAGGCTGTGATGATGGCTAGTTACTCTTTAGTGCTATCGCTTCACTGGAGGTGAAGACAAAAGGAGCAAGAATGTGGACTGACAGAGATAGAGAGCTTTTTTTTTTTTTTATTTAAGAATTCATCTTTAATTTTCCATGCATACATGAGCAGAAAAAATGCAGCAAACCCCTAAATGTTTTGCAAAAAGTATCATTCTTGTTATTATTAATATATTATTATTATTATTATTATCATTATTATTATTACTCTTTAGACTTATTTCTTTTGTAAAAAAAAAAAAAAAAAATCAATTCAGCTCTATTTTTTGCTGGCATGTGACTTTTTTGCATTATATTTTGTTGTAATTTAATTTCAATATGATTTTTTTTTTAGTTTGAACTACTACTCCTAAATAGTTAACTAAACTATTTCTTCCCAGGGTAGCTTTACTGTAGTTCAGCTTCTTCCAGTGTGAAGAAATTGATGTAGTAGTTTGAAAGTTATGCTCTCAAAGTCATGCACATATATGTGGTGCACTCTTGAAATCTTCATTAGAGTCAAGCAATGCCCCAGCTGATGATAGTTTATTGTTCTCTTCTTCAAGTCCCGAGGAGACACAGTATGTCATTTGGATTGAGACTAAACTGTCTTACTGAATGAAGAATGCTAAGACAACGCACACTACGCAGAAAAAAATATTTGATATGGATTCACTTATCGGCTCAGCAGTCACTACACATCCTGCGCCAACAAGCGAATCCCCTAAAAGTATGTTGAATAAAGTGTGTTGTCAACTGATCTGGGCCACTGACAGGTCAAACTGAGCAGAAATCCAGTGGGCATGTAAGACGGATCTTGTAGTCTTGACAGCGTCTTCCAGCAGGCTGCTCGGCATTCACGCAGGCGAAGCCTTGAGTGGCATCATATCTGCAAAATGCACAATGACAAAACAGATGAGTCTCGGCTTTCTCGTCACAAGGAGAACTGCTCAGCCAATGAAAATGGAAGTGTAATGCTAGCTCACAGTATTAACCCTTTCAAACTGGCTTGATTTCTTTCAAAAATATGGGAAGAAGGTGATGAGCAACTGATCAAAAATGGCTCCCAAAATAGCAAGAAAACAGTAAAACAAAAGAAAGAATAAAAAAGTAAACAGAAACAAACTAATAGAATTTAGGTACACCAGGACTAGGTGAGTAAAACAATACTTAAAAGTTTTCCATATAAAAACTATATATGGTATATTAAAAAAAATTGAATAAATGAAAAGGGTTCAGTCCACATGCTTAGGAGGCGCAGGGGTAGCTCCAATGATTTACCATTGTTTGGGTGCATTAATCAAAGTAAAATATAATAAGAAATTCCCAAAATTAATATTTCATGAAAAAGAGAGGCTTCTTCCATGTGGTTTGACTTGATTATTGTCTGTAGAATGGTTACAATTTATACGCCTTTGCTTTTGGCAGATTTAATATAATCTTCTCTTTGTATTGTATTCAAACTTATTTATTGCTAAGTGTGATTGTCTTTCCTTGAACTCACGATTGAAAGACGTCACCAGTCTCGTGTGCAGTGACACCGGACACCGTCATGGCTTCAATGGCCACAGGCTGGGAGCAGACCTCAGTGGGGTGAAGCATTTGCAGCTGGAGGAGGGTCTCATAGTCACCCTTCTTTGTGGGATTGTCCAAGTTGAACCAACGTGTCCTGCAACCTGCCAGACATGGAAAAACATTATACAGTTATATGGAAACCATCAACAACAGATTCAGAGATTTTAATTTGTTTTTCAGGTCGTGATGTTTGTTTTTCATAATTTTATACTCCTGTGTGGCTCACATCAGCCCAGTCTCCAGAAGAAAATGCTGGCATTGTATATTTCTGCAAACTATGAATACATTACATTTACATTTTCTAAAGAGACATAGTATATACCAATGTGAGAATAACAAGAGGAAAGTGGTTATGATTTAGTCAGTGATTGCTGTCTTTCCAACTGATTTTTAGGCACCACTTGCAGCTGTCATAATTTTTCATCTGGGGATAGCACAAAAAGCGGTTGTTTTTTGCCTAGACATTGCTGCATTACCTGCAGGGGTCGTCTCCCCAAAACTGGGCATTTTGAGCCAAATAACAGTCTCTTCCTAAGTATAACCAGAGGCTTAGAATTCAATTTTGGGCCCTAGCCACAAGTGTGTGTTGGCTCCTGTGCTTTCTCTCTTGATCCATGTATGTATGTATGATCCATGGGGGAAGACATGACAGTGTACAAGTGGGGGCAGACTAAACCATTTTGTGCCTTAAGGGGAGAGAAGGGGTCTCAGAGTTTTTTCTTGAAAATAAAATAAGTTAAGTAATTCAACCAATTCACTCAGCCACTTTTAATTTAGGAGCTTTTGGAGTTTTTTTCTGGCTTTTTTCTGCTGAAGTATATCAAAGTCTTGTTCGATCCACATTTGTCATTTGTTTTATTTTTTAAGGATAAATCATGAATCACAATCTGCATGAAAACTTACCCTGGCAGAAGTCTGAGGGACAGGTCAGTATCACTTGATAATCCTCACATTGTTTACTCTTCTGATTTTCATTGATGCATGCAAACCCAAAAGCAACGTCATAGCTGGAGTATAACAAAAGCAGAACAGAGAACTCGTCATGAAAGGCCGACAGTCACAGCAAACCTGCAAGTGTGAATAAAAACAGACATACGAGAGGAAGACGTCTCCGGTCTGTTTGGCTGATATTCCACTTGTTGCCTTGGCCTCGATGCTGAGAGGGTTTCTACAGACCCGACCAGGGAAAGTTTTCAGCAGCTGAGGGATGGACTCCACATCACCCTCGCCTGACGGGTCATCACTGTTAAACCACTGTGTCCGACACTGCTCCGACACTGAGGGGAGATTACAGATGAAGACATGTTGGCTAAAACTGGGTTTCACGAAAAGTGTGTCTTGTTATGAACTGTGTGAAACTTATAATCAGGGACAGTACTGTACATTTTTTACGACTAACTTTTTTGGACAAGCAGAGCAGGGGATGGTTATTGTCCCCAAATTTATTCATATTTTATCTGGAGATATAGGTAGTTATTTGTTTTTGTATTTATTCAAAGACTAACAATGCAGAAAAAAGAAATCTGAAAAAAAATGTCTTGATATCTTCCAAAGATATGGAAAGAAGGCAGTAAGCAAAAAATTAGTAAATGTACAAGAAAATTACCAGAAAATTAGCAACAAAAAAACAAAGCCAAAAATCAATCAATCAAAACAAAACAAAAATGATAAAGGAAAGGCAAAAACAGGGCAAGACTTGGAAAAAGTTTTTGAAGAATTCTAATAATTCTTTAACATAATTTTAAATATGTAATAATGACAATTATAAACTTTATTTTTTCCCTAGCCCTTTTCTTCTCCCCCATACATTCTCCCTCAATAATTTAATAAATTACTTTTTTTTTTGTTTTTCTTTTCAATTCGTGGAACATTTCCCCCCAAACAAATCTTTGTGCAATTTCATGAAACTTTTGGTAAGAAATGTCCCACAAATTGCAAAAATAACAATAATAACAACATTTGAAAATATGTTAAAGATTTTTTTTCATTTTGTGAAATATTTAGTGAAATTGCTTGCTCAAAGGTTTAAATACTTGTGAAAAGCCGTCTAAAAATAAGCACAAGGAAAGTGAAAGTGCTCCAGGTTTCAAAAGGATTAAATGCGGAAAAACAGCCAACAATTACATTCTATCCCTCACAATTACATGCGAGTACTGCAGAGATTCCACTTGCATGTCTCTGCTGGTGTCTGAAAATATTTTACTTCAAAAACTGAAACTTTCACTTCAGTAAGATCAATCCAAAGTAAAAGAAGATTCGTACCTTGACAGAACTCTTTCGGACATGTGTATCTGACTCTGTAGTCTTCACACTTCCTGCCTGTCTGATCTGCGTTCACGCACACAAACCCATGGGTGGCATCATAACTGCAACAAAGACGACAGGAGGGTGATGAGTGGCTCATAACTCTCTGTGTTTTTGGTTTTAACAGATGTTGTCAATCACTCACTCACTTTAAAAAGGTATCAGAGGTGTTTGAGGCAGGTTCCCCAGAGACGGTCTGGACCTCGATGGCGATTGGCTGAGGGCAGATTTCTCTCGGGTAGATCTGTAGGAGGTCACTGAGGACCTCGTAGTCTCCGTTTCCTGATGGGTCATCATGATCAAACCAGCGTGTCCTGCACTCTGTAAACAATGAGGAGTCAAACATTTTAGAGCTCAATCCTGAATATTAGGCCTGGAGTTTGAATTTTTGTTGGATATTTTGTATTTTGTTGCAGTACCTGAGCAGAACTGTCCTGTGCAGGTGAACATGACCTTATAATCCTCACACTGTGTCTCTTTCTGTTCTGAGTTGAGGCACGCGAGGCCCTCTGAGGCGCTGTAACTGTAAAACGCATGCTGCCGTTTCACTACAGTAAAGTTCACTACCAAGAATAAATGTCTACAGTGGTACAAAAGTCTGAATCTAAGTAATCTACTGATTTATCAGTTTAAAAGTAGTACCTGATGTTATCAAAGAGTATGCTAATCCCCGACAAATCATCAAACCCGAGAGAGAGCTAAATGTCTGACACCTGTTCAGTCAGGTCAAAATGGGGAGAGTACCGCACCATCCCCGATCCCTTATTTGTTTTGTTTTTTTGCCTTTTTATTTAAAATAAGCATGAAAAGATGAGAAAGGGGAGCAAACAAGCAGCAAAGGGCTGCAGGTCGAACCCACAGCCACTGCAGTGAGGAGCTCTAGCGCCCCCGGCCTGGTAGCCCCGGTAGGATTGATGGATTCAGGTAAGAGGAGTGTGATTGATTAGAGTTAGGAAAAGAATATCAAATTAAGCCAATCAGAATCAAGGCTAGGCAGATTAGGGTGCGTCATTCCTTCTCTATTCAAGAAAACGCAAATGTGCAAGATTTTCAGGGGGGCATCTTCCTCCATTTTACTCAATATTTCCACCATCATATAAACAGCTATTCATTTGACACATCTTAGGTAAAGTATCAAAATATAGCCTTTAAAATCCAATTTTTCATTGATGAAAAAAAATATTTCTGAACCTTATTTAATGTTTACACCTGCTGAGTTAGTTTTGAACAGTGAAAACAACATTGCAGAGGATCCTACTGATATTAGCCAATATCTATTATCAGTTATTGGGACTGTAACAACTCACATTGTATATTAGGAGCACAGAAATGTTCATATCTGGTAGACAAATGTGGGTTTTCAACTGAAATTACTTAGAATGATAAATCTACTGTGTCTTTTGCTCACAAGAAGAAAATAAAGAGTTCTTGACTCAGACTTTGAACCACATCATGAATTATATCATATTTTCCTGATGTTAAATTATTTGTAAAAGTGAAGTCTTTACATGCGGAAGATGTTCCTGGTGTGCTTTGACTTGATCCCAGACACTGTCTGAGCCTCCATGTCCACTGGGTCAGAGCAGATCCTCGTCTGGTGTTTCGTCCTCAAGTCACTCAAGAGCTCAGAGTCCCCGGAGCTGGAAACATCGTGTTCATCAAACCAGGCTGTCCTGCAGGCTGCGGAAGAGCAAAGTTAGCTCTCAACAATCTACATTAATTATCAGCAGATTCAGGCATGAATATTTGCAGGGCTTACTTTCCAAAGCAGTGGCAAAGAGCTGAAGATCTGGAGGAAGAAGACGTCTTTGATCAGTTATACGTTTTATTTCTAAAACATTTTGCGTGTGAAATAATAAGAAATGGATTATTGTTAATCATATCACCTGATGCTAGAAGACACCAAACTGCAAAGCTCTAAAATGACGAGAAAACAAAGAAATCACTAATATGCACCGTGACGACAATGCAACTTAAATTATTTGAAAATGCACAAAATTAAATTACCTGAAAGACAAGCATGACTTTGATCTCGAGGAGAGTGAATGTTGAAAAATCCACACGTTAAATTCTTCATCAAGGTGGAAATAAAACGTCCTCACAAGGCTGGTCTCCTGTCATGAAGTGTCTGCTCTCTGGAGCTGCGAGGCATTTGTGACTCAGGTGTATCATCTGCAGGGATTTCTTTTGTTTATACGTATTTGTGCTCCTCCCACAGAGCCTGATAGCTTGTCACCATCAGAAACACACACATATATATATATGTATATATATATATATATATATATTTTTTTTTTTTTATTTTTTATTTTAAATATCTATAATCTTTACCTTGGTCATGCAAATAAAGAAAAATTCAAAACCAATCAAAATTTTGTAATCTCTGAAATTTGTAAAACGTGACGAGGAGTCGCAAGATGACACAGCTCTACTTTTATGGGACATGAGAGAAAAAGGTTGAGAAACATTATCTATAATTATTACATTTTTATTGTCATAAGACAATATCGACTATTAGTTGGTGAAACTAGAACTTACATAAAATAACTGACTGAATTTCCATCTATTATATTGACTTGTGAGAGATAAGCTATAAATAATAAGTGAATCGTAATATTCATCTGGATTCACCAAAACAAATATAAAACTAAAACATGTATTCAATTATGTGACATTGATTATAGTAAACCAAACATCCTCGGTATAATGTGCTGTTGTGTGGCTGTTAATGTTCTTTATTCCTGTTCTGAATGAATGCAACAAAACAAAATAAATAGAAGAGGTGAATTGTGGATTTTTATTCAAAGAAATGATGCTACTACTGGATATTAGTTTTAAAAAAAATGCATTGAGAAATGCTTAAAGAAAGTGCATCGGAAACATTTATATCTTAGCAACAAAATATCTCCTTGTCATGTGGTGTGGAGCAGGTAGATCCAGGAAACTGCAAGCAACAGGAACTCAGAAAAATGCTCCTTTTCTTCAATGCTTGTGGAGAAAAAGCAAAACTGATGATCTCAGA
This sequence comes from Plectropomus leopardus, assembly GCF_026936395.1. Taxonomy (NCBI): domain Eukaryota; kingdom Metazoa; phylum Chordata; class Actinopteri; order Perciformes; family Serranidae; genus Plectropomus; species Plectropomus leopardus. Next base: position 6,752,923 of record NC_142184.1, on the reverse strand, counting down.
ACAAAACCAAGGCTCATAAGTGTTGTGTACTTATGGAGACAGAACAAAACACAACATCTTATAGCATGTCCTTAAAACTGCACAACTTACCTGAAGAGGGGATGAAGCCAGGTGTTGAGACAGATCGAAGCTCAGATGATTAGGCAGGAGCTGATTGGCTGGAAAAACTCTGGAGAGGGGAGGGACTAATGAGGCTGATGAACAGGTGTGTCGATGGGAGCATATGAACAGAGGAGGACACATACATACACAGAGGAAAACTGAGGACATGGGAGACATGAGGAGTGGACACATGAGGAGTCACATGAGAGACACAAGGGGGAGACAGGGACACGGCTGTGACCATGGCACTCCATTCGTGTTTTGAATGTCTAAAAATCATGCTTTTAATATGCTACCAATTATTGTAAAATGAATATTTTAAAATTCCTTTAAAATAATGTGAAAAAATTGGTTGCAATGACATAATTTTATGAGGAATCATCTGTGCTCATAATTATAGAAATGATGGTAATTAAGTATATAAGACTTTAAAAATCCCTTTTAAATAATGTAACGAAATAAGTTTTTTACTAGTATTCGACTTATAAATGTGTGATCATAATTATGGTAACAGTACTTCACATCATGTCCTTAAAAAAGTTTATCAAAAGCTTCTTTATACGGCAAGATTAATTTGCCTTTGTCATCAATGAAAGCATTATGTAAGGTAATATTTTTTTCTCATTTTTTACAACTGCACAAAGTGTATGTTTATTTATTAATGAATAAACACTGATTCTTTATTTTTGATCTTGGTAGTCAATTTTCAGGGACAATTTCACACTTTTTCATGTCAGTTTTAAAAGAATATTCAGGCCCATATTAAAAGTTTTTTTTTTTTCTGCTGTTTATTCCTTCTGTGCACGAACAAAACAAATTTGTACCTAAACTTAACTTTGTAAAATACTAGAGCTGTTTTGGATACCATATTTGGAGCTTGGAAACTCATAATTACTTGTGCATATTTGAGGCTTTTATGAGCCAAAACGTGACCAGGGTGGGCAATAGTAATCAATCATATATTATATTTATATTTGCTAACCAACCACCCAAACTTGAGCCCAATATGACCTGGGGAAGAGATGATGAAAGACGTTTGGACGTCTGGATGTTTGTGATGACTAACAGGTCGTTTCTTCATGTAAAACAGATTTGGGGTTTAAAATTCAATAAAGCTGCTTTATTTTAGGGGTTTAAGTGAAGGCACGTCATTATTGCCTCTTAGGACAAGCGGTGTATACAGAAAATTAAGACAGCGTACCATACGTACCTGTGTTATAGTCGATTAAAAATGGCTTATCCCACTGTTTTTCTAATCTTACGACGCTTCTGATTCATCCCCGATGTGTTTGACCAATCTTTAGGTTCAGCAGACTGTTGTGTTAAATAAACATGTCATATCCACTGGTGAAAGTCCAGACTTAATGGTTGGAGGGCTGCAGGAACATCCCTGGGGCTCAGAAAGAAAGAGAGCAACTTGATAACTCACTTCCTGTGTGAGTTTGACAGCTATGATTAATATGAGAAAGAGCCAAAGGACAAAGGACACATAATAGAGTCTGTCCTGCATGTGCTGAAGAACCTGTCAACTAGAACGTTTATTTCAAAGGGACGTCAGTAAACTTAAATGATCTGTTGAACTTGTTGCTGTTTCCTGATACAGACTTTAGGATTGTGTCTTGTGTCATTCATTGTGGAGGTCAGAGTGTCACAGCCCAGAGTCTGCCTTTAAGCAGCAACTGCACACTGAGGACGTAAGCTCACCTGTTGAGGGGACTATTGAGTTTCTGTAGAAAACAATTGAGGCGTTGGTCAGGCTGGTAAGGCCCACTGCTCTGTTGTTAAATGTCACTGAAAGAAAAGTCTAAAATAACCAGGATTAGTGTAGATTTACTGCAATATGCATGACACTGTTACATAACACACCCACAGCAAAGAAAGTGATGAGTGTCTGACAGGAAATGTCTGCAGGGCTTCACTCTGACAGAGATTTGATATGAGGCCGTCTAATTGAGTTTTGTAAAAAAAAAAAAGAATGATTCAAATGTTGCATAAGTGTTCAAATTGCATTTATTTTCTATTATGTACTGAATATTGGTTTAATGCGATCTTGTATCTACTGTGAATTAATTTTGCTGTCTAAACAACTTGTAACTTTACATTGAGCTGCGTTAAAGAAAGGAGGTCAGAGAGATGATCTGGGTTCAGTGTTTCATGTACAGATTCCAGCAATGGAGTTATGTTATAGCTCTCTATTGTTCTTTCAGTCTAGAAACACTTGAGAAGTTAGGATTGTATTTTGTTGTTCTGGCTTTCATAAATAGCTCAAATGATATTTCTTGGCAGGGAAGCTTAGCATACTGGGTCACCCCAAAAGTGGTTCCCGGTGTACTCCAGAGATATTTGGGGATGTTCCATTAAATTGTGGGCAATTTTAATACAAATTAAGAGACTGGTCAAAATCAAAACAGAGAAAAAAAAATTCTGACTTTTAGTCCCTAAAATGGGCCAAGCTAAAAAAAAAAAACACTGGATCCTAAACTTCCTAGAATGCAAATAAAAGTAAAATAAAGTACGTATGGTGGTTAACGTCTTACATAACACCATGATGTGAACATGAAAACCGAGCCACCCAAAACCCACCTCTGTCCTGTCATCCTCTAATAAAACTGACTGACAGAAGATTAGTCCTCACATTTATGCACAGTAACCCCCCTGTGGCTCTGAAGGGGTCCGTCTGATCTGGTTGCATAACTGCACCCTGTTGTCAGCGACTACTTCAAGATTAAGTGTCAACAGAAGTTCATTAATTGTTTAATTCTTCTGTACATGACCTTTGCAATGTATGAACATCTGCCTGCAGAAATCTAACATCTGTACTCATTAAATCTTGGACCTTGAGTATTCATAATATACATTAGTGTATACTACAGTTGTGACATTTTACTGTGTATTCCTACAATCAGTACTATCAATAACCTACTTAAATGGGCTCAAAATGCCAAAAAATAATTTTGAAAAAACTCAACAGCAATGTGATCCGAGATTGAGGAAAAATAACATCGGCAACCAAATTCAGGGCTACATGTTTTTTTTTCATGTATAAAAGTTAGCATGCAACTACGTGTGGCAGTGTAGCCAGATAATTACCAGAGAAAATCTTCACAACCTGACATGTTCCAGCAGGAATATGAGAGAAATTAACAACATCAGCAATCAAGATTACGTTTCCCTGAGATTAGCATGTAGCTACATGTAGCAGTGGACTTGCAGAAGGAAAATGACTGTAACAGAGAATAGCGGCATTTTCTGCTGTGAATAAAATCACCAAAATCTTTTACAACTGGTCATATTCCAGCGGCTATATGATCAGAAATCTGGGAAAAACAATCAATATTTGGCAACCAAAATGACATTTCCCTGATGTTGGCATGTAGCTACATGTAGCAGTGTAGGCTTCATAATGTAAACACCTACAGTAGCGTACCTGAACCAGATGACCATTTAAAAATAAACAAATAATTGAATCAGTCATGAACTGATGTCAGCTTATGTACCTCTAAAGTATAAATAAGTGTTGGAGACAAGGTATTTAGAACATTCTGTAATATGAAGATTTTGCTCACAGGGATTACTTTTATATACGTTTACCTCATTATTTGAAACTGTGACCACGTTAAGCCTAGTATGAACATCCGACATTGTAACAATATATGACAGAAAATATGCATAATAGGTCCCCTTTAACCTTTTCTCTTCCAAGTTTCGCTGGCACATTCACTATACATCATGCTTTATGAATTTATCCATTACCATTGTAGTTTAACAAATATACACAGTAGACTCTGTAAGATGAGAGCACTGAACCCACGGGACAGATTAATTTTAGAAACCTGATTTGGGCGTAACCTCTACAAGGGACCACTGGATCTTAACTTTCTTAACAGGCGGTGTAATCAGCCTCTCCTCGGGGACCGGCTAACCTTAACGTTTATCTATACAATGCATTGTATGGGAACAACGAGGTGATTTGGTGCACAGATGCTTTATCTAAAGACACAGAACAGTGATACAGACGGTAAAAAAAGAAAACTCACGAGATTACAAATAGCACATGAATTTTGTTTTTAATTAAGAAACACCAAGGGCAAGGGGAGCGTCTTTTCAACATTGGAAATGAAGCAGTCAGGTCGTCCTGACATGGACATTATTTCTTCTGGTACACTTTCATTCACGTAAGCGAGTCATCCGCTTTTTCTGCCATTCAGAAGTGAAACAAATTTTAAAATAAAAACCTCCATCATTACTAAAAGTGCACCTTTAATATTTTGCAATGGCCTAAAAAACAACCAAAAAGCAGTTTCTTGACAACTTTGCATTGGGCAGCAGTGTACAGTGTATATATGAAAATCCAGTTTAAGAGCAGATACACAAAAGGCACCCAACAAGGGGCACACACACCACCGTTCTCTGCTTCAGTGTCCTAAACCTGGACCACAGCAGTGGCTCTTTTCAATCCACACATTCATATATGAACAAACATGATGAAAACATTCTGTGCAGATAATTCATTCATTACATTTGGAGCCTAAGACTTATTTTTTCGAGTGAATAATAAGACCAGTTTTCAACTATTTGACCGGGTAGGTCCAGGTTTTACAGATCATGGGTCTTCCGTGGGGATTTGTAAAGAACCTCCCGTGGAGGGGTGCTGTATTCAAACTCAAACATGAAGGGAAAAACGAGGGGATGTGGGAGGCAATACACAATAACCAGAGAAAAGAAAATAGCAAGTTGTGATTGCTTCTAAAACAGCAGAATCAAGCCTTGAAACAAGAGCGATGAAAAAGAGAAAGAAAAAAAACATAAAATAAATAAAAATGAGGCAACTCTAAGTGAAAGGATAGTGCTCATTTTTAGGATATTAATACAAATATTTTAAGCTTACAAAAAAAGGAGAGAAAAAGCTTGTGAACCCCCAAAGTGATCGTGCCGTTGTGGTTTTGTGGTGCAGTCGACTAGGGCTCATTCATGCTCCACAATAGATACAAACACAAATGGAGTTTTCTGTCATTGATTTGCATTCATTTCATCAGTGTCTCTGCAAAGTTTCCGAAAACTTGCAGATATCGACAAAACGGAGCAGATTGTAGGGGCAGTATAGTTAAAGCAAGATAAGACAGAAGGAGACGATGTAGACATTTAAAAAATGGCAAAACACAACAAATTGCTAATACAGTAAAAAGATGTCGCAGGGTTTCCCACACATTCATTTATTTGTGCCACCACAAATTGATTTCATATTTTTGGAGCAGGACCGTTCATTAGGTGCCCTATTGCAATATATATACCGTATGGTGATTGGTAGCACCATACTCTGAGCAGAGAACGTACTCTGTGTTCATTTCACCAGAGTTTTTGCACGTTTTCTGAAAACGTACGAACACGAACGAAATGGAGCAGTACTACCACACAGTGTAGCTTAGTTTAAGATACGACCAGAAGAGTGAAACAGACCAAAATGGTAATACATTGAAAAGATTTCCTTGTCCACATGCCACAAGGTTTCCTATATTTTCATTTGTTTTAAATGGTGGCTCACCATGCCTAAAACATCTGCCGCTATGTATTGTTTTAAATTTCTGCAGCTGAACCTTTCATAAGGAGCGCTACTGCAATATATATGCTGTTTGGTCATTGACTGCACAACATTCTCGGGGTGCAGAGAGTACTCTGGGCACACATGGAGCAGCTGAACACCACACACAGTGAAAGTGAAACTTAAGCATTCATTATGCTGGGTCTACAAAGTTTGCTTTCACTCGCCTCTGCAGTAGCTGCTCCTCTACTCCATCAGTCTGATCAGCTCTGACTCGATCGGCAGATCAATTATTTATGCCGTGACTCAAACTCCTCAAACTACTGCTGAGGACAAAAAGTCATGATGAGTAACGGCTGCGCTGCGTTCACGGACCCACAAAAACATCTGATTTCCGATTGTAGAGAGGGGACACACATATGCTGAAAAATTGTTTTTTTTTTTTTTAATTGTGTATGTATTTAATGGCTTCACAGTCCACTGCCATCTACACGCCGTTGACTCGTTTGTCGTTGTCTGAAACTTTTGACTCCACACTCTGGTGTTACCTATGACATTTGACATGTTTGCAAAGCATCTATTTTAAAGGGAGCATGAATGAGCCCTAAAGGTGAGCGAGCATGCTTAACTAGAGCTGCACTACTGGTCACAGCACCTGCAGGAGGCTTTTTGCATTCCCACATGATCAAACACTATCCCAACTGTGTCGCAGATGAATCTCCTTCTACAGAGAAAACCACAGCGCCTCCAATAGCTTACTGAATTGTCACTAAAGCTACCGAACCTGAAGATTAAGTAACATGTTGAGGCAGTTCTGGGTTGACCCTCCTGAGGATATGGATAATGACACAGGCACACACACACCTGACCTCACACTGGGGTTCAAAGCAGAGTGACCTGTTAGAAATGGAAGCGGCTGAGACATACATAAACAACAAATTTACTAGCACTCATTTTCTCATTCTCTAGAGATATCTACCTGTCTGGCAGATAGTTTTACACATAAACAATATCTTCAGCAACCACACATAAAAAATTACACCCTTCTCAGCTCTTTAAAACTGCTTTTTTTGAGATCTACTCAATCAAATAAGGCTGCAGAGGCAAGAAATCATGCCATATTCTTAGAAAATCAACCTCAAATGCCATGCATATCAACAGATGTGACACTACTGAATCTAAGTAACCAAATTACAAAAAAAATCCTCTCTACATGTGACTGTGCTGTATCTTCATGTCTGACGTTAGCACCAAGGTTTCTTTCTTTGTCATAAAAAAGAACAAATACAGACACAGAAGAGACAACAGCGCAGTGAAAGCAAAACAAAAGAATCAGCCGAGTAAAAGCGGCAGCACATGTAACATTTGTGGTTATTAATTTGTATCGACGACCTGAGTTGTGTTCTGAAGCTGCGTGTGACCGTGACCGTGTGCGCTCCACTCCCAAAATAAAAATGACTGTAAGCATGCTCGCACAAAAAAACAAAAAAGGTTCCTCTACAGAAGTGAAGAAAGAAGGCCTAAACATCTTCAAGTATTAATACACTTAGGCCCGTAAAAAGCCCTGGACACACAGTATTAGAACCCAGAATAAACTCTAGGAAAGTTGAAGAGCAGTTATGGTTAGTTTGCATGTTTTCCCCCCACAAATATAATATATATATATTCATATGTATATAAATAAAAATTCAGTGCTGTAAAAACATCTCCAACTCCATAGGATCTGACCCATCGTAGAAGGCCTAATATGTTTTACTCTTCTCATGGCTAAAACTACTGCTGGAAGTATGTAAACTGTACTGGTTCTCCTGTGTTAATAGTCCTTCATTGAGAATACAACACTGAGGAAGAGAAGACTTGTTAATATCATTTTTTCTCTCTTTTTTTGGTTTAACTGCACACAGAGAAACATATCCTGTTGTGTCATCTTGTTTTTTTGATTTTTTTTTGGTAGCAGCAAAGCACCAAGTCTCTCTGTGTGAGTCTGCTGTGTGTGTATGACATCACTCCATAGTCTCTGCGTGTGTTTATGTGTGTGTTTGTGTAAGTGTGTGTGCGTTGCGATCTATGAAGAGCACGGCTGAACGTTGATGCCGTGGGCTGCGTGGGTTTGCAGGTCGATGGCCTGGGCGGGCTGCTGTCCCGGCCGGGCGTTCATCAGCGCCAGGTTCCTCACGCAGCCCGTCATTCCAGACAAGAACTTCCCTCCTGTCATCGCAGCCATGTTCGGGGCTCCGCCTGTCACATGAGAACACACACACACACACACACACACACACACACACACACACACACACACACTAAGCAACCAGCGAAGAAAAAAGTTCCACTTTGGACACTTGAATAAATAAAGATGGACAACATAACAGCTCCCCAAAAGGGAAGCCAAAACATCTCCATCGCCCCCTGGTGGCTGGCTGCAGTACAGGTCATAAAGCCCAACCACTTCATATGAGAGCATAGGACATGGGTCAAACTAAAAGTTTAAAGTATACATCAAATACATTTTCCTTAAGATGGTTTCCATCAATTTAGGTTGTTCTTATTACGCTCATGTTGCTCAAGTTTTAGTTTTTGATAAGTTGCATGTGCTAATCCATGTGCTCCCTATAAATAGCTTTGCTTACAGTTGGTTGGACTGTGGGAACTCTCCATGAAGGAGATCACTATTGCATAGACTTCTGCTTCAAATGACATCACCACAACAAGTTGGCCGTATTTGGGACATATTGTCTTCATTTTTGTACAAACACTGATTTGTACCCACAGAGCAGTTTTGAGGAAATATATTTATATATTTCTCTATATTTACGAAAAATGATTCATTTCACTATTGGGATTTCATTCATTCACAATCAAATAATTTGATTCCCATTCAAGTTAGCAGAGGCTAAACAAGACATTAGCTGCTTGGCTGACAAAGTCTGTTGTGCATTTGCTCTATTTATTCATTTGTTTTTCACAAATTATTAAAGGAAAGTATAAAACCTTTTCTTAACATACAGCAAGCAACATTCAAAAGGCCTATTGAACCCTTAGTGAGCAACAAAAACAACAGCAGGGAGGAGTGTGAAGCTTTGCCAAAATAGAGCCACGGTTAGAATATCTTCATTGGGAAACACTGAAACAATCCGATATTTTCACATTTGCTCATTCACATCGCATCCAGTTAGGAAGAGGTGTTTGTGACTTACACCTTTCACTACTCTGAGTAAGTTTTGGGCCTCCATACTTTAAATCCACTCACCAAGATATATACTGCCTTTGGTGTTGACCATGAGGCTTCTGCCTTTAGACTGTCCGTGTAGCGCTGCTCCTCCATCAATCTGGAGGTATCCGTCTTTTCCAGTTCTGCAAGGAAACAGAAACATAAGGAGACAAACACAACTTAATATAAGTGCTGAATATGCACCAACAAACATGAGAAATGCAGATGCAGCTGATATAGCTGGTATAGTGTATCATTAAAAATAATATAACACGCATAGCAACAAACAACCATTGGTAGGGTCAAAAGTTTGGCCTAATTAGGTGACGAAGAGAAGACAAATTATACATATTTTAAGAACCGTATCATTATGGGTGAACATTTTTCAAAGCTTGTCCAGTTTTCTTGAGTTCCAGTAATTGGTTACGGTGAAACTCATGTCTGCATATTGCTGTAAAGTCACATTTTTATTGCAGTGTAATATAGTATAAAAGTGTACATTGATTTATTGATACTTCAGGTACCTGAAGTTAACACTGAACCTGAGAAGTCTGCTTTTAGTTTCTCTGCTTCGCTTTTAGACAAACCACTCTGAAACTCAGTTCTCTTAAATCCATTAGTCAGTTCAGATCTCTGATCACCAATAACTCAGTCACAGTCTGCAGCTGTCTTAAATTATTTATTTAAATTATTTAGTTTTTCTAATCTCATTTTAAATTCTAAAAAAAAAGCATTTTAACTGTAATGTTTTAACTGCTTTAAATCGCTGCGATTATTTATTACTCTTCTCGTTTTGCACTTTTACTTTTTAGTTTTGTGTGATGAATTATTCTCGATGTCATTGTCAATGATCCAATGAGACTAAAAGGGACTGAATTGAATGATTATCTGTTATTTGGATTTCATCCGCTTTTATTGTCAAATAGTGTTTTAGATATTTAACTTGTACATATTTAACTATATTCTATGCCTGTTTATCTTAATGTTTGTCTTAACCATTACTATTATTTTAGGATGCCTTTTAGCATCAGACTAGCTCCCCAGCTAACTCAGTGTGGGTTTCTTGTACTCCTGCATCCTGATTGTCTGACATCTTCCCTGATTTTTTACCGACCAAAACACAATTACTGTAAATTAAGTTACCAATAGTATGTTGGATTTCTGGTTCATTTGCAGTTTCTGGGTTAAATCAGACACACCTGTTGTTAAGACTTTAGTGTGTGCAAGAACTTTTTGTTGAAAATGGCACTCATTTACTTAGAAACTAACCTATGTTGTCCCATCGAGTATACTGTATATTTAATATGCAATCATACCTGACTGCTGTGACCTTATGCCATCTCCCATCATTGATGGACCGCCGGGACAAGATCTCTGCCTCTCCGCTGCCCAGCTGGTAACTGGACATCATACAAATGATCAGCGTTACTTTAACATTATTATGACCTCAAAATAACATCACTCATCCTGATGTCGACAGAACTACAGAGTTACAGGGCTGAATCACCTGAAAACAAGGTGTCCATTCTGCAGCCCGAGGCTGATGAAGTCTTTGCCTTTGCCGTGTTCTCCAAGTTCCTAGAAATAAATGTGTTTAGTCAGCAGAGGAAGAGGAGTCTGTGTGATTTAATTCTGTGAACCACTGAACGGCTGCCCTGCAGTAATTTTCCACACCGACTGCTATAATACCGAACATGAGGCAATGCAGACAGATCGTCGAAGTGTGACATAAAACCTTTGATGCAAAATAACATTAACAATGTACGCCGTCATGCACAAACACAGATACAAAATGATGTAGCATTCCAGAAGTTATCTTGTAATGTAAAGCACATGATATGAAACATGCAAACATGAATACAAGTGTGTCTTTGTGTTTGAGTGGATACCTTTTTACTAGCATGCACCTTTCGCAAATTGCGTGCGCCAGTGGTCTCCTGAGGAAAATGGAGTTAGAGAAGCAACATGCATTTATTTAGTGGTGTGAGAGAGAGCCGGGCTGGCAGCCAACATGCTCAACAATGTCACAGCCTCAGTGGCACAGGAATGACTGAGACAGTGAACACTGAGATGAGAGAAGATGCAGCATTGTGCAAGTGATGAATTACTGCTGACATGTAAGTAAAAAAAATCACTGAATGACATGAGAACATTAATGAGCATCACTTCTGTACAGATGAGGTAATGATGATGATTAGGAGTGCTGAAGTGCAGCAGCAACGTTAGGATGAGGATGAAAAGAGGGGTGGAGGGGATGTGAGTATCAGGCTGAAGATTTGAATTAAACTGTAGCTCAGTCCTTTGAGTAAATATCAAGTCAGGAGCAGGACTTACTACTCCCTGCCACAAAATCAGGCCGTCAGGGGAGCTTGTGTTGATCTCCAGTTCGATGGTCTCTGGTGAGTCATGGGCACTAAAGCAGAAAAAAATATCAACAATTTTACCCCTGATGTTCTGCTGTTGACTTCTAATAATGCGCCATCTGTGACGGTAAAACAGTGTTACCTTCTTGGAAAAATGGATTTAGGAAGGGCAATGTATCCGTCATCGTGGAAATGAGCTGCGTACTGATAGGGTGAATCTAGAAAAACACAGTGAATACACATAAAAATCATGCAAGAATTACAGCAGGTTGCTGTGAACTCATATTCATACTGTTATGGTGCCCTCCAGTGGTGGAAGCATGGAAGAAACCCTGGTAAACAGGCTTGGTTAGATACAGCAGATAAAGACAAAGAGGTCTTCTTTCACTGAAAACATACAGCAGGAGTTTTTTATTTGTTGGTGGCGTTTAAAGCAATTTTTAGAGGAAGAAATCACACATTCTGGCTTACCAATGAAAAGCTGAATTTACAAAATGGCTGGGCAACATGTCAATGTTATATAAATATTGTGATATGAGACAAGATATCATCTTTTTGATATCTTAACATCCCAAGTGTTGTCTTTTTTCTGGTTTTAAAGGCTGCATTACACTAAAGTGAATTTTCTCAATTTAACAGACTTCCTTGGCTGTTTCATTAATCGCTTTTACCCACTAACTCAAAATATCCACATTACTGATGATCACTTATCAAAAACCAAAGTCAACCCTACAATGTAGTTACAATATCAGAATCAGAAATACTATTGATCTGTGGGGCGAAACTGTGATACATTTCAGTCGCTCTGATGTGTTCAACACTTGTATAAAACATATAAAAAAATTTAAATCTGTTTTCACATCAAATGACATCTATTTATCAAGGTATTTGATAAAAAAATATAATGATATTTGATTTTCTCCATATTGCCCAACCCTAATTCAATCAACATAACAAACCCATGCTCAGGTCTGTTGTGTGGGATTTAGTGACATCTTGTGGTGAGTTTACAGATTACAACCAGCTGAAACTTATGTGAGCCAAGTGAGTAGAAAAACAGTGGCCAACGCAAAGACATGAACGGCCTTATCTAGAGCCAGTGTTTGATTTGTCTGTTCTGGGCTACCGTAGAAAAACATGGTGGTCTGTGGAAAAGGACCCGCTCTGTATGGAGATCTAAACGAGTCATTTTAAGGTATCAAAAACACAACAATTCTTATTCTCATGTGATCCTAAACTAACAAAAACACAGTTATTAATATTATTTAACTTTTTTTTGCTGATATGTCCCCTAAATCCTACACACTGGACCTTTAAATACACTTTGCCGCTACAGCGTGATTTGGTCTTTTAACGTTATCAAACTTAGCCCGTAACAACAAAACCGCTAATAGAAATGAGAAATTGGGTGTGTTTTATTGCTTAGAATTTCAACTTTTCATTGGTAAGAGGAGGATAATGTTATTTTTGCTCTCAAAAGCTTCATAATCTCACTTTATGTGCCCTAAATCCATATGCAAATATTTTTTTCAAAAACCAAAAAAAGAACCAAAATCTTAGGTGCGACCAAACCAGGCTCCATGATGCAAACTCAAGACGGTCCTCTCCAACACATGAACAAGTTACTTGCCATTCCTCACACGCTGCTCCATCTCTGACCTTTCCCAGAGATCAAACTGAACTCACCATGGGTCCATGCACAAATACCACGTGAAGTACAGAACACATTCGAAATACATCTCATGTCACCCAAACACCATCACACTGCTTTCAACAGACATGTTTGAGTTGTTAGTAACAGCGTAAATGTGTTGAGCAGCTTGAATGTTCTGATTTAAAAGGGCTTCAGCAAGAAAAACAAGTATTTGTGTGTATTTTCTTGTTGTGCAGACAGGCATTCCTGACGTAGACGGAGATTTTATGTTGTGAGTAGCCATCTTACAGGTATTGACATGATGAGAGAGAAAAAGAAAAAAACAAGGGGAATTCCACATTTCTGTCTGGGTCCAAAAACAAATCAGCTGATGTACCGTCCCTCTACCTTTTTAGGAAAGATGCAGAATTCCCCTCTCCCAACTTTCCAATGGGGATCAGAGCCTCAGTTTCCAGTTGAGTACAGACGCATGTTTGGTATGTGCGAACATGTGTTAGGCGATAGACGGTTCGGGTTGAGCTTTGAAGGGACGCGGGGCCCCTCGAGCTCAGATGGGCCCCTGTTAGTCACAGTCGTGTCAGGCAGACTGAGTATTGAGATACTGTACCATTCGCCTCGCTACTTTCCAAATTCCGCAGGGCCTCGGGGGAGCTGAAGAACTGGCCTGTGTGTGCAAGATGTAGCCATGAGAGTGCAGGGGTGAAACATACGTAATCACTTGGGGTTAACCCTCCCAGCATGCAGTGCAGTGCTGGGGGTGAAGTGTCTGATGTTAGAAGGGTCTCATACTGTGGAGAATGTGAGTCATATGGACTCATTTGGCTCGAGTCTTTGATGAAGAATATCTTTGTCTATAGGGTGCAGGTGGTGCTGTAAATGAAACAACACAACTAAACCATGTTTTCCACACCTGTTCTGCTATTTCAGGCTTTGATTGTGAGATAATATTTGTTGAACATGTTATATAGGAAGCTCTTCACTACCTGTTTGCCTCTTTACTTACATTACTCGGTCTTTTTAAGCTGGTCTTTAACTAGTGCAAAATACAGGGGATAACTTGTAAAGAAAAACTAGCTGTTGGTCCCACATCACCCCAATTCTACTCAATGTGCCAGAAAAATGTCAGCATTGTACTTTTCTGCAAACCACAGATACATTAGAAAGTATAGTTAAAAACTGTAGTTAACTTCTGGTTAGGTTATGGTTAGGAAAAGATCAATTTAAGGCTTTAAAAAACCTGGTTTTGGATGCACAATTCCAGCTTAAGAAGATGTCTGTCTTGGTGAAAAACAACCACAATTTTGCCACTAAATGCAAAGATGTCTTGGTGAGAAACAATGTGTTTTTGTGGCACTATCCAGGCTGGAAAAACAGCAACCGGATCCTAAGAAACACCCACGTTTGGTGGCTAAAAAAAGGTGCTGGAATGACAGCGATGTCTCGTTAGAAAACAACTAAGTTTACCAATGTACTATGCCACTTTAGAAATGCTGATATGATACATACAAATGTTGCATATTCGTGGTTTGCAGAAATGCACAATGCCAACATTTTCTTCTGCTGACTGAGCTGCCAATTCCTGCCTCCCTTTATTGGCTTCCAGTGAAGCATAGACTTCAAAATGTTACTTACAAAGCCTCACGTGGCCTGGCTCCTGCATTTACAGCAGTCGTTAAAGAACCTGTTCTAGCTGTCGGCTACTCCGATCATCTGGTCAAGTCCTTGTGTTTGTTTTCTGTTCCTATTTTAAATCCAGAGCTGCTTTTGTGGTTGTAGCTCTTAAACTTAGAAACAGTCTTCCTCTCTTCATCAGAGCTGCCGAATCTGTGGCTGGTTTTCATTGGCTGCTGAAAACTTATTTGTACTGCTTAGCCTTTTTATTGATACTCTGTTTGTGATGAATACTGTCTATGTATCATGCATGTGTATGCATATATACTTGGAATTGTTTGTGTGTGTTTTAACCTTTAAATTGCTACATAAATAAAAGTAACGTTGCAATTATGATCTGTACTTACTTTCTTCACAGTAGAGGCCTGAGTGTCCAGGCAAACACACACACTGGCCGTCGACACAGCTGCCACCGTTCTGGCACTGAAGGTCGCTCTGGCACACGTCTTTCACCACCTCGCAACGCTCACCTGAAGGTCAGGGATGAAAGGTCGATGGTCAAGTTCACGTCAAAGGCGAGTTCAGAGGTGATACATAGAAAATGCTCATTGTTTCTTGGGTTTTACTAACTCTAACTACCCAGATATTTTTCAAGGAGCAGATCTGTTTGACTTGATTTCTAACCAGATTTTATGCTCTTGTCCACCCACATTAGTTGTATTTACGAGCCAATAAGCACAGTTTAGAGCTAAGGAGGACGCTTCTCCACAAGGCACAGCTGAGTAAATCCGCCAGTTATCAAAAGTGAAGTGAAAATGAAAACCCAAATGCAGTGCAGATTTTGCACCAGAATCCAAGACTTAACTCTTTGAAATAATAATGAAACATGTAGAATGATTATAGTTGCAAATGTTTCGAGGCTCTGACACATGCTTTGTCTTTTTTTAAGTGTACAAGCACTAACCTTCAAATCCATCCTTACAGAGGCACTGGTACTCATATTCAACATTGGACATGCAGTCACCACCGTTGAGGCAGGGCCGGCGGTCACAGGGGCTGTTGTCCACGCATTTGCGGATAGATCTGCTGTCTGTGAAGCTGTAGGACAAATCCACCTTCTTGTTGTTGATGGAGACCTGAGCGGACAGTGCAGACACATTTTAGCAACCGCATATAGAAAAATATTTATTAACTTTTGTTTTATTTCCTTCTGTAGCGCAGAGAGATCTCACCTCTCCAATACAGCCCTCAAACAGCTCGCTGATGTTGGCCGGTTTAGGCAGGATGTCCATGTGTGGGACTCCACCCAGGTACATGGGGGTGTGGATATTGAGGCCCTGGGCTTTACCCGGTGACGTCTTCCTCTCCACGGGGCCTTGATCCACCCTGAGGTGCCCGGCCCGTTTGTTTCGCTCCGCAACTACTCTGTGCCACTGGCCAAGAGAGACCGGCTCTGGACTGAGGAGGATTGCCTGCCCTGAAAATTACGACAGATTTTACTGTCTCTGTATATTTCTCTCTAAAAAAATCTTCAATGTTAAAGCTGCAGTTGGTAACTTTCATAAAAATAAGTTTTTGTCATATTTGCTGAAACTTTCCCTGACATTTACAGCAAAGATGTCAAAAGGTTATTATTTTAAGAAGTTACAAACTTACGAATAATGCACAAACATAAAAATGTAAAACGAATACAACAGGTTTGATATTTTACCAGTGCCCAGCTCGTATCTGAACTCCACGTGTCCGTCCACCATGGAGATGGCCACAAAGTCCTCCACCTTCATTTTCTTCCCTCCGCAGAAGAACATCAGGCCGTCTCTTTCCAGCGGCTTGAACTCCAGCTCAACGCGCAGGTCGTCGTGGATGTTGGTCAGGGGAGGGTAGGCTATGAATGACTCCTCGCCGTCGAACAGTGGAGTGCTCACCAGTTCCCCTGGTGGAAGTGAAGCAGGAGGAAAATGCATTATCGTTTCGAGTTTCTTGAGGGATATTTTGAAGGAAAAATATCAATACTCACATTGTTTATCACCCTAAAAGTACTTTGAACATGTTTTTATAGGAGATGAGAGTAATTCAATGTCTTACCATCCATGCATTTGTTTCCAAACTTGCCAAGATGGCAGCGGCAGTCGTAGCCCAGGCCATTAGGGCGGTTGATGCAAGTGGCGTCCGGTCCGCAGGCCTCTGTGGTAGTTTAGGGCAAAAACAGACACATTAAATACTTTTTCTTCTTTTTTTTAAACCATTTTTTATTTACTAGGCTTCAAAAGTGGATAGAAACATCCACACACCTGAGTGGCAGTGCAGGGATGAGTGGTGCTGGCAGTTGCTGCCTGTGAATCCTCTGGGGCAGCTGCACTTGTACAAGCTGGCGTCTGAGTCCTCACACCTCCCTCCGTTCTGAATGAAGACACGGAAGATATGAACTGGACTTTATGGAAGTAAACAGATGAAATACTACAAATACATCAAGTGGATGGATGTAACCGACCTGGCATGGGTGGTCTTTGCAGGTGGGGCAGTTTGTGACACCAGTGGAGCTGCGATCCAGGTCTTTAAAGATGACCTCCTCACCTTGAATGACGAGCTGGCGGATACAGCCTGGAGAGTGGAAATACCAAATAAATCTTCAAGCCAAGAGGACTTTTTCTACATCAAATGTTTCCTGTCATTGTTCCAAGGAGAGCGATATCTTACCAACAAAACCAGTCTTAATGCCAGCAGTTTTGGCGAGCACTGTGTAGTTGGGGTAACCACCTACATGCAGCTCTTCATTCAGATCCAGGCCCTGGAATTTGCCCTGAGGACAGGAAATGTGCATTTATGGGACATAAATACTGACATAAATAAATCAAATGCACATATGTGTCAGTGGGAGTTGTATTCATGCTGACAGAAGTACCTGTGAGCTGCCGTTGATGGGCTCCCCTCCGTCTACAATGATGTAGCCCAGTGTGTGGTTGCGATAAAGCTCAACTGTGTGAAACTCTCCCAGTTTGACAGGGTTGGGGTCGCGGATTGTGGCCATGCCGGAGCCCACGTCAAACCTGAGACAACGTAACAGATTTTGTCTCGCTAAACCTTTCTTTATTTGAGCATGTTGACATATATACATATGTATGAAAACATATATCTACATGCAATTAGATCGCACTATGCTTTGTTTTTGTTTTCTTTAAACAAGCAGATGGGTGACAAAATTACAGATTAAAACTTAAATAAATGAAGGAATGAACGCAACATAATGAACGCAGATGCTTTCACATGAGTGCACTGCAAGGGACATTTACATAATTCACATCCAAGTATGCTCTGTGGCATATATAACTAAAAGAAGGGGTTCTTAAGATATTGTGTTAATGGGAATGAATGGATGCAACATCACAGTGACCTTGAACTTTGACCTGGGACAGACGTACAGACGGACAACCTGAAAATATAATGCCTTCATATTTGCCAATTATCAGCATGAAGGCATAAAAATGCTGAGCAGGTCCAACTGAATCTGATTTTTTTTTGAAATTTTGGCCTGATGTGTTAGGCAGCGCTCTTCACCACCATCGTCAAAACACCAAAAGACGCAGTACTTTTGGAAGAAGTGTGTTCCATCCCTTCAGTGGTACCAGAGACTTATATGTTATTTATATAATAACAGAAATGACTAAAAATACAAGTTGAAAAAGTACAAACTGACCTGAACTCTAAGCGGCCGCCAACAAGTCCCAGAGAGATGAAGTCAGCTCCTGTGGTCCTTCTCTGTCCGTTGTAGAGGATCATACCTACACCAAAAAAACACGATGAGTGAGCAGGAGTTAAAAAATAATCTCAAATGCATTATATCCATCTTAACAAATCCATAAATCTAATTTTTATTCAAACAAGTTGAGTCTTACAGTTCTTTTAAAGGATTTTCTTGAGTCAACGGTGGAACAATTTCTCTTCTATGACTTTTTTCTCTCTCAAGGAAATCAAGACTTTGGATTAATTATGGACTTGTTTGGATGGACATTGATTGCAGTGAAGTCATTCATACACAAGGTAAACTCTGGTACAGCTGGATGGTAAAGCAGCATGCTATGGTGAGGCAAGTTTAAAGCCAACCAAAGCCGAGTTATGACCTGCTGTTCTATCAGGGCATTACTGAGCTGCCAAATGCAACCAGTAACACCATACTACTGGTTCTCATCTTTCTGTCTCCACATGCTGGAAACACATGCTTTAAATGAGCCACAGAGGCTCTCAGGAAAATGGGAACATGCCCTCTTTACACGTCTGCCTATATGAATCATCTCTGACAGTGAAAATGAGCGAGTAGATTGCATAAATGTGCAAAACAAAGTTTACATGTAATGTCAACGTTTGTGTCACACATTTATACATTTAAAGACCGGAGTTTGCTCAAATAGCTTTTGCAATATATCTGAAGCTTGTTTGCTGCAGTTTGTTACCTGATGCTTGGGAAATCCAAACAGTCACTGATAAGCTGCCAATCAGTATAAAGAATAACAGCCGAATCAGCCCAGTCGCCAGAAGAAAATGTTGGCATCGTACGTTTTTGCAAACCACAAATGCATTGCACTTTCAAGTTTTTTACATATCATATGAACATTTCTAATGTGAAGTAATACTGTATGTGAGCTGACTTTATCATCAGGATTGCTTGATGCCTGCCAAGCTGCAGATCACTGTTCTAGACCAAGAGACAACGAAACCTGTTGTGTTTTAGAGACCTACCACTATTATTCCAGACGCTTTTAAGGCACCGAACACTGGCGATTCTTGGCTCCCCTGTTTTATTAGCGTGATGAAAACCAGATGTTTTTTTACAGAGACATTGCTGTGTTTTGTGTGGCATTGAGCCCCCATAAGAAGGTATTTCAAGCCAAAACATAATTTTCCTAAATAAACCCAAACATTTTTTGTGCCTACACGGTAACCTCAGCGTTGCTAAAATGTAACATTTCAATGTATCTGCCACATAATAACAAATGCAATGTATCTGTGGTTTGCAGAAACAAAATATGTCAATATTTTTTTCTTGCATTGGAGTTGATTTTCCAAACATTTTTATTTTAATGTCATTTAATTTTGCTGTCATGCCCACACACATCCGGCACTAACTGCGAGCAGGTTAAAAGAAACCATATTTTAGGCAAAAGCAATTTGACTTACTGTGACTCTCACTATTTTCAGAGCTGTGATGTTTAAATAAAAGAACACCTACAGAAACGTGGGTAGCATTTCATCGAGACACACACGCCGTATATACAGTGTAGAAGCTGATGAAGTAGACTTGAATGTAAAAGTAGATTTGTAACCAAGCGTTTCTTAAGCTGGTGTGGCTTTGTGATCAAGACCGAAAAAGCCTGAATGAAAACATATTCCATGCACCATCTTGCGTCTCTTTCACAGCCTCTAAATCAGCTCAGAGCTGGATGCATTATGTGAAAGAATGATGGAGCCAAAAAGCAAAACTGCCAACGTCAGTCTGGAGCTCCTGTGCTTCTCTGAGAGCTGAGACTCACCAGCGTACAATATGAGACCTTCCCACCACGGTGGTGAGAGGAAGAGGTGAGGGAGAGAGGGACAGAAGACGTTATACATGAGGAAATATGACAAACATGGTACACAAAGAGCAGAAAACACTGAAAAACTGCAAGATTCAACGAGAAAAAATGAGCAAACTATACAATTTAACTAATGTAAGGCTGCACTTTCTTACCATCGACATTATCAGGTCTGAAGTTGATTTTAATGCTGAAAGCCTTGTAGGCATTTTTGATGGTGGGCAGGGTGAGGTAGGACAAGGGTTCTTGGGCAAAGTATGGCATCACTCGCTCTGAAAGAAGCACACAATCTCATCGTTAGATGCAGACAACAGTGCAGTTCATCAGAAGTTTTATTTGATCAATATTCCTTCATACTCTGCTCTGCAGACTAACCGTGAACTTCAAGTGTAGTAAAGGCTTCCACTTTTCCCTGTTTGTTAGAGGCGGTGCAGACGTATGTCCCAGAATCGTCATGAGAGACGCGAGGAACCGTCAGCACGTTGAGCTCCTGGAAACACTTTGGAGGAAGCTCTCCGTCCACCTAGAGACAGAAAAAAAGACACAGGGACACAGTCAGTACAGAGTTCCTACAGCTCCTCTTTTTAAAGGCCACTCAGAATGAGATACATGACTAAATCTACAATTATGAAAATTGAAGAAAAATAATAACATGAACTAATACCATCGACATTGGTTTATGGACAATTTTGCCCAAATGTTGTAACATAAAATGTGAAAGGTATAGGAGTTTTTTTATGGCAGTTTTGTCTTTTTCACTCTGTATTTTGGATTCCATTGTTTGAAAAACATATTGTATAAAATACACCAAATACACCAAATTTTTACAATGACAGCTAGCTAACGGACGATGGAGCCTCCTTTCTGAGCATCAGCCGGAAACAAAACACACGTTGGATGGTTCTGTTATCCTGATGTAACGTTAATGCCAGAGGCATTCAGTAATTTAAAAAAACAAATAGGTGTTACCAATTATTTTGTGATGTTACAACAAAATGTCAGAAAAAAATCATAAAAACCTTTCTCCCCATGTTGTGACTTTTTACGACTTTTAAAAGTTTGAGTGAAAACACTTTAATATCAATTACAGTCTTATTTTTAGATGAATGAATTCAGCGTATTTTAAGACTTTTTAAGGATCTGTGGGAACTCTGCAGTATTATAAAAAAAAAACATTAGCACTAACAAAATGTTAAATTAATTGGCAAGCATTTAGACTACAGACAGCATAGAGGTCGTTGAATTACAAAAATATCTTGTTCACCTTGGACCACTTGATCTCAGGTACCGGGTATCCTGAAGCCACACAGGGCAGAACCGCATCAGAGCCGACTGTCACCTCTTTAGTTTCAGGCAGCGCAGCAATTTGAGGAAGAGCTGAGCAAACACAAAAAAGGGTTTAAATAAGGAAGGTGCCAGTTTGCCTGCTGACAGACTGACAGGCATGAGTGTGTGTGCAGGTGCATGTAAAACAATGTGTTGCACTCACACTGGACGTTCAGGACCACCTGGGACTGCACTGAGCCCACGTCGTTGGTGGCTGTGCAGCGGTACTGCCCAGCATCGGCCTCCGTCACCTGATCGATCCTCAGCATGCCGCCCTTCACCATGATGTGAGCGGGCAGAGACCCGCCCACTTTACTCCACCTCACCGTGGGCTCTGGGTCGCCAACAGCCTGGCACTCAAACTCCACAGAGTTCCCGATCATCACGGTCTGCACTGAGGTGCGCACGTTGATCATCACCTTCGGCAGGGCTGCGGAGGAGTAAAGGAAAGCAACATGTTATATTTGTTATTATTATGTTTATTATCATATATTAGTACATTTGCAGTGACTTTAACAGACCTTGGATTGTCAGTCTGGCCGTGTCCTGAGCCTGACCGTACACGCTGCTGGCTCTGCAGATATAAACGCCTTCATTGCTCTGCTCCAGGTTCTCAATCCTACAGAGAGACATTAAATCACACACATCAACACAAGCTGCGGTTTCATTTCTATTTTACACATTACACAGTATTTAAGCGCCCCTGTCAGTGGATTTAAATGTTTTATCCCATTAACGAATAACTCCTGAGGCCCTAATCAAATGCACTATTGTTTTTTTGTTTTTTGGTGCTGGAACTCCTCTATTGGATTATCACGGGTTTGATGTAGTGAATGTTTTGGGATCCTTTGTCTTGTTTGTTTGTTTTGTTTTGATTTTATGTTTTTGTTTTAAATTTGCTTTGTTTTTTGGATGTTATATTTGTTTGGGCCTCCTCCCAAAAGCTTAAGGTAGCTTATTCAGGGTGTTTCATTCACATGTTGCTTCTGTTGTATTTGTGGTTGTATTTTATTCTGTATCATTATTTCTTTGATGTTTTGAATAAATTAATGATGATGATGAACTCTTGTGATTTTATACATTTTTCTAACTGTCAACACTTCACATGAAAAGACCAAAACCAGCAATAAATTCATCTCGCTAACAAATCTGTGCAGCCAGAGCCAAATATAGCTTATTCCTCTGTACCACTGAACTCAGTTGTTATCCATAAAGTATTAAAAGCACATGAGCCACGCTGTTGCACATGTTCTTTACTGAGATGAACTTGAACACTGCAATTTATTTTGAGTCAATCTCTACTGTACATTGCCCTGCTTTAAATACTGACCAGATCACCAAATACTTGGCTAAACTTAGTCCCAAACGGAGTGGATCAGCTTAGTTTACAATACATTTACACGGTGGAGAGTATAACAGGTTAACTAACAACATGAATATTTTCAATGAAAAATAGAAAAAATGGTTACCCCATGCTCTCATACATACAAAGTATGTATGAGAGCATGTATGTGCATGTGTATATCATTATAAGTGTAGATTTTGTTATGTATCTTAGAAAGATCCTCCCCTAGTTTTTTTTCTTCTGTTTTTAAAATGTATTTTAGGTGCGTTTTGTGTGCGACTCACGCATATGTATCACTTTGGTTTCTGTGTTCTTTAAAAGACAAACAAATAAAAAGTAAATAACAAAAAAGACAGAAAGAAAAAGTTCCAAACAAATGCAAAATTTACTTTTGTTAAAGTGATGTTTACTAAAAATGTCAAGTGCCCTTTTTGCAGATTATTAAGCCTATAAAAAAAATAATGTACATGTTTGTGACTCTTTTTTTTAGAATATTTACATCTTTAGAGGGAACCATCAGGCTTGGTTCTGGGGATGTTATATCTTTCAAATTATGTATAAATTGTGCTAAATTTTAAAATAGACTCAGCTGTAAATATAAGTTGTTCATGGGTGAAACCTGTAAAACTGGCACTGTGGTCCTATAGCATCATAAATGTTGATATGTTGACAGTTGTTTACAACAAACAGGCGACAATATGCGTGCACGAGTCACCTGAGCACTCCGTCTTTGACGTGGTGGTTCGGCGGCAGGGCTCCTCCCTCCTTCAGCCACTCAATTTTGGTTTCTACTCCGCCTGCTGCTGAACAGGTGAACTCCACAGCACTGCCCTGGGCCTTCACTTCAACCTGAGGGGACACACGCACTGCCAAGGGGGCTACAGAGGGGAGGAATGGAGGCATAATTTAGGTCTTGTGTTGGTATAGGAACGTCACTATTTCACAAATGCACAAATCTTTGGATCAACATTTGCTAACTATGTACACCTTAAAGAGGTAAGAAGTATTTTTGAGCAGGTGCAGAACACAACAGTCGAGCTTTTCATTATTTTTATCATAATAAATCAAACTTACATCTGACTGTGACTTTAGCGATCACTTCGCTGTTGGCCACTTTGTTGGTCGCCACGCACTTGTAGCTCCCAGCATCCTCAGGGGTAGCCAGGTTGATCTGAAGGTCCCCTCCGTTAACCTGGGCCCTCGGCGGCAGGCTTCCATCCAGCTTGGTCCAAGTGTAGGTGAGAGGAGGAGTACCGTGGGCCAGGCACTGCAACCTGATCACCTCCCCGACCCGCACAGCCACGTCGTCGGGCACAGAGGTGGCATAAGGAGGAGCTGGAGAGGAGAAAAAAAGTTTACTTAGTTTACTGTTTTTTCAAGAGATAGTTTGTTATTTTATTGACACAAACAAAACATTTGGGTCCAGACAATATACAAAAAAAAAATCACATACAATAAAATGACTATTGATAAAAAAATATTCATAAATATACACTGTGAAATAACATTATTGTAACCACTGTACAGGAGTAGTATAGTTGTTCGAGGAGAACAAAATGAGTGCATTAAAATAAAATGTAAACAAAGAAATCCACAGCACTCACTCTCTACATCGAGCATGATGGTGACCTCAGTGGTGCCCATGCTGTTGGTGGCGGTGCAGATGTATTCTCCAGAGTCCTGGCGACCCACAGTGGGAAGCACCAGGCTGTTGTTCACCACCTTGTGTCTCCAAGGCAGAGGAGAGCGCAGCTTGGACCAGGTGATCGTCGGGGACGGAAAACCTATTCGAAGAGCAAAACACAAACTAAATGTTCAGCTAATCTAAAAATGCAAATATTTTTTTTCCTTGTGGCATTCACACAATAAAAAAAAAAAAGACATTAGTACGGGTGTCTTTATTTAGCCATTTTATTGTTTTTGTGTTTTTTATTAAAATGTATTTATTTATTGATTGATTTATTTGACATTTTGTGTCCTTCATCTTGCATTTTTTGTTCAATTACTTTAACTTTATCTTAACTCTTTTGTTTTGGTAGGACTGTTTTGCTTTGCTTGTCAAAGCACTTTGTAAACTCTGTTTTTAAAGTAAAAATTATTAAAGTTATTAATTGATTTTATTTTGGGTCCTTAAAACTTACATTTTTTAATAAAAATATGTGGGAACTCCAACAGTGAAACAACATAAGTGCTTAAAAAATGAGACTTTAGGCCATCATTACCGTGGGCCTCACAGCGCAGAGTTGCAGTCTGTCCTTCCACCACGACCATCAGCGGCTCAGGGACAGAGGCCCTGGGTGGTGTGGGCACCTGGGGGCCTCCATCAACGTGGACCTCCACCTTGGTCTCAGTGGAGCCCTCGTTGTTGCGAGCTGTGCATACGTACGTGCCGCTGTCTTCTGGACGTGCCACCAGGATCTGCACAAGAGGAAAAATGAATATTTCTTACCATAAACATGCACACAAATTTAGATGAAAACAAAGCTGATTTTAGACTTTGAAGCTGAGTCTTTCAATAGCAGCACAGAACAGCTGTAAAACTAATGCTGGCTTTATACTAATTTATGTTTCCAGTGATTTTTTTGACGCAGACATATTACCAATATTTGAATAAAATCAGAAATCTCAGAAATTATCTTGTTGTAGTCCTGCAAATAGTAACCCTGCCCCCAGCCTTTGCAAAATCTTGAATGTGACGAAAGACTTTGTTTTTAGATGTGAGAGGGCGTCTGATTTTAGTCTTTTAAAAAGTCTTTTAAACCCTTTTAGAATATGCTACACATTAAACTGTGCTAGATGTTGATCAGATGTACCTGCATGACTGCATTAGACTCCATGGGCACCGGGCTGCTCAGCATAGTCTTGCGGTTGCTGTCCAGCCTGTGCCATGACACTGAGGGGCGGGGCTCTCCTGACGCCTGGCATTCCAGGTTAATGGGTTCACCCACCCTGACACGCAGGGGTCCGACAGGGGTGACGGTGGCCACAGGAGACTCTGAGGGCACACACACAAAAATACTGATAAACTCTGTGTCTGATCAGCCACTAGAGGGAAGCCTTCACTCAGAGTGTGATGACTGAGCTGTGAAAAATCATTCTGTAACTCAGTGAATGTGTGAGCATGCTGATATTTGAGCAGCTCACCTTTGACAATCAAAGACACGATGGTGTGGGTGATGCCGAACGGGTTGCTCGCCACACAGCGGTAGGCACCGTGGTTCATGGGGCGAGCGCTGGAGATGGTAATGACGGAACCGTCAGGGCCGACTTTAACATTATCTGCAGAAAAGAAGATCCAATAAACATCAGATGGACTGTAGATGCTGTAATTTAAAGGCACAGTGCAATAGGAATGAGAACTGATATCATGTTATTGATACCAATGCCATTAAAGATTTTGCTTATCAATCTGATTCATTATCGATTCCCGATCAATTTTCTGTGTGGAGAAAAGTAAGCCCACAAACATTTTCAGCGCCAAAGCAACACTTCTCTCCTCTCTGAGTCTGAGCACAGCTTAGAAACTTGTCTTCATCTATAACAGATGTATGAGAAAATATTTATATAGCATTCGTTTTCATTTAGCTATGCCTACGTGGTACTAATGTCATTATAACATCTACATATTCCCTCTGAAACGGACATGCTGCATGGTGGAGAAGCAGTGGACCTTGTGCGTAATGTGTCAGATTCGTAGCATTCCTGAAATTGAAGCGCACGTTGTGTAGAGAGATGTTTCAGCATATAACTGATGTTTCCAACTTTTTACAGACTTTACAAGCAGCAGCACTGTTTTTCATCTTTCTCCACCTCCTCTCCAGAAAAACATGCCAGCATCAATAAATGGAATTGGGGAATTTGGAGGACTACAACTCAGATGGTTCGGACCATTTGGAACTGGATCTCAACTGGAACCAGTTGTCTATTCCCATCCCTACAGTCCATCGATAGACCATTTCCACCAACATGGCATTGATTCCAATTTGGAAAGTTCAGGGAATTTTGACCAAAAATATGTTGACTCACTACATTAAAAATTGGTTCTCAGCTGAAACCAAAAAATAGCAGGTTTTTCTTAACCTGAAGTGCAAACGGTGACGTCAGTGGGCGTGTCAAATTCTACAGGCTGGAAAGAGATGGAAAAGCAAAGCTGGAGAAGTCGAGTGAGAAATCATCAAACAAAACAGAGCGTGCAGAAGCCTCATTATTAGTTTGTCCATGCTTTTTTCTTTTTTTTTTTTTGCTACTACTGTTTGTTTGTACTGTGCATTATGCAACACCTTTTGATTACACATCCTCGATTACGATGTTGGAAAAGTGGTGTCTTGAAGAGAACTTGTTCAAGAACCAGAGCTAATTTGGTGGAAAGGGGCGTGAAATATTTTAAATTTGAAATTCAGTTTAGTCATAGTTGGTAGCATTTTCAGCACAAACTGTTATGTGTCTTCTGTGGCTTTGGGGGGAGCTGTGCAAACTTTTAAAAATAACCCTGATGATGTCATAAGGGTTGTCTTGGCGTGGGTTTAAGGCTGAAGACAAAGTGCACTTCAAAGAAGAGGTGTGAAAAAGTTAAAAAGATTTAGGCATCTATGAAAAATGCATTTAGTTACATCACCGTAAGTGTACGATGGAGTCTTTTACAGCTCAATAAAGACTCGTTGAACTTAACTTGTTTAAATCACCTAATTTTATGACAGGACAAAAGTAATTGCTGGATTAGCCCTTAAATCTGGTGTCTCTGGGTATTTTCAAGCACTGTGATGATTTTGGCTTAACCTGAAGTTTTAAAAATGCAACAAATGTAATCCGTAGTTTAAAAGTCACATGACTTTTTGTATTCAGCACAAGTTCAGCATTTCATTATTAAACTTGAAAAATTAACAGTTAAATGAAACTTTGGTAAAAACTGTGCCTGAATGTAAAAATGTTTTGCTTCACTTAAGATGATTCTGTTCAGTCTTGTTAATTTATGAAGCACAAACTCATCTGATCTATTGATTCGCACAATTAAGCCACGCTTAGTGGTTGATCCTTGATATTTAAAATAAAATCTAAGAAAAACTTAACTTTGCCATCACAACACCAAAGAGTAAATGTGCAAATCTGAGACTGGAAGAACAGATTGGTTACAAATATGTAAAAGTCCCCCCAAAAAAGTCTATTAAATCTTAAAGAGCTTTTGTGCCAACAAATCTTATTAGACTAAATGGCATGAGATGTTATAATAATGCAAGAATGTCAGTGCCTGTCTGCAGAGAAAGGGGATTTGAGAAAACAGAGTTCTAAATTAGTCATTTAATGAAGTAACAGAGGAGTAATTCATGGGTGGGTTGTAGTGGTAATTGCTTGTAAATAATGACATCATAAAATCAGAACTCATTAAGCCGGTTTATTCCTGACTCTGTGTGTGAGTGTGTGAGTGTGTGTGTGTGTGTGTGTGTGTGTGTGTGTGGTTATTACCTGGCAGCGGCTGGTTGTTGGCCAGTTTCCACTCCAGTCTGACAGGCTGGGCTCCGCTGTACACCCTGCACCTGAAGCTGGCCGACTCTCCCACTCGCACCGCAGCGCTGTGGGGCTCGATGGCGATGATTGGACTCTGAAGACCTGCAGCAGAGAGCGGCGGTTTGGGCTCCAGACAGATTCTATTTGAGCGTCGCTGTTCCCGATCTCACTTCATTTAACTGACTTATTATTCACAGAAACCTGGAGGAACTAATTGCTATTAAATGTGGCTGAGGGCTTCACTGGCAGCAGCTAAAGACCTCAAACATCTCTGAAAGTCTTGGAAGGAGTGAATGAGGATGAGATCATGGGACAGTAGCGGGGAAAATCTTTCAATCTGAGGTCACACTGGGCAACACTGGAAAGAACAACTGGAAAGTTCATTCATGAAGCGAGGCAGTGTTAGTGTGAGAACAACACCCTGCCATGTAATGCCCTGCCCTTAATGTGTTTCTCCCGCCGCTCTGACTGATGCTGCCATCAACTGCAATTTCCTTGGTGGGAAAGTAACGATCTTCGAGTGCGGTGGGGACATTTAAAAAAAAAAGCTAACATGAAAACTGACTTTTTTATTGTTTTGATACAAAAACATTTTTGTATCTGTCTGTGAATCAAGACAGTTAACCCTTTAACACCTGCAGTGACATCACTTCTCTTGTGTTATTTTTGGATGCCTTTTACGTGTCTGTTAACCTTTGACCCTGAGTGAATTGATACAAATTCTTTAAAAAAAACGGGGAAAGAAGCAATGAGCAACTTTGCAAGAAATGTTCCAAAAATGCAAGAAATGAGTACATTTAGAATAAAAAAAAAACTAAGGAAAAATGTGTGGGTAAAAAGAAAAAACATATTTTATCATAATTACATGTCTAAAATTATATTGCAGAATTATTAGAATTTTTTAAGTACTTTTTCTTGTTTGCCAAGTTTGTTTTTTCCCTTTCTTTTTTAAATAATTGTTGATATTTTCTTGTACTTTTTTATTAATTTCTTGCTATTCTTTGGGACACTTTTTTGTTGCTCATTGCTTTCTTCCCATGTTTTCAAAAGAAATCAAGACCATTTTCTCAGGTTTCAAAGGGTTAACATACCACCTGAGGTGTTGACAAACTTACGTGAGGAAGACGAGGTGACGGACACAGTGACGGAGGCCTGGTGGACGTGAGATCCTGGGTTTCCAGAGTTGCCCGGCACCCGACAGATATACTCCCCTGAGTCCTCTGGAGAGGCTGACAGGATGCGCAGCTGACTGCCCAAAACCTGCACACAGCAGACAACCGATGGAGTCACTTCAGTTCAGCTTACAAGAAAACCCAACATTTTACTTCTGATAGATCAATACTATCAACCAATACCACCTCTGCTGCTGTGACTGCTGGCAATAGTATCACATTGTTTTAATAGTGCTAATATTGCAAATAAAAATACAAAACCCTTTCAACCCTGAGAAACTGGCTTGATTTCTTTCAAAAAATATTCTAAAAAAAGACATAAAAACACATGGGGCAACAATTACCAAGAAATTAGTAAATAATAACAATAAAATTACCTGAGCACAAGAAAAAAAGAAAGCAAACACATAAAATGACCCGAAGAAACTTTTAACATTGTTATTATTAATTTTTGTCTTTTTTTCCTGTAACATAATTTTAAATGAGAGACTCATAAATATAGTTTTCTGAACATTTTTTTTTGATAATGTCTTAAAATCCCCATCAGCTAATTTTCTGATAATTTCCATGTCACTTTTTACAAATTTCTTTGCAGTTTATGGGACATCTGGCCAAGTTTTAGAAAGAAATCAAACCAAAATTTTAGGTTTAATATTAACATATTGGTGAAATTAAAATAAATTGCATACACGCTCTATAAAAGTGGATTTTAAAGGAATACTTCACCTGCAAAATAACCATTTGTATATCAATTGCTCATGCCTTTAGCTTGAATTAACGAAGAAAGCTTTGTTTTTTTTGTAGGCCTTCACAGTGAACAGAGAAAAAAAACCAGCAAATACAAGAATTGAAGTAATTGGGGTTTGCATTTAACACCAGCAAAACATCCTTTTACAACCTTCCACACAACTCATGCAGTATGACCAAAGTCTCATTTATCCAGTCATATGCTCAGAACTTCCCAAACACATGTATTTTCACGATGTAAAAAGTCTCACACTGCTGAGCAGCATGCCTGAGCAGATGCGTGCATTTAAACTCTGCTCAAGCAGAGCTCATACACACGTGCGTGTCTCTGCACGCTCAGGGCACGCACCTGGTATGCAGAAAGTGTTTTATATTTGAACGTTTTAGCAGGAAATGTATGTGTTTGGGAAGTCCTGAGCATGCAGCTGGATAAATGGGATTAAACTGCACGAGTTTGTAAATGGATGTTTTAATATAGTATTACCGTTGTTAAATGTGGTCCCATTTTACTTCAGTTCATGACGAATGTTTGCTGTTTTTTGGTTCTTAGTTCGCCGTGTAGGAATGCGAGGAAAAAGTTTCCTTCATAAATTCAAAGTAACACAAGGTGAATAACTGATATGAAAACAGTCATTTCTGTGGGTGGAGTATTCCTGTAAAAATTAGTTTTCCAAAATCAACACAATCTGTCTATGTATAAAGAAATCAAACCTCACATCGGACTCAAACAATCCATGTGATCTCCATATTTCCTTGTACCATTACATCACTGCATGTAAGACATACTGAATGAAGTGGGGCACGATGGTGTCTGTATGACTGTGATTACCTGGTGGTTAGAGGAGAGGCGTCCGCTGGCTTTCGTCCAGATGACTTGTGGAGGAGGATTTCCAGGAGCGAAGCAGTTGAGCTCCAGACTCTGGCCCTCCTGGACATCAGCTATAGATGGCTGGATGCTGACCACTGAGGAGCTATGGTCCGCTGCACAAACACAAACACTACTGATTGTATCTTCCTTCTCTGTTTTTTTAAAGCACTATAGAGTTCTTCATGGTTGACGCAAAGATTCTGGTTAATCCATGTTCAGACACACTTAAAATTTAGTTAGCAGCGAAAACTACACTGGCTGATCTGATTACAATGAAACTGCTGTTTGTGTTACTGTGTCTCGAAGACGCTTGGTAACCATGGGGGAGGCTGTGCAAAGGGAGGCGTAGGGATATTGGTAGATAAGGTTAAAGGGCAAAGGGGGAGTTTTATACATTTTTGGATGAGACAGATAAGGAAGATTAAAGGGAGAATTCTCCCCAAAACTAAAAATGCAGAATTTCCTCTCACCTGTAGTGCTATTTATAATACTTTAGAATTTTATTTATTTTTTTAAAGATTTTCTTTCTGCTTTTATTGCCTTTATTTGACAGGACAGTGTGAGCGTGAGGGGGGGAGGATACAGCCTCTGTATATGGGGTGCCGCTCTATCCACTGAGCCACCAGACGCCCCAATTCTTTGTAATTTTGGTGTAAGTTGCCAAGTGTTGGATATTTCAGCCATAGAGATGTCTGCATTCTTTAAAATATAATTGAACTCGATGCCACTTGGCTTGTGGTGCTCAAAGTGGCAAAATATTTGGTGGAAAGAAAACAGTTCCTCTATGAAACTGCTCACAACAAGGTCTACAGATAATCTTGAGAAACTGGTTGTGATTTCTTGAAAGAGACATCGCTGTTGAGTTTTCAGATGTATTTTTGTGGCGCTTTGAGCACCACAGAGTGCCAAATACTTCCATTATATTTAAGAGACATCAAACATTTTACGGTTGATATCTCCAACACTCGCCAACTCACACCAAAACAATCTAGAATGATAAAAAGCACGTTTTTAGGCATGTTTTTGCAGTGAACTGTCCCTTTAATGTCACTTTTGTTATTAAAGTGGAGAACATGTCCTGAACAAGAACGACACGTTCTATCTGTTGTTAGGGGGTAATTATATAACATACTTATCTGCACTTGTATGTATAAGTACATCCATATCGGCTGATTATTAGTATTTTTATCATTATTATTATTTAGTGGTGGCTTTTTTTAAAACCATCACTACTCACCTTTGAGCACAGACACTTTAATGGGAGCACTATTTGAGCCAATGCTGTTGCTTCCAACACACATGTACGTGCCCGCGTCCGACATCTGGATGTTGGGGATGAGCAGAGTACCGATGTCTGTGCGGTCCATGCGGGCCTGAAGAAGACACACAAGAGACAAAATTAGACACTTATCTCAATTATGTTAACATACAGCACTGTGAATTACATTAACAAAACATGATTGTACTAATAATAACACCATAAATTAAAATAATAGTTGAGATGAAGCACATCACTTACCTGTCTCATGTCGCTTGAAACAACACAGATACGACACTGCTGACATTATGACATCACTAGCTACAGTAACAGCGACACAAAAGCACTACAGCGTAGATCTTTGAGACAAGACAAGAGCTGTTATTGCCACAGTCTCTGTGTACATGGATTTTGACTCATGATTTCTATAATGTTGTACTTTGCACATGAAGCTGCGCGCAAAGTAGAGCCAACATTTCTACAGTGATTGGTGGGGTTATAATTTGTTAATGTATCATGATCAGTGATGATTAAGCTTACTACACTATTACCTTTATTCTAGAACAAGATTAATGATTGACGATTTTAAAAATGTGGAGAAAATTAGTTCAAACTGACAGTTTGTGACACATTGATTTAAGATAGACGATATTTAAGAGCAACTTTTGTATTTTTTTAACCTGGATCCTGTTTTTTCAGGGTTTTGTGTGTAAGTGACTGATTAGTTTGTAAAGTGGTCCAGTAATGAGCGAGACCACTGCAGCCACAGCAGCAAAACCAGCTGCAATTTAATCATTAAGTGCATTTGTGCACCGTTAACTTACATGAACTAAAAGTGCTTGTTTTGTCACTAACAGGCTCAGATTGTTAATATAAGTGTCTGATAACATTGTAGAAAGTGTCCCTACAGAGACAGACCTTTGTGTTTACGAAAAGATCCTTTTTCTTTAACCAGAAACAGTCCTGAATTTGCAAACTCCAAACCCACCAGACTAGTTGCAAGTGGACAAAAACAAAATAAAACCTACAAAAGCTGCCTCGGCTGATCTTTCCAGCATTTTCGACAATCACTAACTCTGCTTTTCTGGTGTGTCTGGTGTGTTTGATGAAAGTGATAGCCAGGCGGTTTCTACAAAAAAAGATCTTACTGTTTAAAAAAGTCTTTGTAGAGATTCTTTCCATAATGTTATCATACTCTTATAATAACAATCTCACCCTGCCAGTGGCACAACAAGCACTTTTAGGGGAGTTAAACTGACATTTCTGGGATTGCAGCCTGTTTCGCCGGTGCACGCTCAGCGCTGGACTAGTTTCAAAAATTGTTGTTCCCATTAGTCACTTAGACACAAAGCCATGAAGAAAAGGGTCCAGGTTGAATAATATGTTTCCCTTTAACTGAAAAATCTGAGAAAAATCTCAAGCCAGTACCCTTAAAGTAAAAAAATCCAACATCAAATATCGAGTAAGAACCCGAAGCCCTGTATTAATTCAACTTTCTGTCTTTCTGGCTCATTATCAATCAACAACTTGACTTGTTTGTACACTACTCCACATGGCAGTCAGGGGCCCAGCAAGGCTGAAAATGAGCTTTCATAAAGTTTGGAAACACCTCAGAGGGGAGGGGAATCAGGAGGGGAGGGACGGGGAGGGATTACTGTATCCGGGGGGTGTTGGGGCATCCACGGACAAAGCTGCTTAGCTCCGGCCCATTCAACCGTGAGGGAGGCTAAACCGAGCAGTGGCTGAGGCGGGCCCCGGCTCAATGTGTGTCTGAACCCATTGACGAGTTTTCAAAGCAAGCCGTTTGCTAGAGCATACAGAATTTCTGCGTGGTCGCACGGCAGAGCCCAGCTCCCCCTGGGAAAGGCTGACACAACGCAGAGGCTCTCTGAGGCAGAACTAAACAGGCCCCGGAGCCCTCGTCGAGCCGAGGAGGGCTGTGCAGAAACCAGACTAACACAATACCCCCTTGGGTAGGGGGGCAGCGGGCTGCGCCTGGCACGGAGCAAAGTATGTCTGAAATACCTACAGTACCTCCTGTATACTTAGTCCTGTTAATACACTCAATGGAATGACGAGGGTCAACTGGGTGCTGAGCGCCCAAACAAGTCATGGATGGTATGATGTGGACAAAACAAAAGACTATGGAACAATTTATTAATAAAACGCAACATAAAAACATGTACTGCAGTAATACTCAACTTTGCTTGGGGGCCACTTTAGCATAATGACAGGAGGCCAGGGGCCAGTTGCAACCGCATGCATATTGCTAGGATTTTTGGATGTTTCTAAGACTTTATGATGTTTCTATGATTTAAGGAAATTTCTGGGATTTTAGCAAATTTCTAGGATTATAGGACATTTCAAGGATTTTAGGGGATTTCTATGACTTTAGGAAGTTCCAAGTATTTTGGGGGGTGACTAGAATTTCAGGACATTTCTTAGATTTTAGGACATTTCTCTGATTTTAGGATGTTTCTCAGATTTTAGGACGTTTCAAGGATTTTAAAACATTTCTTGAATTTTAGGACATTTCTAGGATATTAGGACATGAGGGGCTTAGCTAGGACCTCTGTTGGGTGTTGGGGATCCTCCACTGGCATTTTTTGATAATCAAGCTCTATTTTTAAGCTGTTTCATACACTCTGGCACCTCATGAATACTAAAAGTACAAAAAAACAATTCCCAGTAAATGGTTCGGGGACTATCTGGCACCCTATCAGGGGCCAGATTTGGCCCATGGGCCGTAAGTTGAATATCACTGCTGTACTTCATGCAAATACACTAACAAGTCAACCAGCTGGTTGATTTTAATGTATTTGGCATCAGCTCGAAATGGGCTTAGTGAGCAGCTGTGGTAAATTAACGCTGTTTACAAGGTGTGAATCAAGGACACGTTTGATCATGCACTTAGTGGACAATGTGTGAAGACGAGGTCAGTAGAGGACAATGATTGTGAACTATGACACAGGACAGACAGACAGCGGACAGATGGACAGACCTGCATCTCTTCAATACGTCTCTGTAACACATCGAGACTGTTGCTTTTAAACTGATGGAAACCGTGAGAGGGAATGGCCTGAGCAAACGTCAGAACAGGGTGGGATCAAAAACAAAAAAAGGGGGGGAGGAGGAGACAAACAGAGGGAAAATAAAAGTAAATGGTCAAAATTAAAACTGACACAGTATGATGAAATACCGTCGGCACCGGACACACCTTGAAGTGTAAGACAGAGATACAACACAGCAGAATGTGAATACAGTCATCAGTCCATGTTAACGTTATAGTCAAGGCGCTGAGACAGCAGCAGGTGTCTCACCTGTGGGGGGATTTGTCCTCCGTTTTTCAGCCAGGTGAGCTTCGGGGTGGGTACTCCTGTTGCTCGGCAATACAGCCTCAAGTTGTCGCCTTCGTGGGCTTCGATATTTTGGGGACTGACTTGGACTTGGGGCTGGGTGCCGAGGCCACTTGGGTTAGACTCTGACCAAAAAAAGGCATTCAAATTATTCAAAATGTAAACGCACCGCAGCCACCCCGACTTCTTGAGTTTGACAGTTTATCAGTTCAGTTTTTTAATAATTGTTTTATTTTTGTGAAAATATTTACTTATTTCTTTTCTTGTTTCATTAGCAACTAAAAAAGTTGATCCATAATATTCTAAAACATAGAGTTATAGTAGCACACACAGAAAACAAGCATGAAATGAACTGGCCCAGAAATGTCACTTACACGAGACATCGCACTGAGTTACAAGAACTCCCTGGTGACTTACCCTTAACCCTAAAGATTATCCTCACCTTAACCTTACCTTAAAAAGTCTTAACCCTAAAATCTGATGATTTACAATGTGGGGACCTGTATTTGTCACAAAAAGGAAGCGAGTCCCCACATTCTAAGTGTGTAAGCACGTTTATGTTCCTACAACTTGTAACACACACTCACACACACATAAACACAAAGCATACTTTGGATAAAGAGGGAAACCCGCGCTGTGTGCTCCCCGTGAGTGTTCAGGGCCTTGCAGGTGTAGTCTCCCTCGTCAGCCGGCTCCACAGACGTGAAGGTCAGTACGCCTCCTCGGATCACAGCTCTGGGACTCATTCTGTTCCCTGGACCTCCTGTAACAATCACAAACACACACTCTGTCACTGAGGGCTGAAGGGTTAACATTTATGGGGTTTTTTAAACTCTGAATATAGCTCAATAAAGACTAAAAAATGTGGAGAACTAATTCATCATACCGATCCATTCAATGGCAGGGGTTGGGTTCCCGGTCACTGTGCAGCGAAACTCTGCCCGCTGGCCCTGCTGGACATTCAGCACTGAGGGGGTGATGGTGGCCACAGGTTGGGCCCCCTCTGCAGCTACAGAAGGAGACACATCAGTCAAACACGGCGCAAAAACGAAGGGCTCGTGGAGAAATAAAGCGTGATAATGCAGATTGGTGCGGTGATGAAGTGGAATATACGAGGAGTCTGTAACCGCTGCGGGAACGCTTTTGATTATAATGAATCGATCAGACTGAGAGAGTGATGGCGACCGGCCGTGCCCCCACTCTCACCCTTGGCAGTCTGGATCCTCAGAGCAGACCAAACAGATGAGAAGTGGCAGGCAGGCATTGGCATGGCCTCAGGGCATATTGCTGTCTGCGCCAGTTTGGCTGGCTGCTCGACTTCGTGTTCAATCCCGTATGATCCCGGGATGACAGAGCAAAAGAAAGGGCTCTTTCAGAAGGGAGGGAGGAGTACGAGGCTATCTAAGCAGGCTGAAACCCTCTGGGACGGTTCTCGCCCGGGCCCAGCTTTGACTCTATGACCTTAGTGACACTTAAACCGCAGGGCGGAGAGGAGTTTCATCGTCCTTTCCTGTGGGCGAGGAAGACATGGCGGGCTAGAGTCTACACTGAAAACACAAGTAACATCGACGAATGCTAAATGATTTGACTGTGGGTAAAACAGACATTTCGAGAGTCTCTCTTTTTTTTTTTTTTTAGAGCTGTACGGTCGAGTCAGTGCGTCAGAAGATGAAACTTTGATCTGGTCAGTTCACCCAGGTTAAAGGAATACTTAATTTCCCCAAAAACATTTGTAAATCAGTTGCTATCTTCATTTTGCACTCAATTCTTTTTTCTTTTTAAAATAACAGAATATTACGTGACATAAGATCTCTTAAAAATTATATATTAAAAAAGAAAAAAAAGAGAAAGAAAGATAAACAAACAAAGAAAAAAAATGTAAACAAAATACCTAAGTACATAGTTCAATACTTTAAATCAAAAAGTGACCCTGAATTGGTAAAGAAAACATTTTTTTGCGCATGGGTCCGCTTTATGAGAAATCCCAAAATGGACAGAATTAGAGTTGAAGTCATAGGGGTCCACGTTTAACAAAAGCCAAACTACATCAAATTATTCAACTTACACTGTACGATTTATGTGAGTTTGTAAACGGACGTTTTGATGTAGTTTTGCTGCTGTTTAAGGCCGACCCCTATGACCACAATTCATCAAAACTGTTCTTTGGATTCTTTGTTAACTGGAGGCATACGAGAAAAACAACGTTTTCTTCACAAATTCAACATAACACAGGGAGAGTAACTGATATGCAAATGATCATTGGGGAGATGAAGTATTTCCTTCAGAAAATGCATTATTTCTCTCCTCAGTACCTCTGGTGATATCTATCCAAGAAGATAGTTTTGGTTTTATCTGTCTAGGGTCTTGAGTTATCCCCAATACTGAAATTATAAACAACCATCAACGAACAACAATGTACGGACACGCCAGCCGCTCTGTGAGGCTGCACTGCACAGCGCTCGTTAGAGGTGCATGCTAATGAAACAAGTGTGACGTTTACCATCTTACATGCTGGTCTGTCAACATTTGCCAATTAGCACTAAACACAGAGAACATCTGGGAATGCCAGAATTTTTGGAGGTATTTGGTGATAAACAAAAGTATTAGATAAATTACAGTTTTTAACTGAAGATGGTGCTAGATAAAAAGGTAAAAGATCACCAAAGTAATTAGGATTCATCTTCTGGGGACCATGAATGTCTCCACAAAACTGCGTGCTCATCGATCCTGTAGAGACGGAAATATTTATGTAAATATATATAAAACTTATCTAAAAAACTCTGACCTGCTGGTGCTAAATCAAAGTGACTGGATTCATGGATGAACAAGGCAGCAATGACAAGATACCTCGAAATTTGAAAATATAAAACTAAAACTTTCTTCTTGGATAGATCTCATGTTTCTCATACATTTGATGTTTTAAATCTTTAATTTTCTAAAGAGATATGAAATACAATTTGACTTCTATCTATTAATATTAACTGTGTTATTTAAAGTACATCTGTTTGATGCACTGAAACTCGGCCTCCAGCACCGAACACTAGTCTGCTACCCACATTCAGCTATGATGTGATGAGGTTGTGATGGGATGTATTAAGCACAGTATGATGTTTGAAGCCCAGATGACAGAGATTTCCCAGTAAAGCATGTTTCCTGAAGAGAAAAGGAAAAGAGAAAAGTACGAAGAGAGAGAAGTAAAGGGGACATCTCTTGTCTCTGAATGTGGAGATTTTGCAAATTAACGTCTACTTCTATGTCATAAATAGTAAAAAGTGGTAAATAATTTGGCAGAACATAATAAAATGTCCTTTTTCATGGGTTGAAGAGCAATTAATCCTTTGAAACCTGAGCAAATTCGCTCTATTTCTTAAAAAAAAAAAAAAAAAACACATATGAAGGCAATGAGCACGAAACGAAGAAATGACCCCAAAATAAACAAAGATTAATTAAAAGAAAAAAGAAAATAACCTAAAATTATTTTTTTTTTAAAAGTTAAAAAGAAATTAAAACAAGGAAATTACTTGGAAAAAGAGCTTAAATATTGGAACATAATTTCAAATTGTTTGAAAAAAATTAGAATGATTAGAAATATAGTGCTCCCAAGTTTTTTTTTTCCTTTTCCCTTAATATTTTTCCCTACCTTTTAAAAAATATTTTTTTTCAAATCTATTAATTTTTTACAGTTTGTTGTAAAAGTTGCACAATGCCTTTCTTTTTTTTTAAAAGAGTTTTTGCAAGAAATTGCACCAGTGCGCTCAGAGTTCAAAGGTTTAAATTACCATGAAAGGCATCTTTCAGTAACTCCAGAAAAGTGACATTGCTTCAGGTTTCAAAGGGGTAAAACTGTAATCATTTCTTTTGGTTTTATTGATTTTCTTTACATCTGCATGATTTTGTCAAATTTTAAGGGGACATTTTCTACATTATCCCACAGCTTTTATTGGTTCTCTAGTGTAATGTACTGGATTTGTCTTCTAAAATACCAGTTTTTATTTTTTTTATTTCTATTTTTACAGTAAGGCCAATATTTACTGTACGACACCTCACTGTGATCTTTTTTTAATGACGGAAACTTGACTCGACATTCATGAGGAGCTGCCCGTGAAATTGATCATGCACATTTTCCTGCAGTGATGGACCCAAATGAACCCAAAGAGCCCGACGGGAGCCAGTAATGCTCATGTACAATCCAAGCTCCGACAATTTAACAAAGACAGGAACTTCACAAGTTTTACAGAAAACAAATATCCATCTTTAGATCTTAATCCAACTAAAGACGCTTACGAAGAGAATAAGACAGAGAAAGAAGTTTGCAGAGACTTTCTGCTTGCTTGACTGTACATGAGCGCTACCAGACCACCAGTGTATCCGTGCTGAGGAAGATGAGTGCATGCATGACACAGAGAGCGAAGAGGAGGGTCCCTCCAGGGAGCCGGGCAGAGAGGAAACCATGCCCATGCGGACTTACGCTTTCCGTGTCCTTCAAACATTTCATAGGCTGTGTAAAACATCTGAGTCTGTGAGGCCTCTGGAGTTGTGGGAGGAAGGGAGGGAGGGGGGAGGGGACAGGTAAACTGACAGGTCAGCTTTCACGGTTACAGCAGTTTACCTCCCATCTCCCCGGAGACACTTATCCATCTCAAAATGTGGGCCGCCGTGGTTTTTGTCCATTTGATTCCACAAAAAACATCACACACGACGTAAACATGCTAAAAATATATATGTGAACTTAAACTAAAGTGGCACCAACTTTACAACAAGCACTAAAATATTTTTACCATTTAAGCTCATGATTCAATTTCCAATTTGATTTTTATTTTTATCTTTAGAATTGGTGCCATTTAGTTCAAAGCTCTGTGCATTCAACTTTCACACTCACCTGAAGTATAGTTATTGAGAAAATGAACAAAACCATGGATTGAAGCATGTAGGTTAAAGTGTCCGTATGATTATCTCACACTTTACACAAGTGATACTCAACTTGCAGCCCGTGGGCCAAATCTGACCCTCGACAGGATACCAGGTGGCCGGCCGACCATTTCATAGTTCAAAATGAAAATAAACTGAATTGCACTGGGAATTTCTTTTGTACTTTGAATGAATACTTTTATGCACTCTAGCACTTTATTTAGTGCCTGAGTGCATAAAATGCATCAAAATAAAGCTGGGTTAACAAAAATGTCAGTTGCTGTGATAAATGCAGTAAAATATCTGAATTATCTGTCAATCTTTGTGCCAAGTTAATCAATTTAGTAAGTTAATGCAGAGTTTGTAGGATTTAGGGGAAAATATTGGCAGAAACTGAATATAACAAGTATATTTTCTTTAATGTAAAATAACCTGAAAATAAGAGTCATTGTGTATTCGTTACGTTAGAATGACCCGCTTATGTCAAAAACTGTTTTTTATTTCATGAAACTGCTTTATATAATGTTTGTTTTGGGGAAGAAGAGACTTCTGTGGATAATTCGGCTCCTGGTAAAAACCCTAAAAGTCTGGATCTTAAGTTATCAGAAAGAAAAAGTGAGCACACATAAGCAGGTGCTGTATTAATGCCCTCTCTGTGACACGCCAGAAAGCAAAAAAGAAACTTGATTTGTAACGTGAAGCTGTATTATTCTGTATTTGTACCGTACTTTAAATCACTTGGTCTGTTTGTTTTGAAGAGGACGAGACCTCTAATTCGGCTCAGAGTAAAAGAACCTGCTGAACAACACTCTGCAAAAGTTTTAGCTGAAATTTTTACTGCATGATGTCACCAAATCCTCCTTAATAAGGAAATTAATTTAAAAAAAAAAAACTGAAAGAATTTTATAGAGAGATAAGTTATGGTCCTTTTAAAGTTCTTTCACTTTATCCGATTAATATGGCTGTGGTCTCCTGTCATTTTGCAAAAGTGGCCCCTGGACGAAGCAAGTTGAGTATCCCTGCTCTACACAAGCACAAAAAACCAAACATAACAACACTCCAAAATGCTTCTAATGCTGCAGTTTCAAAATCAAGATATACAAACACACACATACACACACATACACTCAAAGATCTTGAAAACTGCGCAGCAGCACAAGGACAGATGGAGCCACACGGGACATGCAGGTTAGTAGCAAAAAGCAGTTTTAAACACTGAAACAATAGTTTGCTTTCAGCTGTTAAAAAGCCGGCATACAGCTTGTGGTTATCTCGAATTGATCAAGGTAATATATGCAAATGAGCCCAATCCATAAACCTGCAAATCACTTTGATCAATTGTCATTATTTTAATCAATTTTCTCTTTTTCACAAAATATTTTCACAGTTAAGATAAATACATTACAATGTGACATGTGTGCAGTACATCAGATTCTTTCAAAAGAAATTTAAAAAAAAGTAAAATCTTTACAGAAGCACCTTTGGGTATAATTGCAATCATATATTCTTTGAGTCATGAATGAACAAATAAAGCTAAGATCAAACAATAATAATAATAAAAAAAGAATTTAAATGTGACCTGTAATTGATGATGTTCATAGAGATATATAAAAATATTTTCTTATAAAAACACTTGAAATTGCCTAAATGTAAACACACATCATGCAAAGTAATTGCATTCACATGGCCAATTCCCTTTAAAAAAAAATACCAAAAAAAAGAAAGAAAAGAAATTCCAACATTTCTGTTATAGCTGATTTCATGGAAACATTTCAAGGTATCATATTTCAGTCAATCAAAATAGGAAAATGTGCCAAAAACAAGGATGTAAATAAAGAAGACCACAATATACAATCGGAGATGATCATTGACAGAATTAAGATTAAAAAAAGTTCTTTTGCATTTCAAGTCAGATCTTAAATATTTTACCAACTAAACCTGACAAGTTAGAATCGATACAAACAGGTCTGACTTTTGCCGACACTAAAGGAATGAAGGAGTGATATTACAGCAGAATAAAAGTATGTTACAGTTTCCGACTGCATGGCTAAAATAGCACCGTTTTGTTCATTCAGCAGATGGTAAATTCAGGAAGAAATACTGAATTGAGTGGAACAACACAAAGAAATCGGGGATTCTTCCAAATTCTCCTCTCTTCCAGATACACTGAAGTCCTCTTTGCATGTCAGTCGCAGAGTCACTGAGCACCAACGGTGGCGTCCACATTCCTCCGTATCATTTTTACACCACAGCTCAGACAGGGAGGGACCCCAGGAGCCCAAAGTTACAGGAATAGCTCAGATTTTTTTGGGTGGATTGTATGAGGATCTTATCCATATTCACTGTATTACCTACAGTAGATGTAAAATCTGAACAGCACCAGTTTAAAGAGGCCAAAAGGGAAACTAAGCAAAGCACTGCTGTGGACGGGACAGCAGCAAAATGTATTTTACTAAAAAAATCTGTTTCAGATTAAGTGTATGCAATATTGAGAGTATTTTCACCGCTTTTGCTTTGCGTCAGAAAGCCTGATCAGATGGGGAGGTCATTTTTTTTGCTCAACTTCGAGATATATGCTCTCTTTAAAAAGACAGACTCCATCGACAGACACTGAACACGGGAGCTGCTGGACTACTGCTTCCTCGAGCCGTTAAGTCCTTTTTTTTACTGCACAAAAAACGCACTGACACCTGCTAACTAGGGATGCGTGATGATA
The DNA here is from genome assembly GCF_026936395.1 of Plectropomus leopardus. NCBI lineage: Eukaryota > Metazoa > Chordata > Actinopteri > Perciformes > Serranidae > Plectropomus > Plectropomus leopardus. Next base: position 6,709,681 of record NC_142184.1, on the reverse strand, counting down.
TTGACAAGTCATTGGTATCAGCAGATTTTGGCTTTAAAATGAAATATTGGATATCAGCCAACATGCTGATTTCTGCCAATATCACAAAATTATTTTTTTTTTTAAATTACTGACAAAGTGAACATATACAAAACATCGGCCCGATGGACAAGAATGAATATTAAATACACTGAAAATATTGTATTTCATGTTTATTCTGCTTATGATAAGAGTATGCATAATACGTTCCACTGCAGTAGAGATTGAATAATTAGGTGGGGAAAAATATATCAATATCCGAATCGGTCATTGGCCACACGAATTGTTTTTATATTAGCATATTGAATTTCGGCAAAAATATTGTGCAGCCTTACTGCTAACGTCTGGCTTTTTAATGTTATGGAAAAGGTTATAATTGGCATTCACATCCAAGTAAAATGACTCTGTAGTAATCATGGTTATTTATCGCCTCCAGCTCTGATCGTCATTGATGGAAACACATAATGACCTAACTTCAGCACCTTAACCGTCAATATGCAATGAAGCACCAACACAAAATATCGTCCAGGCAGCACTCAAACTTCTATCTAAATTAGTCTTCACTGAGTTTTAAAAACGCTTAATAAGTACGAGATATATAAAAAGAAGTAACCACTGTTACGTTTTCACAGGCCTCTCTGCTGCTTGCTCAAAAAAAGCAAAAAACACACAGAGAGAAATACTGGTCTGATGCAGAGCCGTGTACACAGCCCTGCTCTACTGGCAGCCTATTTTTAGCAGGTTTATCTGTATTTAAAACAGTCTGATTACATGCACTAGTTTTGGTGGAAAAGGGATATCTGTCTGACAGAAAGGTAAAGCAGTGAACAAACTCTCAATTTAGTTTACACTTCAAATGATATTGTTTTAGGTGAGACTTTTTTAGGTATCTGAAATGCGTTTTATTGCAGCTTAGCTTCCGTGGTGAAATACTCCGGCCTGCTTCTCCAAACTGAGGGCACGACGAACGCCACCTATTGTAGGTAATACACTGACTATGGATAAGTAACCCAGACAACCCAACTTCAAAAAATACGAACTATCCCTTTAAAGACACCAGAATCCAGCACCCGGCTAGTGAAACCTCTAACAGCAGAAAACTCCACCAGTGACTGAGAAGCAACCAAACCACCACCGATTTATTCAACCCAAAATATCAAAAAAGGAAAGAAAACATCTGCAGTAGCTTCAGTAGAGTGTTGGCAGAAAGAATTACCCACAAATCCCTGATCTGAAACATTTGGTCTAAATGTAGTGGATGTGTCATGACTTTTAGTGCCCATTGGTTAAGTCTAAAACTGCATACTTGACCCCATATGTTATCTGGAAAATTTGCGCTCTACAGTTTTAGTTTTAACCAAACCCACAAGCTGTATTTCTTCATATAAAGTCCAGGAAAATCCACTGATCAGTGAGTTAAAAAAAGGAGCTGGAACGGCGGTACGATAATCAGACACAGCTTATATGTTGGTATCTGAGAGCAGAAGGCAAAAGCATCGAGAGTTAGAACTGCAAGCTTATTATGCTGTTAACCCAGAGCTGCTGATAGTGCACGATGAGAGATGCAGTTAAGCAGAGAAGCATGCACCACCGCAAGCTGGAGTTTAAGGGGAGGGAAACTACATGAGCCAGAGCTGGTAGAGTAGCAGGGGGTGATGGGTAATGGAATGCGGTGCCGTGGATCACGAACCTGGCACGTAGAGGATGGCGTTGCCCTCGTCCATGGCAAACATGTTGGAGCCCGTGCAAACGTAGACGCCTGCGTCCTCGGGCTGGACGTTCTGAATTGTCAGGATGCCGTTGAAGTCCATGGCCCGGTTGGGAAGCTTCCCGTTACCCATCCGTGTCCAGACCAGCGTGTAGGCTGGCGACTGTGGAGAGGAGAGCAGAAAAACACACACAAGTCATGAGATACACACTGTCTCAAACATACGATAGGGTGAGGCTAAATATTCTGTTGAATCTAATGACAGCAGCTTGGCAACGTGCTTTCTATTAAACATAAACTTCAGTTGCCTTTGAATTCACCCACTCCACTAAGTTTCGAGTCGTCTGATTCTGGATGGAAACGAAGCAAAAGAGGGTGATATGCCTGATATTATTTTAAAACTTCAGTGGAGTGTCCCACAGTTTGCCTTTTAAATGTATAGTTTAGTTTAGTTTATTTACACACAGTTAAAAACTGCATAAAAACTGGATTGAAGGTCTGAAGATGATGAAATGGTATGTATGTATATAACGTACATTATTTTATGCATTCTATGGCTAAAACCAAAAATCTGTGGTGTAGTGTTTCCCAAACGATCCCTTTAATTGTGCAAATATTTCTTAATAAATAAAAACAATAATGTGAAGTACTGATCACTGGCCAGTGTTACCTTGCTCTTTGCAGTGCAGATGAAGCTGACAGTCGACCCCACCCTGACAGTCTGAGCTCTGGGCTCCTCGACCGTCACCTCAATGGCTTTAGATGGGACACCTGGTGAAATAAAGAGATGATTATCTTTATGCTGATTGTTCATACATACAGTTAAAGTATTGCAAATTACAAAATCAAAGCTAATTCACTTACAGGAGAGCCTGTAAAAAACATTAAAATAAATAAATCTAATGACTGGCAGCTTTTCTATTATTGCAACATGAGTAAATAAAGCATCGTTTGCTTCCTTATTTCTCTCTCATAAATGTAGATTTAGAACATAAATGTTATGATGATAAACAGCAGCTGAAGCATATATTTTGTGTGCTGCATGAGGGGAAAACCTTTCTGCTAATATGACAGCGAGACCATACACACTTGTGACAACAATTTCAGCGCGGCTCCTGTTGGTGCTGCGCTGGTCTCTGCAGGTACAGATGTAGACGCCGGCATCGCTCGGCTGGACGCTGGGGAAGAACAGCTCTGCTCCTGCACACACAGGTGAGACACAGGTGTCCGAGTCACACGTAACATGTCGTCCTATACGTGTATCCATTCTGTTACATTTGTGCATTCAGATTAAGACTGCACAAAAAAACATCTTACATAACATATTCTGGATCTCTCAGATCTGCAGCATCACATCTATGCATCTCATAAAACTTGTGATCATGTGGTTAAAGTGTGTGCCGTACCTTGTCTGCGTCTGTCAGCATTGCTGGAGATGGGTCGTCCATCCTCTCTGGACCAGTAGAAATAGTGTGGAGGAGAGCCGGACACCTGACAGCGGAGGATGACAGGGCCACCCTGGGAGGACAGGACCCTCTCTGGATAAACCTTCACCACCAGCGAGGCTGCAGCTGCAAAGTGCAAAGGTCGTAACAAACTCATCAGGGATGCTCTCTGAGAGTATCACAACAAACAGCATCAGAGTGCAAGTTCACAAAGTCAGACAATGAATTCGATTTCTTGTTTCTGTTGAACAAAGAGAAGCTGGATGGACATCAGCCAATGGTGACTACAGCTAACTAATGATTTTCTTAGCTTAGCATGAAGATTGAAAGCAGGATGAAACATCTTGCCTAAATCTGTCCAACACACCAAATATAACCATCAGCACCTCTGAAGCTCATTAATTAGCACCTTACGTGTGTTTGTTCAATCTGCACAATAACTCAACTGTAAATATGAAAAGTGTTGGTTTAACAAGGGTTAATGGGAACTATTGGCCAGGCATAGGCCTAAATTTGTTGCTTGTAATCTTCATTAAACTGCATTGTTATTAAGCTTTGTGTTTCTTTGTGTTGTTTTTTGTTTGTGTAAAGGTTCACAATAATAAAAGTTTCACTTTTTTTAGCCTCATTTGCAAATCATGCAACCTTTTTTTCCCCTAATTTGATTGTGCCAGAGTATATGTGGCCACATATTTCAAGCACACACGCAGCACAAGCACTTTATTTTCTCTTGGGAACATGGGCATAATCTTGAACTTTTTCATGTTTTCTATCATGAACATGAGCACTGTTAAGTCACATTTCTACAAAAGTGAAATACAGCCTTACCATCGTATGGACGACACTTCTCTCTCTCCTGCGGGTTGCCAACATATCCAGGAGCACAACTGAAGATGTTGAAAATAGACACAAACACGATCAGCTTAAGCTTTGATTGAAATTATGTCATGGAAAATTGCAGGCTGTCCTAACTTAATTTCCATAGCGCTTTTCTTAACTAAAGTTGCAAAGTGCTTCACAATAAAAACCCATACAATATAAGAATTTTAGATGACGTATTCTCCAAACCAAAGAGGGATCAAGAGTGTATGTGTAGGTTAATTAGTCGAACACAACCAATGCAGAACGAGCAACCGCAACTTTGAAAACCTATTAGGCTAGTCAACAGCAGAAACCACAAAACAAAAAGTGGCTTCTAACTAAACAAAAAACAAGGCAGAAAACAGAAAACAGACGAAGGGACCGACTGTGAAGTCCAGGCTTCAAAAAAACATGGCGCTTGCAAACAGATTATACAGATATATATTTTTCAGGGAGTCCCCAGAACTGTTTGGTCCAAAAACATGTTGGTTATCTTACCGTTCACAGTACTGGCCGGTGTAACCAGGCTGACAGGCGGTGCACTGGTAGCCTCCGTTTCCGAGGCTCTCGCAGGTTGGGGAGAACCTGATACATGGATATCACACACAGGCAAGAAGATCATTGAGCAGAGAAACATTTCAATAGCAACTGAACCTAACCTTATTTAAATGCCAGATTAAACTTTTGCTTTCCAAAACAATTTTAATCATATATTTCCAACATTGCTATGAGCAAGTCACCAAAATATGACTCTTTACATTGAAAGCAACTGAAACATTTCTTCACTATTCCTTCAATATACTGTTGATTTTCACTAACACTAGGCAACAAAATCCAGATCTGTTAAAATGAAGTAAGTAAGGGTATGCAATCGGATGATTTCAGTGGGAAAGTGAATATAATATTTCTTGTCAGTTGGCAGGAAACAGGTTAATAAGCGGAAATGAATCAAAGTCCTAAATTAACAAGACGGCAGAATTTGCTGCATAAACAAGAGCAAGCGAGCCGTTAACAGAGTTGTCTTGAGCTATTAATGGAGGAGGAATGTGAAGTCTTGGTGTGTGTGTGTGTGCCAGTACTCACTGGTTGTCGGGGTCAGTGTGAGGGCAGGCGCAGGGCTGGCAGTCCTCTGGAGTGCCAACAGTGGGGTCACCGAAGAAGCCAGGAGCGCACTGCTCGCACAGCTCGCCCTGAGTGTTGTGCAGGCAGCTCTGGAGGGAGAAGCAGATTGTGTGAAGAAATCTGTGTCAGGGTATTATAATCAACCAAAAACAGGACCAGTATCGGCCACACGCTCATCGTCATACCGTGCAGATGCCAGTTTCAGGGTGGCAGGAGTCAGAGTGGCCGTTACATTCGCAGAGCTCGCAGTGGCCCAGGTATAAACCTCCTCCAGTGCGGGTATATCCAGGAGCGCAGTCCTTAAAAAGACATTATAGGAGTTAGACAATGACAATCAACTATTTCATTTTCATTTCATTTTTTTGATTTATAAGGACAACACACATTAATCAACATTTTGTAAACGTGCCAGTGTTAAGCATCAGGCTAATTTTCAACTGTAGTTCTTTGACAAGATGTTTTGAACCAATAACATGATAAAAACCTGTAAAATAATTTTGAAAAACTGTAAAATGATGAATTGGTATTAGCATTAACTGTAGTACTTTGAAAAGATGTACTGAAACCTGTAAAATGATAACAACCTGTAAAATTTTTTTTTTTAATGTAACCCCCCCCGAAAACTGTAAAATGATTATTTAGCATTAGCATTTATTGTAGTTCTTTGAAAAGATGTTTTGAAACCCGTAAAATGATAAAAATCCTTTAAAAAGTTTTTTTTAAATAAAAAAAACAACACTGTTAAATAATACAAAAAATGTAAAAAAAAAAATAAAAAAAACACAAAAAAAACAAAAAACTGTTAAATTATAAATTAGCATTAACAATTCACAAAAAATCAGCAAAATTCGGACAGAGTGGATGATTCACCTGGCAGGAGAGTCCCTGGTATCCAGGAGGGCAGCGACACTGCTCCACCTCGAGGGCCTGAGCCAAGCCGCTGTAGTTCGGCACAGCGACTTCCATGCTGATGTCATAGATACTGGAGGAGCGCATCTCAGTGGAGTAGGACGCTCGAATCAGGACGTCATCAAGATCGGCCAAAACCATCATCAGGTGCTCTCGGGTGGCGGGCATGCCATCAGGACGACGCCAGTTTTCCTGTAAAACAAGATGAAAGCTTTGGCTTTTCTCACGCAATAAGAACACATTTATTGTTTTACCTCTTCCATCCTGTGGGACGCCAGCAATCTTGGCTGAGATTTCTGTCTTTCGGAGGCTGTAGAAAGTCTGTTTTAAAGCTAGAGTGTGGATACTGGGATTATATGAAACTAGAAGGAATCCATTTGTACCAGCCACATTATGCTTGCTTCTCAGGGAGGGGCTAAATAACTAACAAGCTAAATACAAAATAAATAAATAAAAATAAATAAATAATTGAAATATATATATATATAGTTTTATTTTTTTATTTTTTTTGCCTATTCTAAAAAAGGTGTATTTGAATAATTCTGCATGCTGGGGTCCATAAACAGTCTTGGAATTGCTTTAATTAGGTATGACTGGAAAGCTGAAAGCACTATTTAATTGTAGTGAGACCTTTTTTTCTCTGGGATAATCCTCTAGGATAATCATGGTCGCCTGAAACTGCACACAAACACAAACTAATCTGTGGGGCATTCAGGGGATACTCGGCAATCACAGGTTTATTGAGTTTCTAGAACAGAAGTGCTCGTCATCCAAACCCCAAAAATATGCATCTCTTAAAGAAATCTCCAAACATTAAAAATTCTTGACACCAAATCACAGCATCTATTTTTCTATAGTGTTTCTTGAGGTCTTGGTGCCTTAATTTGGTATTTTGGAGGAATTTGAATTTGAATTTTTTATCAGTTCTCCAGTGGTAAAAAAATGCTTGCAGTTAGCACCAAATCTGAGTAACAAATGGTATCAACCCTAAAATTGCTTTAAAACTTTTGAGACATAATTGAGCATGAAAATGGCCATTATACACTTCCATCCATGGAAACCCCTATAAAGACAACACCACGTTTACCATAGATTATAGGCTACAAAAGCTTGACACACAGTGCTGAGATGCATCACAAATTAATCTTCAGTTTTCCTGCTTTCAGATGAGTAATACACGGTTCACCTTCCGTCTCCTACTATAGATCCCCTGTCCATTAAAATGACAAAAGAATGGGTCTATGGTAGGGAGTAGAGAAGCGGAAGACATTAATTTAGTGTATCATGATCAGAGATTAAAAAAAAAATCTTTTCATGTGCACTGCACATGTGCCCGCACTTTTGCACGTGCACGTGCTGCTGATAAGACAACTCAGTTCAAGACAACTTGCCAATAGCACAGGCCTGTGAGCAGGAGTCATTGCGCCAGTTAATAACAGACAGATTCGACCAAATGAATACCAAATTTGATACCAAATTAAAAAAAATTGACAGCAGACTCAGCCGTCTGGAGTCCACACTTAAAAATCTCATTAAATCAAACGATAATTTCAAAGACTATATATCAGATAACTTCAAAGCAACTGAAAATACATTTGCTGACTTCATTACACATACTAAGCAGATGTACGGCATGCTGGACTGTCCAGATAGTTAACCGCAGCAGATTTGTGTCGTAAAAATCAGTCACTAATTTCAACTATGGCCCCACCTTAATCTTTAAACACAGTGTTGGGACTGGTCGGTCACTTGTTAATAATAATGATAACTCCAATACAGCTTCTCATACACGTCCTAATTTTGTAGCAATTAAACAGTGGTCTAAAGACATGGTTGAGAAACCTGATGCTTGCTTTCTAAATGTTCACCATGTGACAGCATTGTCAGGAGCGACTCACCTCCTTGAAGACGATCTCAAACTGGTGAGTCTCTCTGCTGCCCTGCTGCCTCCTCTGCCACGGCTGACGAGCCACCAGAGTGATGTCATTCCCCTGCAGGAGCAACACTGACAGGTGAGCAAACGCTACAAATGCAGGCAAACATTGAAGAATACAGTGAATCAGCACGAGCGAATATACTCACAATAATCTGCACGTCACCGTCGTCAAGTAGTGTTCCTCTTGGACCGGCCACATAGGAGATGGAGTATTTAATCTTGCCGCCGTAAGAACCCACCTAAGACACGGTCAGGGAGGGAGAGGCTTCAGATCTTTTGCCAGGTCAAACAGTGCTGCAATTCCCACGATGAAACAGAAACATCAAATGTGGCAAAATCAAAGCCAGATGGCTTCTTAGAGCAACACACAGTGAACGGTTACATCAAATCCACCCGACTAAAAGGATGTGAGGAAAAAGTTTATTTCAACATCTGAGAGTTACCATGTTAACAGGATTCAGTTTACTCGACATGGGGAGCGATATCTTCTGTGGCTTTGGAGGAAGCTTTCTAAAATCTAAAAAAAAATAATCCTGATGATGTCATCGTGATTTCATCAGGATTGTCTGAGCTTGGGTTGTGGATAAAAGGGAGCATCACTTAAATTAAGATTTTTAATGTTGTTTCCATGACCTAAGAACGTTCAGTCAATATTTGGAAGCTGCTCTCTCTTAAAGCCAGATAAGTACGTCTCAATGTGTTTTGGATGAGGAAGACTATAATTCATGTTAACTAATATTTCTGGACTGTTTGAGAATATAGGGATAACATGTAGGTTTGAAAATGGCTGCTGTTCCCCTTTAATGTTTAATAGACAGAAAGCCTGCAATGCAAACTGTGGGCGTGGGGCTAAAAACAAGTGGGCATTTACTAGACGAGGCACTGCTCAGATCTCTGCTATGTTCACATTTGAGAGAATCTAATTAATCTTTTCCTCATTAATCATGTATTATTCCATCCACCCACAACCTATTCATGCAACTTTCTGTGTGTAACAAGCAGAGTGTGTGTACATGCCTATGTAGGAATATCTTACTAGCAAAATTATGTACTTTTAAGTCCATTTTTTAAATCAAGGCTGAGGATTTTTCTCTTTGCCGCTGCCTTCTATATAAATTAAGTATACATTATACATTTCCTTGACTGCACTATAACATTTTTTGGTATTTTATGTATGCATTGTTTTTCATTTTCAATTCTCTGGCTCTTTAATTAACTTTTAATTGCATACAAATGTCCTTTTATAATGTGTCTCTTTCACACTATGTCTTAATGTTTATGTGGAGCACTGTGCCTTGTGGCTAAAATGTGCTGTATAAATAAACTTGCTTTGCCTTTAGAAAGCAGAAAACATACCGCACCATTCTAACATCAGATGAGGATTTTGTTGGTCAGTGGCGCAATCGTTCTCTGCTGCCTTAAAATAACAATGTGTTTTACCAAACCTCATTTCAGGACCTACACGCCCATCGGCACACAGATGGGCAAGAGTGCATTTGGTAATTTCAAAATGTAGGCGCTGGCTGTGAAAATGACAACAGCATTGGTCTGAAACTACACTGACAGTTTATGCCAGGTGTCAGATAGAGCCCTGAAAGTTTTGAAGGTTTTATTGTTCCCTTGAGAGTCTGCCAGCTTTATGGGGACACGACACCAAATCACCCTTTTTTCATGAGACAGAAGACACTTATATGACTTCTTGCATTTGTATTTTGAAACCCTCTTTAAAAAATGTTAACCCTTTGAATCCTCAGCAAATTAGCTTGATTTTTATAAAGAACATGGGGAAGAGAAGGCAATGAGCAACAGAAGAAGAGATAACTCAGAAATGAGCAAGACATTAGTAAAAAGATATGTCATAATTGGCACAAAAAATCCAAACAAACAAACACACAAATAAAACAAACAACATATCAGAAAATAAATTTAAAAATAAATAATTTTTTAATAAACCTGCTTAAAAACTATGGTAATTCTAAAATTATTAGAAATATATAATTACGACAATTAAAAATATAATTCTCTGAAAATTTTTCGACATCTACAAATTTCTTGCAATTTGCGAGACATTTCTTGTCCAGTTGCTCAATGCCTTTTTTACCTGTGTTTAAAAGAAATCAACCTGGAGTTTAAAGCTTTAAATCTCGTGAAAGGCGTCTGAATAAAACAAGACAAAAAGTGTTGTCAATGTAGGTTTCAAAGGGTTAAATCACGGAAAACTAGGAGGTGAAATTCTGGAGTAATTCCTCGTTTCTAGTTTTATGTGACAGATAAAGTGTGTGTGTACTTGTCATGATAACATGGTAAATGTCTCTCTTATTACAGAGGATGAATGTAAATCAGGGAGTCTAGAGGACACTTTGGGGGCCGGACGGGACGGGGAGGTAGTGAGTGTGAACATGTGAGGGAGCGGACAGAGGGGAGGATGAGGGCTAAAGTGGGAGGACTGGAGGATGCTAAATGTGTGTGTTTTCTGTGACCTTGAGGGTGTGGGTTAGAGGTCAAGAGGGGCCGTCACCCCGATGTTGTCACAGTTACCTTATCCCCTGTGAACTGCGCTGGGAGCTGCCAGTAGAGCAGATCATCCTGGTGCAAGCTGAAACCTTTGTAGACCAGAGCGTACTGAGAGGCAGAGGAGGAAGGAGAGGCATGAGAGAATAAGCCACAGATGCAGAGAGAGGAAGCGAGACCAAATAATAAGCAGGCAGAGAAGCAGGCGAGCAAGAGTAAAGCCAAACAAGAATGTCGGGAAAAATGTGTAACATAAAGCTTAACTCTTTAAAGTACATGTTGTTTAGTGCTGTTAAAGGCTCCGCTGACAGTTTGATAACAGCGTAGAAGCTGCACTGTGCTTTGTCTGACAACTAAAACAACAACTTCCACTGTCAATAATGTGAAAATGACAGCTTAACATGCGCTGCACTAAGAGGCAGACAACAGTATAATGACAGAGGACTGCAAAAACCAGTGTTACTCTCAAGTGGACAATTACAGTGACAGCACAGAGTGGGAGCTATTTGCTTAACAATGGAAAATACCACCCAGTTGAGCACTGGTATTGTGTGAATTATCCATCTTTATAAGCTAAATATATTGTGTGTTACTTCAGTAGATCGCAATTTTAATGTGTTCGGTGCTGCTACAAGTTTCTTAACCGCCCTGGACAAACTGAGGACATTTGGTTGTTAATTAACTTGCACCAAAAACCAGTCAGTAATGCCACTGTCTACCTTGCTGTCCCCAGAGGCACGAGCAGAAGTCTTGCTCAACGTGTTCTTGCTCTGCTGATCCGCACCAAAGAGAAACACAAGAAGTCACCGATATGACCCAAAAACAAAAAAGGCTCATAAACCTTTTTGTAATCTCTGACAGAGTGTACCTGCAGATAGGGAGAGTGGCCTGGGGAGTAGTGTTGGGGTCTGGTTGGTCTAACAGAAGAGGAGATACCCGACGGAGGGGAAGGGGGGCTCATGTTACGCGAAGACCAGCGAGAGGAAGAGGAAGATGGGATCCGAGAGAAAGAAGAAGAAGAAGAAGAAGAAGAAGAAGAAGAGGAGGAGGAGAATGAGGAGGATTTAGAGGAAGAGGGAAAGGATGTATGGGAACGGGCTCGTCCGTTGGAGAAGTTAGAGAAGAGCGCCCAGACCTCATCATCCAGCTTTCTGACGTCACCCTGGGGAGGCGGAAAGTCGGGTACCAGGGATACAGAAGATGTGTAACCATGGGAACAGACCAAATGATGGAGACAGTTTCAGAATTTGATCTTTCACGCTGTAAACTGACGTACATCACTGCAAGCAGGTGAACATGCTCCGTCATGCCTTTGAGTCTGTGATGTCTGACTTTGCTGCACAACAATGTTTGAACTCGGGATGGGAATTAGGGGCGGGGTAAAAATATCGATACTGCATATCGATATGGCAATATTGTATAGCTATATTGCCAAGTATCGTTTTTTTGTTTTATATATATGATCAATATTGAAAATGGAAATGATGTAAAAAACTTAATCTTAAAACTTTATCTCATTAGAGAGAGCAGATATTGTTTTTCTTTTGTTGGCAAAATTTGCAGTTGAAAAAGGTAATAAATCCCAATATATTGTAATAAATGTTGTCACTATACTCAGCATATCACAAAACATTTAAAATTGCAATAATGTTGTATTGAGACAAGAGTATTGTGATGAAATTGTATATCTGGTGATTCCCATCTCTAATGGGAATACGATTTTATTGATACCAATGCCATTAGCAATTCTTCTCCAGAATTTGGCCAAAACAGGTTTTCAGTGTTATCGATATGGTTTATTATCTGAATGTGAACACAGTGTGAATGACTTTTTTTTTTTTTTTTAGCCTTTTTGTTTTCATCAAATATATTATAACCAGATATTTACCTTCTTTAACAGATGGGCTAACCCTTGTTTGGGAAGCATTTATGTGCAAAGTATGAATACATGGCAGTCCTGGAATTTAAGTCCAAGGGACAACTAGGGACAAGAGTTGGAAATTAGAAATATGTAGCTATAAACTTTTTGTGCAACACATCAGTTTCAAACTCTGTATTGAAACAGAGTTAAATTACATTGTCCCTATCAAGTAAAACAAAATTTGAAATTTCAGCATATTGCTGGTGTTTTCACCTGAACTTAAAATAATCATTTTACAGATGTTACAAGCAACACTGTTGTCATCTTTCTCCATGAAGCCACGCTTTGGACCATTTCTTCCTCTTCACAATGACTCCTCCTTTTTGTGAGTTTTCAGCAACGTAGACACAAGTTTGATTTCATGGTTTTGTAACATGCAGCTGTCAAAAAACAGCCCAGCATCGATATGAAGAATTGATAAGCTCGGCTTCATATGACTTCAAAAGATTATCAAACAATTTGGAACCTGCTCTCCGTTCCCATCCCTAGTTCGGGCCCTGGTGAATTGCTTTCTCTGCAAACAGTTGACTCACACGGACAAAACTCATAAATCAACAACTTCTTGCACTCTCGAAACTTTCCTGATCCAACCTCTTTATATTTCACACACATGCAAATGCACACGCAGAGTCTGACACAACATGCTTCTGCTCAGTGACCCCTCATCAAACCAAGGTAAACCTCCATGCTGCTACATCTATGAACTAAGGGGGTTTTATTTCCATAAATGTCCACAAACTGTCAGCGTGTTAATGACACAAACACTGCATCAGTTATTCTCATTAGAAGTGTTACCTTCATTTTAAAGCTCTACAGTGCAGTTTATACCAAATACCTGTCTAGCTCTTTTGGATCTGCGGGTGTCTTTACGTTCAGAGGCCATTAGGTTCCAAATAGACGCATCCTTCCTCAGCTGCTCCTCTGCTGAGTGCGAGTCGCTCTATTGGTGTGGATAAAGCAAGCTCTTTGATCACTTTCCTTACCACTGAGCTGATGGTATTTGGGAGTGTTATGGCAGTGTTATTCGAGCAAAGTTAAATGGTATGAAGTTCTTTAATGGACCATTAATGATCAATCTGTTTACATGGCTCATGTGATGTGGAGCAGAAAGCAATTTCTGTGTGCAAAATGCACTGCGATGTAAGTGGTCGAATCTAACAGACATTTGGTGGCTAACTTTAGCTGCAAACTGCAAAAACTGCTGCGAAACACAGTGTTTCCAATAAAAACAATTATTAAAACCCCAAAGCATGATGTTTGTAAATCCATCATGTACAGATATGCAAAAAGTACAATGTATGGCATTTAGTATGACCCAAAATGCCACATCAACAGTTATTCCAAGCATGCCAAACACCGTACGGCAAACAAAAGACTACAGTCACAACATGAAAACCACTGACTGACGTTACTGTACCTGATCTGCTCGTTTCGTGCGAGCAAAGAAAGAATCTTTCTATAGAGAGCGCAGAGGCAAAAAACAAAGAGAAAGAGAGAGCTATGTTATGTGCTGTGCACATCGTTTTACCCTGTGCACACAGATTAAAGAAGATTAAATGGAGGCAAAGAAGTTGCAGAGGCTGAAAAAGCTTGAAAAGAAAGATTGGCTGACGTCTGAAGCAAGACGAAGCAGCAAAATAGAGATTGAATAAGAATGGTCTACAAGTGTCTGATGAGTGCTGCTCAGCCCCTTTTATACATTAAGCATTAAGGGGCTCGTGGTCTTGCTCGAGTTACTTTCACCGATTAAGCCGCTTTATGCGCTCTTGGATACTGACCTTGTCTCCCTGGTAGACCCCTGGAAGCTGCCAGTAATGAGGCTCCTGTCCCAGGTAGTCAAAGTTGGTGTAGGACAGCTGAGTGCCTTCAGTGGAAACCTCCACCGTGAAACCAGTGGCGATGCGGTTGGTGCGTTGACGGTTCACCAGAGCGAATCCCTGGAAGTTCCCTGGAGAAAAGACTGAGGATACCTGCGGGGAGCACATTTTGAGAATACAATCAAGATCCAGTAAAAGATACAGTGCAAAAATATATAAAAAATTAAAATATTACTAAAGCAATTTTAAATGTGGCTGGACATATGGCTCACTTTGCTGACTGCATGAACCTTGTCGGGAGAGTAAAAAAGTCAGTTCATGAGAAAATTCAGAATGGGAGCCGACTTTAAGGGCAAAAAACCCAAACAAACTAGACTTCAGTCGTTGAACTCATCTTGAACTTTAAGAATAATGTAAATTTATCAGAACTTTAGAGACAGAGATGATCATCTCCAAAACTGGCCTCTAACAATGTGCAGATTTCATAACAACTGGCTAATCAGCTGCTATTGTCGATCTTTGCAGTACATGTAAGAAAGAAAGAAAGCCTCTGAAACAATGGGGGGCTTATGTAACATTGGAGCTCGGCAAAAGAGAATTAGAAGAAAGATAAAAAAAAAAAAGGTAATACCATCCAAAGCAGGCGTGGGAGATGCTTTTGTTGCCAGACATTTGGTAAAAAATATTCTGCTTGATATTCTACATATCTGTTAAAATTACTACACTGGCAGGCCACAGCACTTTGGTGCCAAGCCGTCTTTTTTGTTTGCTCTTGTAAGACTTATTCTAAATATTAAGTCTATATGTGACCTTGTAGAGTTCACATTTCTCACCCTTTAGCACTGGGGAAATTCTGAGAGACAAGAAGTCAAAATTTAAACTTGCAGTTATGCAGGAGAGAGTAGATGTGCAGAGATAATTGCCTATTTGGGGAGATGCCAGTCAATCTCCAACACCACTGATGGATGTGATCTCACTGGTTTGGAACCACTTAAGGCCATACTTCCCAACCTTGAGACCTTAGAAATAGGGAGGATTTTAAAACCAAATCAGGGGGTCTGGGGGTCGTCCTCCAGATATATTTGAGTTTCAGAGATTTACTGCATTCTGGTGACTTTTAGGCCACGTTTACATAGAAATGGCCCGATTAAAACCGGAAAAGTCTTTCCTTTGCGTTAAAAAAAAAAAAAATCCATGTTCATACGATAACATTGTGAAAACGAAAACGCCCCGAAAACACTGTTGTTGTGTGAGCAAAAGGCCAAATTGCAACAAAAGTTTCATGTTTCATGCAAGAACTGTTACCATGTGAACAGCCCCTTAAAGAGTGGAAATAACAAAATAATGAATAACGCAAAAGTGTTTATATATTAAATACCTCTAATTTGATTTAGTTTTTGGGTTAAGGTTTGGTAATCTGCTGCTGCAGATGAGGGTAAATCAGGTTATGCCCAACCTCCAGGGCACCCCTTAAACCCAGCTAGAGCCCCCCGTCATTCACTTGTATCGTGGTCAGCCACGCCTGATTCGGAGAAGTCGGGGGAAGCGCCAGCAAGGAGGAAACAGTCAACTTAGAACCGAAGAACACATACACGCCTTTCTGTGTCAGAAACATGTTGTGATAATGGAAAGTAAAAAAAAAAGGTCTGGCAATCTGACATAAATGGGAAGAAATATGGGAGAACTGTGTTGATTACTGTGGCAATGACTAACAGGAGTCTCCCTGGAAAATCAGGTTGGCAAATGTGACTTAAGGCTGGTGTGATGAGCGCAAACATAAACATGTTCTTGCATGGTTGCTTCATCCAGAGCAAACTTCAGAGGTATGAACCGCAGCGCTGCTGCCACATCATTGTGTCATGAACCCTTTAAAGGCCTTACGAGGTCTCTGTAGTGTGTAGAGCTGGAGCACTGCTGAGTGACGCCCATACAGAAGCAGGACAGGCAGCCATCTTTGTTCTGCGGGCTGAGATGGAAGCTTCCAGGCTTACAGCTGGAGCAAGATGGGCCTTCAACGTTCATCTGCGACACAGTATCAAAGAAAAATACAATGCAAGCAGTCCATCTTAATCTTCCTTAGGAGTGGGAGCGAGGACACGAATGATAACAATAACCAGACGGTCAGTTTGTTTGATCACCTTGCAGCGACACACACCACCGGTGCAGCCTTCACTTCCTCTCTGGTCACAGTTATAGCAGTTACCTGGAGCAGGAGAGCAGAGCAGATTATGTACCAGCTCTCTATTTAGAGACACTTTGTTAAATTCAGATTAATTACACAAAGGAAATCTTTGAAACTTTTGGTAAGATAAAGAATGTGGGATGCATCAATAGAAAATTCTGGGATGATACAGATGTTAAAACAATTAATTTGACAGCTGATACCAATGTGTTTTTAGGATTCAAATCAAATCATCAAATCAAAGAAATATTCATTATGAAAAAAAAGTAATAGTTTTAAAGCAATTCAGACCTTTATTACACTTCTACACTACCTTTGAATGAGCACAGATTTCATCAGACAAATTAAAAACGTCTTTAAAAAAATTTACATCAAAAGCCTTTTTACTTTATATAATATTTCACAATTCCCTCTCTAATATACATTCAATAAGTTTTTCACCAAAAGCTACATTTTAGAAGATACATACATACACTGTAACTCATCACGAAAGCGTTATAATATAATTTTGCCTAATACTCATTTTTATGGAATAGATGCTGAATGCATCATAATGAAACTGATGCAACCTTCGTAAACTGTTAGTTGCAGCCACCGGCTGCTTACAGCTAATGTTAACTTGCTCTTCTCTGAGTCAGCACAGATTTGTTGTTCATAATGCAGCATTCACATTCACATCAGTGTGTGTCCCTTGTGGTGAGTCTTGAAGGCGTCCCAGAAAAGTAGAATAAGTGTTTTCTGTTGTCCCCTGGATGACATGCCACAGTTAGTCTCAAGCCTTGCTTTTTGATGACAACAGATGACAACAGAAAAATATCAGCCATCGGTGAATGTCATTGTATTTGCTAAAAGGCTGATGATGGTCAACAAGGCGGCTATTTATACCAATGTTTGGCTGATAACTCGGTGCCCCCCTGAAGAAAAAGCCAGAAGATGGAACAATGTTGGTCATGACCCTGGATTGAAACACATCACGTACCATTGACCTCATTGCTGCCAACAGTGCATCTCTGCCCGAGCAGTGGGTTGCCAGTGTATCCTGCAGCACATCTGAAATAAAAATAGACAATGTGTTTGAGTAAATATTTCCACTGAAGGAGGATACAAGCTGTAA
Organism: Plectropomus leopardus; assembly: GCF_026936395.1. Lineage (NCBI taxonomy): Eukaryota > Metazoa > Chordata > Actinopteri > Perciformes > Serranidae > Plectropomus > Plectropomus leopardus. The sequence goes on along the minus strand of NC_142184.1, from coordinate 6,692,137 downwards.
CCCAAAGAACAATGAGACAGGAAGCTGGGAAGTCTGCAAGAGGTGATACATGTGGTGAGTTGTGTCCTTTGGGGAGTCTTCTTGACCCGAGACAAACCTTAACCACCAACAAAGGACTGAGTCATTCAGACAAAGTTATTCCAACCAGTAAATGAACATATCTGCACTCAGCACTAGTCTTTATATTCACACCCAGCTTTTTGCCCTGAATACAAGCTGTTTTCCCAGCGAAAAAAGACTGTGAAATACTGCTTGGAGATGGATGAAGCACAGCCGCTGCTAAAACTTTCAACATGTCTCAGATGTTGATTCCATCTCTAATATGAGTGTGGGGCAGCCAAAACTGAGGAACACCTTTACACAGGAACAGAGAAAATATCACCAGATTTAAGACAATGTTGAAACAAAAGCTTCATAAATCCAGAACTGGAACAGAACAGAGATGAGTAAAGATGGCACGGATATAAAGAGACGTAGAAGAAGACGCTGAGAAGTTAAAGAGGAAAGTCATTCTGTTTATCGTGACATAGCCAAGCAATACGCCTTCTACCCAAGCAAACATCGCCACTGCCACCAGAGCAAAGGCTCATCCAACGACAGATCTGTACAGGTTGCCACGTCTTACCTCACCTGTCCTCTGGCAGCTCCGCCGGTCAACAGCCAACGAGAGGACTTCCATGCTATGAACTTACGTACGATACGAGACGTACAATAGTTTGTAAGGTGTAGTTCGCTCAGTCTTTTCAGTCAGTGTTGTTTTGAAGATTTAAGTGAGTATAGTCTGATTACATTGGGTTATAAAAAATACAGAAAAATAGATTTGATCATGGGAAAATGCTAAAAATGTTCACAACTTAAGGCTATTAATGCATACAGCTCATGATTAACACAACATGACAAACAATGTGCTCTCACATCACACTGACATGAAACTAAACAATTATGCACACAGTTTAAACTTAGATATGACCTTTATGCATTACTTACTATGCATTCCATACATTCCTCTGAATGCTAGTGATAGGAGAGATCTTCACTGAATAAACCGAACCTCAGTCTTACTAGAGGAAACATTCGGTGGTAGGCATCCAATACCTTGGTTTCAATAACTACTGGTTTGCCACCAGTGGGGCAAAAACAGGTAAATACAAAATACAGCTCCATTTGCAGTAAAATGTCAGTCTTCACAGAGGATGATTCCCTTCCACATTGGCCTCATTATGAGTTTTCTGGTTATATAACTCTCATGTCAAATGTCAATGAGCTAATGTATTTGACAGATGCTTGAACTTTTTACATGTTTTTGGTTTTTATAAGATTCCCCCAAAAGGTTGTGTTTCCATGAAATCCACTGCTGGCAGTCTTTGACCCCAAGGATTACATCCTGTTGCTAAACCCATGACATTTTTTATACACCAGTCCGAGATGTCTTATAACCTAACTGGAAGAATATCATGAAATAGGCTCTGCTCATTAATGCTCCCAAGAGGTTTAATCCATCAGACAGAGTCTACAGCCATGCAGACAGCATAGGCAGGTTTCCATTAACCCTTAATTGCACAAATTGAAATACAAAAAAATGGAAACAAGTCAATTTCGAAAATACTCCCATTAATGGTAAAAACCTTTTTACACTTGCATGAGGTGGTATTTCAGGCAATGGAAACACTTTTTTTTCCCACTTTTATAGGTCACACGATGCTATGGCTATGCACTTGTCGGTTAGAACTGGCTCCTTCAGGCACGATGAAGCAGGCGCTACAAGAGGTGTTACTGCATCGCATAAACGTGAGTGGATCATCCGGAAGTTTTAAATCCACAATTCCTTTGTGAATTCATGGACTATCACCTTCCAGAAATCCCCCATACATGGCCGCTCCCACATTAAAGGGGCTTGCCTTTCCAGTATCGCTCACATAACACGCCTATGTCGCCTTCGATTGGAAATAATGGCGGCTAGCGCGCTGGCTGAAATAGAAATAATCCTGCTAATGTTTTTCATGCTTCTTCACGCTGGAATGTTATTGCGAAGTTACATAACATCACTTTGCAGAAACGCAAAACGATAAAACACAATTTTGGCAAAGATATTGCTTGAGTTTTGCGCAAATCTGTTATGGAATTACGCTAATGACCGAGTGCTAACGTGACGATGTATAGGAGGTACAGAGTACAGCAGAGGCTGGTGGGAGTGTCATTAGTTTTCCTGGTAATTTCTCATAAACCAAAGTATTGGAAAAAATACATTTGACCTGCTGGTGGCATTGACTGAAAAGCCAAGGAATCACCAAAACCATTTGAATTCATCCTCTGAGGCCATAAACATCCATAACAATTAATTAATGGTTGCTAGTCAGTCTCATTACCGTTAAAACTCTCTGCATTACAAAATTATTAGGTTTTTCTTGGAGAAAAAGATTTTTGCCTCCCAGATATTGATTCTGAACATTTTAGTCAGTATCACTGTCATTTCTGATACTAGTATCAGTATCAGAACAACTCTAGTTTTCTCTATCTTTTCAGTGGATGCATATATTTATTGTGTCAGCATGTACATTCACAAGATGTTGCATCGTTAGTCGTGTTTGTGAAATGATGGCTCTTTATCCTTAAATTTTAATTTTTTTTTTACAAATAATGACAATGAAAAACCTCAAAATATCCAAATTGTAAAACATGTTGGGGCTCTTTGTTTAAAAACATTCAACACAAAAAACATATACTGCAAGTAATAAGCCCTTTTCACAAAGTAACATTGAAGTGTTTCTAGGATACCAACACATATAATCGGAAATACCCACATGGCAAACCCATGTGAATGCAAGAAAAAAAAAAAGATGGGCATGGGGTTTTCAATATAATCTAACAAAGGGTTGGGGATGATACTTGTAAAACTTGAGGTAGTCTGGCCACAACACAACGGACAAATGTATACACACAAGAGGTACTAATGCTAAGCTAACTCTTCATAGCAGGATTTTGTGCAATCGTTCAGATTATAAAAAAATATACCTTAAAAGCCAATGGTATAAAAATCATAACACCACATCAGGATGGCATTAAACATCTGGAAAGTCCCTCTAAAATAACAGTGTCATAAAATCAGTCCCTTCATAATTGACGTGGTGTCAGTAATAGACATAAATATTTGGATCAGAGTCTTGAGATATAAAAACAATGGGAAAAAAAAATAAAATATAGCACACTGTTCCCTAATCATCAGGGATAATTTTGATAGGAATGGCCAGCCTTCCCAGGACAACATGAAGAGAACCGTCTTGATGCTTTTTCTGCTTTGCTGACTTGTGATCTCCTTGTAAAAGACGCAGTAGATCCAAAACGCCAGAATGAGCGTTTGTCTTCTTCTTCTTCTGCTGGGGTTTTTTAGTCACTTTCTTCGCAGTAGTAGCTTTGGTTTTTGGGGACTTTGATTTACTTTTCACTGTTGTAGTGGACTTCTTCTTCGCAGTAGTAACCTTGGCTTTAACAGGAGGCGTCCTTTTTACTGTGATGTTGGATTTCTTTTTTGTAGTAGTCACCTTGGTTTTAGCAGGAGTCACCCTTTTTACTGTTGTGTTTGACTTTTTCTTAGCAGGAGTGACCTTTGTAGGATTTGTGGTTGTGACTGTGATCTTTGCAGAAGTCTTGTTTTTTTTAGAGACCAACTTATACGAGTTGCCGTTGTTTGGCTTTGACGTTTTCTTTGCATCACCGTCCGAAGACTCTCGACCCTCCTGGACCTCCCTTGGAGCTGGTGCATCTGATCTGAAAGACTTGTTACGTCCATTGTTTTTCGAGCTTGAAGAATCTTTTTTATTGGCCTGGTCAAGCTTTGGTTTGTGAGATGGAGGCTCCAGTTGAAATTTTGTAATGGCTTCTTGTTTTGGTTTTGTTTGACTTGGCTGTGAAACACGTTTAGCTGCCCCAGCGGACCTCCTACCTTCAGGCCTTTTTGTGACAGGCTTCCCTGTCGGTTGAGAAGCAGATTTTGACGTAGGTTTACTCAGGTTGGTCTTTAACTTGACTGTTGAGACTTGACTTCTGGATGACCTTGTGACTGTGTTTTTTACTGGTGTGTTGGTGGGTAATGGTTTGAGTTTTCTCTCTCTCTGAGGAGCAGAATTGGATTTATTCACGGGGAGGCCTGGGGTCGGTATGCTTTTGGGCGCTGTGGCTCTCCTGGTTAATGGCGTTTTTGTCGGTATGATTCTGACTGCAGGCCGAGGCGTTGAGTACATTGGGAGTTCAAGGACTGTTACAAGTGAAGGCGGGACTCTCCTTTCTTGTGGCGAACGGGACACATGTCTAGCACGTTTCATCTTGTTTATCTCCTGAGCCAACGCTGTGAAGCCGTCAATCAGTATCTCCAGCCTTCCCTCCAGTCTGTTCAAACGGGTGTCCATGTCCATGTAGCTCTTCTCCAGCTCGCTAATCTTCTTGTTCTTCTCCCCAGCTGACTGCAACGCGAGGAGCTCCTTCAGCTGGGTGTTGAGTTGACTCTGCTGGTCCCCCATGCTGTGAATGCTGTCCTTCATGTCAAGCGTGTTGCTCTCCAGCATGCTTAGTCTCTGGTTGAAGGTGTTCAGGTGCAACCGGAGCAGGTGCTGGAAGCTGGAGTGTCGACTCTCTGGGCTGGGTGTGAAGCGTGGTGAGAGTCTCGGCGCTGCAGGGGAACGAGTAGTGCGATGGTGGGCTGCAGTAGACAATAAAGCCCTAGTAGGGATGAGGGTTGTTTCTATAGGTTCATCATTGTCTCCGCTGCCGTACATCTCTTTCTCCCAGCTGAAATTGAACACCGGTTCAGCTCCACATCCCACAGGTAGGAGGCCGTCTATGTTCTTCTCCAAGAAGAGGTCCCCACAACTGTCTGCAGACGGCTTCTCTTCTCTTAATGTCAAAACAGCAAAGTCAGGTATGATGCAGGCAGAGACGTTCAGATAATAAACGTTTTATAAGTTGTGTCTTTCACCCAAGTCACCTCGCCATCTTTGCCCTCGGAGCGGCAAAGATTGATCAGCCAGACAGGAGTCCTCATAAATGCCACGTCCACATTTATGTCGTAGAGACCCAGAAAATATATTTGGTCTGTGCACGGGCAGAAATCACACGAGCCAACACCTTAAAAATTTTGCTACCAGCAAAGCGCAAAGCTGAAGCAGAAAGCAACCTCTGAGAGGAGTTTTAGAGGTAAAGCAAAGGACAGAAAAAAGCAAAAGATCTAAAGCCAACTAAACTAAAGGTTTCCTCAGGACAAACAGCACTTTTTATTTCACTTTTGGCAAATTTCTTTTCCACGAACAATAAAATCTGAGTGATAACATACTCAGAACCACCAAAGGCCCCTTATCCTATAACAGAGATATATTATTCTCCCGCAGCAGGAATGACCTTACGTTTTGAAAATCAATAAATCCAAGAGAACAATAACCACCAGCAGATCTAAAGGAACAGCACAAAACTTCAGAATGGGTGGCATCAGTTTGCGTCTCCCATCCCTCGACTGACACCACTCAGTCACAACTGCCGGGAAAACAAACAAAAGAGATACGAACCACCAACATGCTTATATCCCTTTCCTGTGAATCAAACCACTGGGTGCGACTGCCCTGCTAACCTTGCTGCCGGCAACCCAAAACACTGAGCCGTGTCCAGACGACCATGAGAGGAAGACAGAGAGGAAAAAGAAAAGGAGAAAGAGAAGGAGAAATGCTTACCTTTCGCAGCGTCTGCCGGTGTATCCGGGCGGGCAGTTGTCACAGGTCGGCTGACCGTCAGACTCCAGATAACAGGTCGGGGAGAATCTACAGGGAACACCATGAAGACGCTCTTATTGGCACTAATCACACTATTTAAAATGATTGAAAAATAGTTTTTTTGTCCACCTGACACTGCAGTTGGTGGATTCCAAAATCTACTAGCCATTCAATAGATAACCATTGATTTTTGGCTGGTGAAAGAAGCAAATCTAGCAGCCACTTGCATATTTTACCATCATTTGGCTGGTGGCGGGTGCTAATTTCCAAACCTAAATGGTGCCTGAACCGATACTTAAAAAAAAAAAAAGTAAGTCACAAAACGACGGTCAAGGACATTAAAAAGCAGCTTTTAATTGCACTTTTTCCAGGTCATTACCTTGTTGTTGTTGTTTTTACTTTCTTTGCCATTTATTGTTTTATTTTTTTACTAATTTTCAGTCAATTTTCTTTCTTTCTTTCTTAACACATTTTTTAGATCATTTTATCTTTTGTTGCTCATTGCCTTCTCCCCATGTTTTTGAAAGAAATTTGCTCAGGTTTTAAAGGGTTAAATATATAAATATAAATATAAATATAAATATAAATATAAATATAAATATAAATATAAATATAAATATAAATATATACAAACACTATTGATGCATTCATATAAAAAAAAACCCAATCCAACTACAATAATTCAACACTAGGTAACAGTTACAGTATTGATTACAGCAAAAAAAAATTTGTTGTAACAAATAATTGTCTCCTTAACTCAGGAGGGCACCCAAATATATCTGTTACTAATGTTACAGCAGCTGAGATTGTAACAACATCTAGGATACTTGGTCCACCTTAAGTGTCCACCTTAAGGGAGAAATGTCAGGTCAGGCTCACTAATTTTCGGTGTGATGGTATTAAGCAAGACACAGGAGCTTGTCTCTTGAGGAGTTTTAGCATATATTCACTGACAAATGGCCCAAACTGCAAACACATTTTGCTTTTACATTTCACTTCCTACTCTCTGCTCTTTAGCATCACTTTCACCGTACCGGTACACACACGTTTGCTCACTCTTTCTTTCGCTCTCTCTGTCAGCCACACACACAGTCTGGCACCAAAATCTGGGTTGTGATTGGATCAGGTCTTTACTGTTAGGTGTGGGGTATTTGAGTGGTTTCAGCTTCTGCATTGCACAGTTTACTTTGCCTAATCCAGCATTAAGCAGAATAATTAACAGTAATCTTCACTGACTGAATAAAACTGACACAAGTTGAAAAGACTCTTAAGACATGAACTCACTGGTTGCTGGAGGAGGTTCCAGGACAGGGGCAGGGCTGGCAGGCCTGTGCACCGCCTGTGACTGGGTTTCCATAGAAGCCAGGCTGACAGCGCTCACACCTTGGCCCGGCGGTGTTGTGGAGACATTGCTTTTGGTCACACACATATAAAGAAGAGGTGAGATCCGTGGAACAGTTGAATATACACTACTGATGGTGTGTTTCCACATGTCGGGATTCGCCAAGAAACCATTAACGCATTCCACTGCACAGATCAAAGCAGCTCCAATGTTGGCAGAGTTTTAAGAGAGAGGAAGAAGAGGAAGAGTGGCATAAAAACCTACCAGACACCTGCCGGTCTCCGAGTCACAGCTGCTGGCATGGCCATTGCAGTCGCACCTCTCGCATGTGCCGAGGTAAAGGCCGGAGCTGGTCCGAGTGTAACCTTCATCACACTCCTGCAGCGACATGGAAAAACACCTCAGGTGAGAGACAAGTGATGACACAGAGGAATACGTCTTTGTTCCACTGCAGCAGGGAGACACACTGCAATTATCAGCGCGGACTGTAATGGAAAGAAGTTTGGTGTGCTATTATTAACAAGCTTAGGCTTGTGATTGCCTTTCTGTTTTCAAACTAAACTAAAATATAGCTGCAAGAAGCTATTCCAGGGTCCAATCCAGCATGGAGCGTCAAAAGTCAGAAGCTGTGAAGGATGAAGACCTTTCACAGTCTCCAACAACTGAATTTAAGATAACTAAAGATACCTAAAAGGCTAAAGGAAACTAAAAGGTTAAGGCCAAAAACAAACTTAATGGCCAAACTTATGACCAGACCAGAATAAACGTGTTTGAAACTGGTGGCATCCCCTATTGAGTGATTTCCAAATACTTTCACACACATGGTTCTACATTATTATGCAACATATCCTGCAGGTTTTGTAACAATCAGACAAACAATTTTTTATTTATCATCCGATTTGTGTATTGCAACGCCCATTTTTTGGGGGGGTAAATGTTGCACCCCTAGTGGTCGATAGTATGAAAGTTCCAGAGTACATTTCTCAGCATTGGTCAATATCTTCAAAATGTAACGATATCAACAACCTTAATGTGACTTTTGGTCAATTTGGTCCATTGACAATCCACAGAAAATGTGGTACAAATTGGACATTTTAGGAGGGGATGGCAAAAATGTCATTTAAAAACACCAAGTTTGGTGTAAATAGGAATAAAGTTGTAGAGCTTCTGACTTCTCAAAGTTTACCTTGAAAATTGGCGCCCCCTCAGGCAAGTGGGGTCACAGTTGTATTGCAGCATTTCCCCACAGTTTCCAGTCATTGGTGAAAATGTATTGTGTCTATGATGAGCCATCTTACAGGATTTGCAATAAGAGTTTTGAGGAAAAAACAAACTAGCACTTCTGTTCGCGCTCAAATCCCTAATTAAACTCACTAATCCAGAGCAAAAAGTTCATTCTTGGCCTTGGCAATAGTAGCTAAAATTCTTAACTCAGACTATATTTACCAGCTGATTTTTGGGCTTTCAACAAAATCTCACACCGTCAAACGGTATTTGCTCAGGTGTCATGGAGTTGGCTCAATTGTGATAATATCACACTTGGTCCTGAGCAGACTCCATCTGCTGATGTAGACCACGAGATCCTGATGAAAGTGCCATAAAAATGTATAAGTGGACCTTTAGTTAAGATTTTTAACTGAACCGCTTCTCTGTAATCCGCACCTGGCAAGAGGGTCCTTTGTATCCTTGAGGGCAGGCGCACTCCTCCACCTCCAGAGCGCGTTCATTACCAGTGGAGTGAGGAACAGCGACGTCCATCTTGATGTCTGAGATACTATTTAACACAAAAAACACACAATCAACATTTATCTTTATGTTTCATTATAAGAAACACTCTTGGATTGATCTTGGGGGATGTGAATGAGCTGTGCAGCGACAGAGGAAGCTCCCGCCATACCTGCTCTCAGCCATGTTGTCTGCGTAGGTGGCCCTGATCATGAAAACAGTAACGTCAGCCAACGCCATCAGCAGGTGCTCACGAGTACACGGCTGTCCATCAGCGCGACGCCATTCAGACTATCAGCCACACAGGTGGAGAATGAAGAAAAGATCAAATTTATTTGTGTGAGGATTCAGATTTAGCCAAACACTCTTTGCCAATGAATAATGAAACACACCTCTCTGAAGGTCACGGTGACAGTTTGTGGGACACGTGGGAGAGGTTTGCTCTTCGAGTAGTGCTCCAGGAAGATGCCGTTTCCCTGGAGAACCACATCTGGCTGACCGTCAATAACCAGCGAGCGCTGAGACGGTTCAAAGCGCACCGTGTAGCGAAGCTCTCCTCCATAGGCGGTAACCTGGCAGAAACATGGTAAAAAAAGGAGCTCATCTCAAAAAAGCCGAATGGTGGAAAGGTATTTCACCCCTATGATAGTGTGGGGGGAAGCCACAAGACACCCATGACCGTGAATTCAAACCAAAGGTTCAAAGGAGGCTCGCCGCGAGGATAAGTGCAGCCTTTTTCACTTGACAACATGTCGAGGCATGACTGAGTGGGACGGAAATGGCAAAGAGATCAATCTTCACTTACACTTGACAGTTTTTTCCTCTCTTATCCCCTCGACTGCTCTCTGCTTTGTTGTTTTTTCTCTCACCTTATCTCCTCTGAAGCTCTCAGGCAGGACCCAGTAGTAGATGTCGTTGGGGACGCTGGAGAACGAGCGGTAGACAACTTCAGAGGAGCCCCTCTGGGAGATGCCTTCAGAGATAGTTTTAGTGTTGGCACTGTTGGAGAGGGAGAAGAGCTGCCCGTTCACCCCTCCTCGCACCTGAGAAACACAAACAATTTGTCAGACTGAGATGTTAACTGAGGTTTACATGCACTTGCACTTCAGCGCAATCACGGTTTTGCACATTGCATCTCAATTTGAGCTGGATTAAAACAATCTTTTTAACTGATTCAAATCAATTTTCAAATTCAAAATCAATCTTTAATATATTCCTTGGAACTTAAACCCTGTTAATCTCGCTGGTATTAGGCCCTTTCGTACCACACCGATGATCAGCTGTTGATCAGTGTCAGGCCGTCGGTGAGCGTCTGTTATTCTAGTTTTTGTGGTGCGTCCTGATTCAGCATTTTAAATAAAAAATGACAGAGCCTAGGGGCAAAATTTTTAAAGACCATGGTATTGATAAGCTCTGAAATGACCAGTTCTTTCATCTGTCCTTTTTGGGTATTCAGCTGCTCCTCAAAATACATGAAGAGCAGAGCAGAAAGCTTGACTCCAGCTGCTAACGACTACCCTCATTACTGTGAGTGCAATATAACGTTTTTATCAATGCACCTGTCCAACAGGGTTAAACATGTTAACATGGAGAAAAGGGACACTTCAATCTGCTCTGCCTGCAGATCCACTGATCCATCATGTTCAGCTTAGTTTGCCACGTCTCCTAAAATTTACCAGTAATAACGTTACCTGCAGGCAGTGAATCACGGCTGCAGCAGAGGGAGGAGGACAGAGGACAGGAGGACTGATACTGACTGGTGTCTGCGATTTTTTCCAAACGTCATTAAGTATTGTGATGTCAGGAATATGATTCACTTTCCTGACATTTTAGATTTGTTTCCAGTGAGATACTATTGAGTTGAAACTGTGATTTTGCTATTATAAAAACTACTGTTGCTGCTCTAGAAACAACATTTAATTATATTTAAAATATTTAATTCTGCCCAACTGGAACTGGATGTCAATACGACTTCAGAAAGCCTCTAACATTGGACACATGTCAAATTTTATTAGAAATGAAAATAATCAATATGACGTTTGCATGAGATGTTTGGGAGAGATTGGATTTTGGTTACTTAACAAAACTTAAACCAGACAAAGACCTGTTTTGCAGTATTGTACTTAAAACTGACATTAAAACTGCATAGGATGTTGTTTTGACATTGAACTTTGGTCACACAAAATCAAAATATAAATTCAACCAAATTTCACAGTCTAATGACATTGGCCGGCAGGGTAATGCTGTTCTGAATTCATTCTTTTTTGAAAATACAATTTACAGCATTAGTTCTCTGAGAATCTCCTCCATATTCTAGAAAATGTGGTATTATAACAGAAATCCTCATCAAATCAACATTGCATCAAATCGGAGATCAAAATTGGAATTTGTGAATCAAAATTGATTGAGAAAATCAGTGGTGATACCCAGTCATAACCTCACCATTTAGCACCTGAAAGTATTTACTGAAGCAACTTCGATGGCAAAATCATTCACCCCTCTGTTTACCATTCACAGAAACCGACCTCATCTCTATTCCAAGTGGAGCTGGAGCACTGTTTGGTGACGCCCATACAGAAACAACGCAGACAGCCTTCAGGGTTGGTCTCTGATAGGTGGAAGAACCCAGCCTTACACTCATCACACAGAGCGCCTGCCACGTTGTTCTGCAACAATCACACACACACACACACACACACAAACAAACAAACGCACATATGTAATCCATCTGCCTGTCAAACTCTTTTCTTTCATTGAAGAAAAGATGAAACAGTAAGACACGTCAGTCTTACAAACCACAAATGAGCAACATATTTCCCAGTAAATGGCTGTAATAAAATCGTAATATTTCACTCAGCAGTTTAACACGCTGTATTTATACCTTGCAGCTGCATGGTCTGCTGCTGGAGCTGAGAGTTCCTCTGTTATCACACTTGGCGCTTTCTGCAGGGAGAGAGCAATGGAAAGAAGATGACATATGGGGTGGAAAGTGCACCTGGGAGTGTTCCAGCTGCTCTGCATACCTGAGCCATGACCGCACTACTACTGCCTACTGTAACATCAGCGATGGTAATCATTACACAGACCTCCCTGTGGTCATATCGCTGGATGGTAAAACAATACTGGTGCGGCTTCTGTCGATTTCATGCCTCGAAATGAGAATTTCAAATATGTCGGTGCAATCGGCTGAACTTTTACTCACGGTTAGGAACACATTTTCCATTAGGCAGAAGAGGGTTGCCCTGGTAACCGGGAGCACACCTGAAATAAAACAAATACAAAAGATATGATGTAACAGTGAGTTATTGCTTATTAATGTTGCCGTATCAAAACCATACTCTCAGGTGGGTTGAGTAATTAACAATCACCATAATCTTGTGATAAAGTCTAAATATGGTATTAATTATTAACCACAGTTATTAGCTATCAAGAGTGATATAATTTCTTAAACTTCCCCTCCAGACACATTTTTTAAGTATGTTAAAATAGTAATTCATGTATTATTAAACATGGTTTTCACTCATTAGAAGTTAAAAAAAAAAGTTTTTAAAAAAAGGGGGCCTGAAGTTGATCTTGTCTTTCTTCCTCTTTGAGAAACTCTGGGTCTGGCCTCTGCCTCGCCAACCACCTCTGCTTGCAATATGTTTTGCTATATCAATGAAGATATCAACGCTATTAAATGAAGGCTAAGGGGACACGCTGCCTGACCTCAGGGGAGCTTTGGGGTAGGACACGTGTGCAAGGGAACAGGAGACAGCCCTAGATACAAAAGGACAGTGTCCAATCAGGTGCTGTTTAGCCTCCTTGGACGCGCTCAGCCTTTTCAATAACTGCAGCACTGCAGTTCTCATCTGTGTCTGTTTTGTCGAAAATATATTCCAACCCAAGGCAGACTGCGGACGCCTCAGTGAAACATATTAATCCTCCACGTGTTCTATGATAGTGCCACAACTATTGAGCTTATTGGCAAGTTCAGACCAGACTTCACTGCACATGTGCTGAACTCCAATGACATCACGTAATATGACGCTGTGACTTCTCTTTTTAGTCTCCTTGGGCCTTTAAGTGATAGCTCAAGATGTTTGAAGTGGGGCTGGATGAGATTCTTATGTAAAGTCAATGTATTACATACAGTAGCTGGTGGCTGGTGCGCTCCCACTTTGTAGAAACAGATGTGGCGTGTTTTGATATCAACCCCACAGGGGTTGATATCAAAACATATTTTTGCAACATTAAAAAAATCAGTATCAATCTACACTGTATTTTGAGTATTTTCATCGCTTTTCCTCGATGTCACACAGCCTTTTCCTTTGACACTACATGGCTCGCCTGTTGCCGGTCAGCTGTTTGGGTCAGACAGTGCTGTTAACGGCTATTGCACTCTCAATTCAGCATCCGCTTACAAGACTGATATTGTATTTTTTAGGTAGGCCTTTTTAAATGTGTCTAAAAAACATTTTGATATCAACCCCTCAATACAGCAGGGTATTGCTGAGCTGTGGGGTTTGTGCCCCGTCTGTTTATGCAAACCAGGAGCCGCCGGGTGCCAGCTGCTGTATGAAATACACTGACTATACAGTATGTCATACCGTACCAATCCAAATATCGCTTTAATTGTACTAGACTGGTGACAGGTGAAAGAGCAGTGTGCATCAAGATGGTTAAAATTAGAGGAAACATTGGAGAGATTCATACATGCTTGAGCCTCAGTCAGACCCAGACTCAGATGAGGAATCTGATGTGCAACAAAATTGGCGACTAGCAGACAGATCAGAATAGTGGGTGAAGTTCGCATCTTTTATTGTATACTGTATGTTGTTTATTGACTGGTAGACAGTGGAAGAAATCATCTCTTCCAAAAACTACACACTATCTTGTTTACTGTTAAAACTTTCATTAGGCGTCTGTGTTTTGAAAAGTCTGCTGCGTGCTGGGGGTTTCAAGTTTCTTTGCTGGTTTTGTGTTGAAGTCTGTTGCACTACCATCGTGAGGTACTTAATCTAGCTTGGCCAGCGCATGTTTAAACCTCAAAATTTTAGGTAAGTGCACAGATATCGCACCCTTCAACAGAGGAATGTGAAAACATCTCTCCAGTGATGAAATGTGCACGGATACAGGTCCGCAGTGCAAAGGGCATGCATTTTCAGGGACATAGACATTGACACATTTTTTTAATGGAGGGGGACTTTAACCATATTACTACTATCTCCAGACTATTTATACTGTAACCCAAATGCACTGTTAATGATATCCGTTTCCTCACTTTTCACAGCGTCTTCCTGTGTAGCCGGGCCTGCAGGCGTCGCAGGTTGGCTGCTGGTCAACGTCCAGGAAGCAGGTGTCAGAAAACCTATAAAGCCAAGCGAAAATGCCCCAGATTAAAATCTACAACAGTGGGTTAATGAATAGCACATTGAATGAATAAACCAGTGAATGAGCTCAGCTTTGGGGAATAAAAACCTGCAGGCTGAGACACTGAATTCCCACTGATACTCTGTGTGTGGGTGGTTTGTGAGTGTGAATGAATCTGCCCTTATCTGTACAGTAGATGTGCGTGTGTGTGGTCCGGGTGAGTGTGTGACCTTACCGGCGTGAGGTCTCGTAGTACGGGCAGGGGCACGGCTTGCAGTCATCGGGGCGACCTCTGCTCGGGTCACCAAAGTATCCTGAGCGACACTTGTCACACTGAGGGCCCTCTGTGTTGTGCTGGCAGCTCTGTGGCAACGAGAACACGCTGGTCATTCTCCCAAACAGATGCCCCTCAAAATAGGAAGTGTGACATTTTGGGAAATACACTTATTCGCTGTCTTGCTGAGGGCGAGGGCTGCGCGATCATAGGAAAATATGCGATATGTGATATAGCCATTGAATAATGCAATAAGTAGTTCTCTGCTAAATATGAGGAATTGCTTGTTGAATAAAAAAGAGAATTATTCCCAGTTTTCTTTTATGCGCAAATTTGACATTTACCTGAAAACAAAATGCAACATTAACAAAACATTTAAATTTCTACTGACACTCTCTTTCAACAAAATCAAATCCATGAGTGCAATCTTGCACTCTTTCTCATGTGTTTATTGTGCAAATTGAAACAGCAATGCTATAAACATGCTGTGCAGCCCCACTGCGGATTAGCTGAGAGGACCAATACAACTTTGTTGTCAGCACTATAAATATGAAGCCAGATCCAGGAGTTGATTATCTTAGCTTAGTATAAAGACTGGAAACAGCTGGCTTCTATTTATTTATTTATTTTTTTTATCTTTTGGGAGTTTCCACCTGTTTCCCGTCTTTATTGTAGGATAAACTAATTGTCTTCTGGCTGAACCTGAAGAGGAAATTTCCAGGGCTGAAAAATGAAGCCAAACGAAAGTGCCAAAAACTGTAGTTCCTCAGATGGCCACTTGAGGCTGGCTCCAAGAGCCACTCAATCTTCATAAACCTCCTTGTTGCCCAAATTGACAGCAGAAATAAACATATAGCCTGGTGCAAAAAACTTTTGTCTCCAGATAATTTCCTTGTTCATGTCAACTGAACAGGAGGTGAATTTCTATATAACTTGTGCATTTGCATTTAGGATTAAAATTATGCATATTTAATGGCGTGGTCACTTTGAGTGACAGGTGGTACCGCCTGATTAAAAGTCGCTACCACTGCTGCAATGCTGGTCAGCTTATGTAACTGTGGCGTAGCCGTTATTGTCACTGTTTTAGTTCATGAAAGTTAATTGCAACATTTTGGTTGCCTATAAAAGTCTTGTTCACTGTTTGTTTGTACTAATAGACCCTCTCAGGAGTCAGATGTTCACTTTTTCCAATTAGTTTTTGATTGATGAAATATAACCATTTTATGCTTTAATTTGTGTGCAAGGACTGTTGGATTTTTAAAATTTGACAATTATTTTGTTATTATAGCTTCTGGCTGAGATAAATGTTGCAATTTTTAAAGAAACATGCCTTTCAAACTGACCAGTGGATTTTAAAGTTTGGATGGTATTTAAATTAAATACAAAATACAAATATTAAAAGTATTGTCCCTCCCCAAAGACAAAATAAAAAACATAAAAGCAACAGTCCCAAAGGAAGTGATTATCAACAAATTCCACTCATTATAAGCTATTTTTGCCAAAAAGTGAGTGAAGAATTACCAGACAGTGTCCGCTGATTGGATCACAGGCACTCGCATGTCCGTTACAGTTACAACCAGCACACGTGCCCAGATAGGAGCCACCAGGGACACGCTCGAAACCAGCGGAGCACATCTCACAGGAGAGCCCCGAGTATCCAGGAGGACATCTGGGAATGATAAATACGAGGATCTTATAGCAACTGTTTCCATAACACAGCTATGACGAGTCAAATTAAAACACTACAAATTGCAAACTGTCTTCATACTGTAAATAAGAAACAGCTGAATGAAGCAAAACAAGAGATATTGACAAAAAACAAGTAAAGAGACAGTTTGAAAATGTTTCAAAAGCATTCATTACATATATGAGTGTTACTGTAGTACTATGTAACTCTAAATATCTGCACACTAGACAAGTCCCAACAGGGTGCTCTGACTGTACACTGCTGAGTGACAGCTTTTAAGGAGCTCTCATCCTACTTAACCCCAAAATATCATGCTGGAATCTTCCTTTTTCTTACCTGCACTCCTCCACATCCTTAGCGTGACCCCGAGTGCTGAACTCCACAGTGGTCGTATCCATGACGATGTCACTGAGCGCTACGCTGACCATGTGGTTGTCGTAGATGGTGCGGATGCTGATGCTGTCCACGTTGGCCAGCGTCATCATCAGCTCCTCTCGGCTCACAGGGCGGCCATTGGAGTGCTGCCAGTTATCCTAAAACAATAACAGGCAGGTTTACTGATGTATGTCCCTTAATTTTAAATTTAGAAGTATCTGACTTTTTTTCATATTTCTACATCTCATTTTCAACATTTTTGTATTTCTTTTTAGAGACCGATTTGTCATCATCACATATTGGCCACAGGAATTTTGAAGATTTTGCACTTTCTTAACCAAACACCTACTTCAGTGAATTTGATCTCCTTCTGGTTGACCGCTCGGGCAGGGGTGGGGTTGCCCCTGCGGTACACCAGCCGGCGTCCATTTCCAACCAGCAGCACATCTGGCTTCTCCACAGGCTCAGACTGACCACGGGCCAACGTGTACCGCACCTTGAATTTCAGGGATCCTCCATAGGAGTCAATCTAAAAACAGATGAGAAGATTTTAATGTTCAGGCGTTATAATTAGTTATGGATTCTGTACATAACCTTGAACTTGTTTTTATCGTGTTTTATTGATGATTATCGGATTGTAGCGCAACTTAAAGACTGCGACCTTCCCAGGCTTTCTCGGTTGCCTATTATTGGTTTTGTGATTTTTATGTAAAAGCCAGGACACAGGACAAATCATCACTTTTTTTCCCATTTTTTAAAATTTTCTTTTTTGGCTTTTTGGCTTTTTGGCTTTATTATGATAGGACAGCTCAAGTATGAGAGGGGGAGTAGACAGAGGATTACATGCAGCAAAGGACTGCAGGTTGGAGTCAAACCCACCAAACCTTGAGCAGAAAAGTTGAAAACATTTTAATGTTTTATATGGCAGCAAGAGAGTAGCACCCGACAGGTGTTTTGCTGGCAACGCTTTGCTGGCGACGCTTTGCTGGCGACGCTTTGCTGGCGACGCGTCTCAGTGTTATCAGCTAACTTATGGAGCAACCAAAATCAGATCCATGCAGCGCAGCTAAGTTACAGCTAGCTGGACAGCTAATGAGCTAATTTAACGAGAGGTGTCGCTATTGACAAGGACTTTATCAAATTTAAATACAGAACCTTTTGAGTAAATTAAATACATTTCACTCTTTACCTTGTTGCCAAGGAACTGGCGAGGCAGGGTCCAGAAGGAGTCAAGGTTGAGAAAACGGCGGGATAAGTCAACCAGTTGGAACTCCTCCATCTCTGGGTTAATGAGGAGCTGAGTGGAGGAGAGCGGAGGAGTCCCCGGCCTGGACGGGTAGGTGACGTTCACTCCTGAAAGTAAGAATCA
Organism: Plectropomus leopardus; assembly: GCF_026936395.1. Lineage (NCBI taxonomy): Eukaryota > Metazoa > Chordata > Actinopteri > Perciformes > Serranidae > Plectropomus > Plectropomus leopardus. The sequence goes on along the minus strand of NC_142184.1, from coordinate 6,674,260 downwards.
CCGATTCACTAAACATGTTTTGTGCTCCAAACGTGAAAATCACAGTCTTTTACAGGTATTTCAGTGGACGGTGTTTCTGCTCTGTTAGCTCTTGATCAGTTTTTAAGCATCAACAGTTTCAGTACCTTTGAAGTCTTCCTCCTCAGTGAAACGCAGGCTGATCTGGTTGCGGTAGCGTCCGGTGCTCTTGCAGTTTTTGGTGATTCCAGCGCAGAAGCAGGACACACAGCGACCCTCCACACTGAAGTGGCCATCAGGACAGTTGCCTACAATAAACACAAAACAAAGACAAAATCTGATTTATATTCTCATCGTAACAAAAATGAATTAATAGTGAAGACTGCAGTGTTTCTGATGGTGAATTGACAATAAAAACCAGATGTCAGTACCTGGATTTGGATTCGATGTGAGAGTTAGAACACCGTCGGGGATACCGAACACCAGGCCTTTAGCGTTGATGGCCTCACAGGTGTACGCCCCCTGATCCGCCTCCTTCACGTCACGAATGGTCAAAGTGCCACGGCCATTCTCGCTGGTCATGGAGATCCTGGGAACACAGAAATACAGCACAAATGATCACTTTAACACTCATAAACTAGGGACGCACCCATTTATCAGCCAAACATTGATATCGGCTGACATTTGCCTTGTTGCAAAGTGATTTTTTTTTTTTTAATTTAGTGTTAATATTAAGAGGAACACGGGATGTTTGGGTCTAATGGGTTCACTGTAAAAATGTTCTTCGTGTACAACTGAAACAAAATGTGTGCACAAAAAAAATACTCGGGAGAGCACTGTATGACAAGTTTTTGTTTGTAAAGTACTGCAGTAACATACTCCAGCCTACTGTAAGTTTGAACTTAAAACATATGTTGTATTCTCTTTGAAAAGTACAAGAGGTGAAAAATAGTCCTACTTTTGTTTTGTATTTTGTGTTATTCTTTTTTCTACTTTATCACTTTACCTATCACTTTTATTTTGACTTTTAATTACATTTAATTTGTGTTTTGGAGGAAATAATGTTTTTATTGGACTGAAATTCTCATGGAGTATGTATTTTAATAACAGGTTAAGGATATGTTTCAAAAAAGATATTTTTCATGTAAAATTTTTTTATAAAAGTTTCATAAATGTGTACAAATAAGTAGGTTCTCATTCAAAGATAGTGGAATGAAGGGGTGATTAGTTTGAAACAGTATTTTCCTTTAAAAAATTAAGGTTATTTTGTTTCCCTGGCACAAAGGGGGAATAAAAAACAACAAAAACAAAACAAACGCAAAATGAAAACATGGATATCAGCCAAATTGTTTGCAGAATTTTGCATTGCCAAATTGGTGCATCCCATTTCCCAACTCACTAGAGAGTCTATGTCAACTATGACATGCACCATAACAGGAACCCCTCTGTTTCTGTCTCTCACTGTAACAGTCTGAAGAAATACTGTTACAGCAAAAAGTCCATGAAATATAGCTGGATTGCCCAACCACACACACAGCAGACTACGCCCAGAACGCTCTTGAGTTTGAGCGCACCACAAATATCTCAGTAATTAGAATCACAGGTCTGAATACAATTATGAGTCAGCACAGAAACACTGATCTAACGGGACTGTCGACAATTATACTGCGGTCTCGAAGAACACTCTTCATATGTCAGGTGAGAAATGTTTAGAGAAGACAAATTCAATCATTTTCAAGTCTTCACGGTCTGCTGCAGATCAATTAGGCCAGATCTGCTTTCACCAGATGCAGATGTTTTGTTTGAAACAGCTTGCCTAAACACATGCTTTTCAAAAAGGAGCTTCAATTAAAATAAGTTGTTACAATTCAGACGATAAAAAGTCAGCAGGATGGAGAATTTCTCATTAAACCCACCTGCCGCTGACAGGGATGTGTCCCCAGTTGAGTCTCCACGTGATCATGGGTGTCGGCACTCCCACGGCTTGACAGGTGAACGTCACCGTCGCCCCCCGCGCTGCCTGAATGGATTCCTCCGGCGGGCTTGTCACGGAGGGAGGGGCTGCAAAGTGTCAAGAAGATGAGAACTGTTTTAAGCACATAATAAATGCACAAGTACAAAAAGGCTGGCATGTGACTGGAATTTGGCGATCCAGCGAAGCTCATAAATGCCTGAAAGTCAGACGACACAGAAGGACAATTCTTTTTAAGTTCTCAGGAATGAAAGGTTCACAAAAAAAGCTCTGTGTTTCAGTCAACACGTGTGTGAAAAGAGCCTGGTTCACAGCAAATTAGTCACAGCGTACAAAGGAACTCAGAGGGCGACCATAGATCAGAGTCAGAGAAGCAGAGAGAGTGCAGAAAAAGTGTAACGTGCATGAGAGAGAAAGAAAGAAAGAAACAATCAGAGAGCTGTAGACGGGTGTTGGTGTGAGACTTACTGCAGCCGTACTCATCAGAGCGATCAGGGCAGTCTGGCTCTTCGTCACACTGGTAACTGGCTGGGATGCAGGTGCGATCGCTGAGGCATTCAAACTGCTCAGGAGCACACCTGTCGCCCGGACCCTTGGTGGCTGCAGTGGAGATTTACCGAAACTTTTAATCATTTGTAAGAAGTAGCATCAATTTCAGGCTGACAGTTAGATGAGACCAGTTCTCCTCGTATCTGATAAGAGACTGTATTGATCTTTCCATCTACCTCTCAGAAAAGGAAATAATTATTTCTTATATTTCTCAAAATAATTATCTATAACTTCAAGGCGAACATTTAGTGTTCAAGAAAGAAATGAAGACTTACGACAGTCTGTTTCATCCGAATTATCCTCACAGTCGTTGTCTCCGTCACAACGCCAAAGCTTGAGGGCGCAGCGGCCGTTTTTACACTTGAACTCGTTGGGTTCACAGGGAGATGGAGTACCTGTGAAAATAAAAGTTTAATTACAGCAAATGTTCTTGTCAGAGCATATCAGGGCTTTTAAAATGAATTCTGAGAGTTGAATACAAACCAAATAATAAAAGAAATATGCTGAAATGAATGAGTGTGTGTTTTTTTTTTTTTTAATAAATGTATTGCCACTGTCCTAACAGCAAACGAGTGTCACATGATCACACATTAAATCTCTTAAACACGCACTTCTTTTACATCATGCAAAAAAAAAAAAAACACCTCTCAGAGGGGTTATCACTTGCTATCTTCCAATTTTTGCAGTTTCTTCAATACAGCATAGTATCACAATGTTTTGCCTGGCAATATTATATCGAAACACAGACACCAAGTGTCTATTTTTGTAATATATACATTTTTAATACTACAAATACAAATTAAACTTTTTGTGTCAAACTAGAAAAATAAAATCAATATCTTTTACAGTAAATACATGTAGCTGCAATAAAAATAATTGAAGTGGAATGAACGGACTGAAAACTTCTACTATCTTATTTAATAAAACAGTTCACAAAGTTTTCTTTTGAGGCCATTACCTGTTGAAAAATGATTGCAATACTCAGAATACCCCAAAACATTTAAAATTGTAATATTATTGTATTGTTCAGGACTTCAGTATTGTGATAATACTGTATCGTGATAATAGCGAAAAAATGTGTCGTGAAAAGTTCTTCCAGAGTTGGAGTTGACAACAACTCATTACATCATGTATGAAATGTATATGTATAAAAGCACCATAGTTTTCAGCTTATAATGGTGACTAACAAAAAACAAATGTTTTGTCTGTTAACCTTTACAATTATTCAGTCTCATTTCGATGCCAAAGCCATGTTTCATTATGTGTTAGTGGAGTTAATCTAATCGATAATAACAATAGTAATACAGTGACACTTGTGATTTTACATCTCTTTTAATTATTGGGGTTTGCAATAATAAAAGGCTAAATTTGTGTATTAAAAATGAGAAAATTATTTGAGTATTTAAAACAACCAGGAAACACGGGGGTTAATGAGGAAGTCTGACAGCCACAGTGCACATGCATAACACTGCGTAACTCACCACATCTGAACTCGTCACTTCCGTCCGAGCAGTCCCTCTCTCCGTCACAGATGTAGTCTCGAGGGATGCACTCTCCGCTCTGGCACGTGGCCTGATCGGCTCTGCAGGGTCCAGGTGGGCTGGGGGGCCGCGGGGGCTTCTTGATGGTGGTGGTTGTGGTGGTGGTGGCGGGGGTGATGGGGAAGGGCGGGGCCGGCCGTCCCATTTCTAAAACAGATCTCTGATTAAACTTATCGGACGTACAAAGTGGTTACTCAGGGCTGTTAAGTGAATGTGCCTCACATCCAGCCAACATGCTATCAGCCGACCGTGTTACGACTTGCTGGCAGCTCAAGCTGAAGCCACTCACCACAATTGGTCTCATCACTCATGTCTCTGCAGTCGGGTCTGTTGTCGCACAGGTATTCCATCAGGATACATGTCCCATCACCACACCTGTGCTCATCTGCCATGCAGGGTCTGATGCCCGGGGCTACTACAGATGCAGAGGGGAGGGAGGGATGGGGGTCGGAGGATCAAATACATGCAAGCCAAGGCTACAGTACAGCCAACACACTACACCAATGAAACATCACAACACAGATAAAACAAAGTGAAAAAACAACACCATCCTGATCCCTCGGCCATCACATTACTACAGCGAGTGTAACTCAGGCATGTTGTACAGACTATCATTAGGAGTGAGCTTCCAGATACTGAAGGAGACTTTTTTTTATGATGTTACAACATTTTGTTGTAAATATTATTTTCCATTAAGTTCTCTGTTGGGTGTAAAATCCCCTCTGCGCTTTTAGGATAGATAGATGGATCAGTTAGGGGGAAAACAGACGAGACCAGACAGACTACATTGGCCTCTCAGACTGAACAATTAATTTCAAAGTAATATCAAGATGTGACAAAATTTTTGATTTCATAAAAGCTGAGTTCTTTTTATTTTTAATATTATGCTACAACACCTAGGTAGATACCCCAAAGGTTCCCAAAGTTAAATTCAAGACCTTTTAATGCCACCTAGAATTAAATTTAATTAAAATAAATGCCAATTTCCAGGCCGTGCAGGCAAATGTGTGAAGGATATAATACAAAATGTGTAGATTTAAGACACAGAAATAATTATTTACCAAATAATTGAATTTAATAAAACATGTTATCAGTACTCACATTCATATATGATTTATGAAGCTTTGTGAAACATGTCTCTCTATTCTAATAACATTAAATGAAAAATATATTAATTAGTTGATTAAATTATAGGATTTTTCAGACTTTTAGGACCTTGCGGGTACCCTGCAGAGGATAGGAAGCACCTGTGGGCTTCACATGCACACATGCTGCCCACTTAGAGACATAGAGGAATGGAAGTAGATAAGGAAAACAACTTGTAAAATGCCACATGTAAGTTTTGATGCTTGCGGTACTTCCGTGTGAAAAAGACATGGCCATGTTTGAGTGCAACTCTGTAAAGACTATGTAACAAGTGTATGTAACAAGAGACAGTGACTGCAGATGCACTCAGAGCATGTCAGAGCTGATAAGAAAATAGCTGTAAAGTTGTCGAGTGGTTATAAATGTAGGTTTCAGTTTGTCCATAAATTGACGCTGAAGCTCATTGAGATTACAGTTAAATTCTCGTGTCTTCCTTCCCAACTACTGAGTAAACATGAGGGGTTTAGCCCTAAAGTGAGCATTAACATCCCAACCACAGTCTGGAAGGACAGCTGCAGGGATGGTTAACATTAGGGGTAGACAATACATTGAATATAACCAATGTCATCGTGGCTTGTTCCATGTGGGATGTATAAAATGACTAAATTGTGAACAGCAAGTACAAGTTGTGACATATTTTTTTGAAGGCACCAGCATGAGCCTTTCTTCAGTGTTTCAACGAGCCAACATGATACCTTACTTGTCCATCCAGACCACTTTCTCTATAATGTATGAGCAGGTGTGTGTTTTTGCATCTGCAAAGCTCCAAACTGTTACTATTAAGTTACATTTTGCGATCACTGAGCACCAGTGTAACTTGCAAATCAAATACTATTAATATATGAACTGGAGAGCTGTTAGTTTTAGTTTCCAGCTCACAGTGAATGAATCTTCATGTTTAAAGGCTCCTCAGTAATGGCCTTTTTTTTTTTTTTTTTTTAATTGCTCAAATTTAATTTTTAACCAGCTTTAAATTCACAGCAAAAATATCAACAATTCTGGCCCGAGACAAGCCAGGTCCTTCAGAATAAAAGTACTGAAAGTTTCGCTTTTATTTATTTAATTATAACAAGATTTTATAACATTACTTTATCTAACTCTATTTGGATGGTACTTCATTTATTTTCATTATAACAGTATTTTATTTCAATTTATTATAACATTACTTTATTTAACTCCATTACATGACAGTAGCTACTTCATTTAACTTTATTGTAAGTCTAGTATATTGATTAACGTATTTTAGTAGTCTAAAGTACTTTCATGGAACTCCTAAAATATCAAGATATATTTCATATATTGTGATATACCCTAAAAATTCTGCAATATTAATTTTTTAAAGCCATATTGCCCAACCCTAGTGAACAACAAGGCTTTAGGTTATCTCAATATTTTAAAGAAGCGTAGCCATCGTCGGTGTGCACTTTGTTACCAAACTATTACTGATATTAGAAAGATACAAACTTATTTTATTATTGCAATAATAATAATAAGACAGATTTTAAAACATGAACACTAAATCATAATCACAATATGAGTTGCAATTATTGCAATTGTAATTAGATAATTATCCCATACCGTTCAGCCCTACTGGACACAAAGAGTCGAAAGACAAAACGCGACAGACAGAAAGACAGAAAGATGGACAGACAGACAGAAGAGATAAGACAGACAGGTAGAGGGGAACCCTATCATCTGAGTCAAGACTTTAAAGATAAAGATACTATTATCCTCTATCAGTGGTCATGCCTGTGTACAGTTGGTATAATTTGCGTAAATTAAAAGCTGGTGTAGGTTGCAGTGAACAGCAGCATTATTAATCAAACTCATGCCATGCAAAGGACCTTCCGATTCACTGTGCGCTACTGGACCATACCACGAGGTCTACTTCACATAGGTGCTTCCATGCAAAACATTCCTCAGACCACATGACCATTGTTTGTACATGACAAAGGTCATCGTCAAATTTCAACATCACGAAGGAAAGATATGCTCGACTGTCCTTTCTAAAGGCACTACGGTCATCCTACAGCTTCTACAGTACAGTCGGCTCAGCCACCATGCAGAGGGCATGGCACAGTACAAACCTGGCACGGCTATAGGCTCCACTGGAGGCAGAGGTTGAGCTAGAAACCAGAGGGAAAAGTTAAGGGCGCTGCCTACCCCTCTGGTGGACTGCTGCAAACACACAGCAAACTACTGAGAAAGAGTCACTTTATGTCCGGGTTCGGTGGCGTTCCTCTTTGTTGAGGTCTTACCTTCCCCAAGCCGTCTGAACTGAAAGCCCTGGACCGATGTGACGTAGGAGGCGATGGCGCCCTCCTTCACCACGTTGTACAGCACACTGCGAATCTGTTCATCGTTGTTATTGTAGTCAGAGCCCACATCCAACTCCACAAAGACGTCCACGCCGTCCTCTCTTATCATCTTCCTGCAAAGATCAAGAAGGCCACGTGAGGCTAAGGACTGTTCGGTGTGCACGGCAACAGGTTAAAGGGACAGTCCACCCCAAAATCAAATATTTATATATATTTCAAGTATATTTTATGCTTTTACCTGTAGTGCTATTTATCAATCTAGATTGTTTTGGTGTTAGTTGTCGAGTATTGTAGATATCAGCTGTAGAAATGTCTACCGTCAAAAATAATTGAACCAACTCTCCGCAACTCAAACCAAAACAATCTAAATTGATAAAAAGCACTACAGGTAAGAGGAAGAATGTGCAGCCGTTTTTTTTAACAGGAACGCTCTTAAAAGGTAAGGTTTCTCTTTGGGTGTCCCTTCCAGGAATTACTTGCTGCTGATGAATCACTACTACACTGCTGGCCTTGTGCAGTTTGGAAAAAGGGAAAGAAATATCACCTGGCCAGAGTGAGACACCCAGACAGCAGCAGCACACAGCTGCATGGTATCTGCTCTGGATGTCACAAGGCATGATTTAAAGGATTGGTGTTCTTACTTAATGAGGACCACGCTGACTGTCTGGACACCTGGAATCCTGTTGTACTCCGACTCCAGCTGCGGGGAGGGGGGAAACAGACTTTGGTTAAGCTGAAATTAAACTGAGTCATATTTTCAGGCACAAGGTCACACACACTTAAATCAGCAAAGTCATAAATAACATGCCTGAACCTTATAAGGTAGCCTCAGCGTGCTGTTTATGATTGTTACTCAGTGGAGTTTATCCTGTTCCTGCAGTGATACTCAACTTATGGCTTGTGGGCCAAATCTGGCCTCCAATAGGGCGCCAGGTGGCCCCCCAACCATTTTCTAATTGACAATAAAAAGAGACTGGGAATTGTGTTTGTACTTTTAGCATAAATATGGTGCTAGAGTGCATGAAATAGGATCAAAATATAGCTGGTTTAACAAAAAAGTGCCAGTGGCCCGCACATCCTAACAGAGGTCCTGGCTCAGCCCCTAATGTCCCAAAGTCCTAGAAATATCCTAGAATTCTAGAAATGCCCTAAAATCCTAGAAAAACATCCTAAATTCCTAGAAATGTCCTAAAAGCCTGGAAACATCCTATAATCCTAGAAATGTTTAGAAATCCTAGAAATGTCCTAAAATCCTAGCATTGTCCTAAAGTCTTTAAAGATGTCTTAAATTCTAGAAACATTCTAGAATCCTTGATATGTCCTGAAATCCTTAAAATGTCCTAAAATCCTAGAAACATGTATAGGGCTGCTGCGACAGGCCCCTGACCTCCTGTCATTTTGCAAAAGTGGCCCCAAGCAAAGCAAGTGGAGTATCCCTGACGTACCGTGTCCACCACTGCTTCAGAGATCTCAGCGAAGGCTGGAGAGAAGATGTCCTCGAGCTCGGGGCCGTAGACCAGGGAGTTGGTGAAGTTGACGAGAGCTCTGTAATAAACTAGAAACACAGAGAGGGGAGGAGAATCCGTCAGCTAAACCACACAATAACACACAACGACCACAGGCTCAGCAATAATGTCCATCTGTTGCAGAGTTTAGGTATTATAAGCCAGATCCACGATTAAGTGGTGAAGTTTATTAAAGATGATGTGATACGGGATACTGTTTTGGAATTATTTCCCTTAGGAAAGGCTTTGGTTAAATGTTTCAGAAAGTGAGAACTGAAGAGCACAACTGTGGCTTAAATGAGAGCCACACACAGATTATGGCGTCTATTTCCATTTCTCAGTTGTGGTTTAAGTGGGCGCTAAAACCGACAACTGCAGCGTTGCACCACACATAGGCTCTAACAAGAGGCACACGCTGACAGGCACGCTCTGCCATCACGGAAATATAACCATGAAATTATAATATCAATGCATATCCTCTGTATGTCTGTAGATCACGGACATGGAGACACAACATACTAACAAATATCTGCAAATGTGAGTACACTGACTGAAATCAGTGCAAACATTTAAACCAACATCATGTGGATATTAGCCTGAGTAGCAGGGCCACGAGTCTAAAACAGATCCCCTGATTGAACCGATGATATCAGAGACTTGGAAGGTAAGTGGGAGTTTGAGTCAGCATCGCTACTGTGCCAGCGGCTGCAGAGGAAGAAGAAGAAAATCCTCTGTGAGTGACTGTGGAAGGGGGCCTCAACATTCCCTCCACATGTTGCAAGTCAAACACGTCAGGAAGGCGAGCAGCGGAGGGGGCTGCGGCGGAGACTGTATCAATGGTCTACAGAGAGGCTGCATTAGCTGCTCTGACCCGTCATCAAAGATATAGGTCAACTGGCTGAACATAAGGCACTCAGACGTGAATAATACAGAAACCACTGTTAGTTCCCTTCGTTTTAACTTCAAAAACGTTACAAGCAGCTGTTTGGATTCACACCTTATAAGTCCATTTGCTCTAAAGTGTCCCTGCGTGAAACCAGAAAATTAATAAATTGCATGATCTTGCTCTCTAATCATTCTGCAGAAATGTAGCGAAAGGAAAGAGACAAAGTCCAATTTGTATAAAATTCTCTTCTCTGCAAGCACTCACATGGCCCCTCATACAAACAAATCCACCCAACTGCCACATATGTGGGTTAGGACTGACCAGTTAGTTTTTTTAATGCACTGGTGACTTTTTAATTTTGGGGCAATTTTGCTCCATAAAAACTAGTCTTTAAGACTAGTTGAAAGAAAACATCCAAAATACACATTAACTTGTTTTAGTTCATTTCTTTTCTGAAAATGTATACAAAAGGTGCATTTTCAATAAAATAATGCATTTGCATGTTTTAATATAATAATTAAAAACACCTGTTATCCAAAATATAAATATCTAAATATCAGTTATCAGCTGGGAAAGTTTCATGGTGATATTTAGAGAAAAAGAATTTTAGCCTTTTCATCTATAGTGTCTTTTTTTGTCTAAAAGTTTTAACATTACTTATGTTTAAAGGCCATTTTCTCATTTTTTTCTCATACTCTGAAACAGAAATCGCCTCTAGTGCAACTTACATTAACCAGACTTTCCAATTTTATTTGTGTCTATATTCTGAAGTATTTTACAGAGGGATTTGTTCATAAATTATTATTAGCCTTATTTATGACATTTTATTCCTGAAAATATGACAATTATTTTCTATGGTTTATGATGAGATAAAAGAGATATCCAAAACTATGTTTTAAAAAACCTTTGACTTCAATATGTCAACAAAATAAGGAATTTTGAAGCTGGCTTTATCCCATGCTCAGATTTATATTCTGGATTTGTATGCAGATTGGGGCATTTTTGATTAGATAGTGGCTCAATCACAAATTTAATCACAATTCAGAAAACTTGTGATACAAAAAATAAAGGTTTTGATGTATAAGAAGTGTCACTGTGATATCTGTTTGTTACTAAATAAACGTTTTTATCTGATATATAATGCTGATGTCATTCTGATTTATTTAAATGCTTTGTAGGAAAACATTTTTGTACAATAACACCTAATAGAATAATTAAATGAAGGTTTTATGAGGTTTTATACATTAATAGTGCCACTAACATGCTCCATGGCACAGCTCTCCTTCTATATCAATGTCAGTTTCAATCTTACATCTCAAAAACATTTTGAATTTTATAGGAGCAACTGCTGTGTTGACGTTTGAGCAAAAAAAAAAGGATTTATTCCACTAATCAATTTTTCCACTCCAGATATAGACTTTTGAAGCATTGCCAATTCTAAATATAACTACCTGTAGAAAACATCTTGATGAGCTATATGAGTAACTCATTATCAACAAAAATGTCGGCTGTATTATTATAATCCCAATGTCATAGGCTTAGCCCATGAAACTTAAAATAGCCCCGGCCCGCAGGGTGCCGCGTTCTCGCACTGCTGCCAACACTTTGTTAGGACCTTCCTGCCAGCCTCTGATTTCAGACTGGCAGTGTGGGTTTGGGGAGGAAGTCAATATTTGTACTGTTTCTTGCAGTCAGATGCTACCTAGCGAGCCAAAAGCAAAGAGTCATGTTCTAAGTAAGCATCTCCTCAGCCTCTAGTTAAAAACATACATGCCCAAATATGTGCAAAACTATAAATCTGCTCACACACACACACACACACACACACACACAGCGTGCAGAAAACACTCCTGTTGTAAATTGTTTCCTCCCTTTCTTTTCTCCTTGGATAATCACTCGACATGTGAACACTTGACATCAGACATTTATCATTCCTTACCAGAAGCTACTTAACAGCGATCAACCAAAAGATTAAACTCAATAGCGACTGAAGTGAATAATATTGATCATCTTGTTACAATGCAAAGTTCTGCCAGGAAACCTCTGGTCCTGGTATCATGTGGATGCCACTTAACGTGCGCCGCCCACCCAAATGCTGTTGCTCCTGATCGCAGTGACCTCCTACGCAGGAAAATGCATCCTGCCAAACCACACAACTGTTGAAGAATTGCCCGAGAAATGTGAGCTCTGCTCAAGTTGTCGACTTGGCCTCAGAATTCCCCAAATCCAAATCTGCCCCCATTGGCCCCCGTGAGCATCGGCTTCATTTTGAGCACAGAAACCCTTTCACATTGTTAACTATGTTAGCACTGCTAGCCATGCTGACTCTTACAGCACTAACAGAGCTAACAATGCTAGAGGAGCTTTGCGGCTCAAAACTGAGCCGCTTGCTCACCGCTGTTAGGTTGGGAGAGGGTTAATGGTTGGCTAATGGTGGACTGCATGGTGCTGCTAGGTAGCTAGTACCAAAACTGAGTGGTGCACAGTGCAGTAATAAACTGAACTTTCTGCGATTAAACAAAGCGAGCACAAGATGATGTTTAGAAAGGCACTTTGTCATAACATTCTTCTTCTTTTACTGTTCTTATACTTATAGTAGTAGTAGATAGTATTTTAATACTAAATAATGCTTGTTTTTATGTATTACTTTTAATGTCTTTTAAATCTGTATTGTTGTGATGTCTTATTTTGCAATGCTGAATTTTCTCTCCACACAACAAATTTACCCTTGGGTACAAAAAAAGAAAACTTTAACAAGCAAAATTAACCAATGGACCATTGGAAGTGTAAACTGTCAGATATATAACACAATATCACACACATAACACAATATATCACTACACTAACTACATTGCAAAAAGGTTGTTTGCTGCTTTATTAATGCTTAAAATCTCACATTTAGAGCACAAAGATTTTGTGCTTCATTCTGTGGCTCCGTGCTCTCTGTGTCAAAGGCCTATAGGGAGCCGTGCTGCTTTACGCTCCACTGCCTGAGCTCTGCCTGGTAAACAGCTGTCCTCTTTAAACACTGTTAAACTCTCTTTCCTTACACACAGCACTGGCACTACGAGACATCCCATTCCTGGTGAGCAAAAGCCACATTTATGACAAAGTAAACTGAGCGTTGCCTATGAAAACACACAGTGAGGTGAACATGTAACGACAGAACTGCAGGCTTTGGCGCAGCCTGGCAGGGCGCCTGAATGCTTGTTTTACAGCCTGTTACTGTCAGACTTGGAGGAATAATTGTTCGGGCTGAATGTGGACCCAGAAGACAGGCAACATCAAAGTTAGTCATCAAAGCGCCTCATTTGACCCGCATATAATCTAATCACTTGAGTGGGTATTTGCCGCCGGGTCAACAGCAGCCCATAGCCCCAGCTCTCTCTGAGCTCGCCGCTTTGACGTTACAGACTGGCGAGTGTGGGACTGCCGCCGCCTCAGATCCTTTGATTAGAGTGCCGGGTTGTGCCCTGCTGCTAACGAGCGGCTCTTTTACTCCCCGCTCTCTTGTGCATCACTCAGTGCTTGCAGCGGGGGGGAAGTCCCCTCGTCAAGCACCGCCACCGTCAAGAGTGATGAAATTGTCAGACGAGCAAGTGGGACGAAAAAAAAAAAAAGTGGAAAAATAGCATTCCACACTCTTAATTCACAAACTTATTTAGCTATTAAAGCTGTTCAGCAGAACTGTGGCGGCTTTGTGCAACGGGCCCCCTCTGAACACATGGAGGCCTACGCAGAAGACAAAGACTTGATTGAGCAGCGAGCCCAGCCTGTCCTTTAAAGCCCAGCCGCTTTGGGCTCGACCTTCAACCCCCAAGGCTGTGCCCACGGCATCGGCCCAGCACCATCCGAGTCATTTTGAAGGAATCTAAAAGAACATGGCCCATACCACATCGCCTCAGCTATCCAATCAAAAATCTTTAATAATACATCTTTTTTTCCCTGCATGGGGTTTTCCTCTTTTTCTCTCTCATTTCCATCTATTTCTAAATATTTCTCTCTCTTTCTTTGTGTAATATATTCATATGCCAGCTGCCCCTTTTTCTCAGCTTGTAGACTGGACCCCCGCTACTTAACCCTTTTGCTGGTGGCCTGCCAAACAACTCTGTCTCCGAGTCCACTCATTGCCCTCTGGGGAGCTCTTATGAATAACTTCTGGCTTCACTATTAAGCTTGCCCCGTTGTGTTCTCCCACAGCTTGCAATATAAGCATCAAAACCCACCATTGTGTATCACAAAGCTCATTTTTACTCTCATGTTGTAGCGACTCTGCTGAACAGCTGGTTCGTATCACTGGGATGAGCCATCTGCATGAAATTACAAAAAGCACTTTTCAAATTAAATCGTGGTACACGTTTTTGCAAGTGTTGGCTGTCCGCAGAGATGAGCAGAAATGTGAGTCCAACATATCTTGACAATATGTTTTCAGCTGGAAATCTAAACGTTGTCACTTGAGCGAGATGAACTCTGCCGTGGTCTCCATCATTTTGCTGACCTTGATATTACCTGTTGTGCATACATGCATGTTTGTTTACAGAAGACCGTCATCAACAGTTTTGCTAATATCATGCTATAATAAACAGCAAAGCTAATTATAACACTTGGGCCCAGCAATTCTTAATTTCTTCTTTCTCCAACCCACCTGAGTGCGCTACTGCAAAGATATATAGAACAAAACTTTAAAACTAACACAGCGTAATAAATGCAAATATTTTCTCCTGACTAGTTTTGTTGCAAACTTTTATTTATTTCGTATTGATTTTGTGTAATATTTAATTGTACTTAAAAAGGCCTCATAAATATAAAATGTGCATAGTATGTATGCTGTGTGAGAGAATTAATGTGGGGATCACATGTAAATATATGAAGGTCTTGGGAAACTTATATTTAAATTTAGCTTGCTTATTCATTTAGGGTTTTTTTTAAACTTGTTTTATTTCATTAATTCATTTTTTAAGTATTATTTTTTTGCATTTCATTTTTTAAAATTATTTGTTTGTTTCTTCCTCCCTCATTTTGAAAAAAATCGGTTCTTGAATATAGATTATATTATTATAAATTATAATACAATTTTAATCTCTATTATTACACGCACACATGACACTATATGTCATGGCTAGATTGCTGTAGACATTTGTTCTCAGGGAAACGATAAAAACATGATTTTAATTAAAAAAAGAAAAAAAGGAGAGACACAACGTGGCTTTCTGGTAGCCTGCAGCTGCACTTCTGGAGTCGAAGAGAAATTGTCCTAATAACTGTTAAGTCAGCAAACTTGCAATGAACCAAAAAGTCCACAGTTTGTAGTTTTATCTCCAACAACTTCATCCTGCATTTTGTAAATCCACCAGCAAAACGCACGGCCCCACGGCCGTCCGTCCCTGAAAGCAGACTGCAGAACATCCTCCCGAAACATACTATCAGTCGCAAGAGGCATCACTTTGTTCTGTTCTTGTTGGCCAAACGGAAGCTTAAAAACCAACCATTGCATGTAACAAAGTGCATTTTCGTACTACATATGTTGCAGTAATTCAAACAGCTGGTTTGCATCATTGGGATGGGCCATCTGCATGAGGCTAAAATGACAAATAGAACTTTAAGTTTTGTAATTCCAACATATCTTGACAAAGATGATTTCAGCTGGAAACCCAAGTGTTGTCACTCGAGCGAGATGAACTCTATTACTCGATGGAACAACCCCATCATTTTCCGCTGGCATCGGAAAACACTGGGAGACGCCTGCGAGACACTTGGAAAAACAGTGCAAAAACACTGCATGCCCAAGCTGAGTCTTCCTTGGAATGTTATCTGAGAGTGTGTTTGGAAATGAGAGTGCATAACTGAGCGGAGCAGGTGACAGGAGAGTGTGCCAAAGACAAGAGAGAGAGGGGGGACTGCAGGATAAAAAAGAAACAAGTGCTTAAGGACTTACTGTAGTCTGGTTCAACTGGGCTCTGTATGTTCCCCAGATATGAAGAGTCCAACCAGTGAGCTATGAGCAAGCGATGAGGGGCAAAGAGCAAAGAGCATGAAACAGGGGGGGGACGAGAGACGTAGCGTGCAGGTCGACGGGGCACAAACAGGAGCCAAAGGTCAAGGATCAAACAAGAAAAGCGACACAAGGACCAGGGAGGAGGATCGAGTTAGCCAGGCAGGTGCGGAGAGGTTAAAGTTTCAGGAGAGTTAGAAAGGAAATGATTGGAAGCGAGGAGAGAAAATAGAAAGTGACAATCAGACAGAGACCATAAGAGCTGTCTTAAAGGGATAGTTCAGATTTTTTTTTGAAGTGGGGTTGTATGGGTTTATCATCCATAGGCAGTTTATTACAAACAGTAGATGTCAGTCGGACAATAGAGAGAAACATGGGAGCTAAGCAATGTAACGCTGTGGAGGGGTCGGCAACATAACTTATTGTAGCCGCTTAAAACAGTCTCATCAGATTATTTTAAGTATGCGCTATATTAAGGGCACTTTCATTGCTTCATCTTCATGTCAGACAGTGATTACAAGCAGGAAAATGAAGCTGTTATATCGCTGTCGTCAAAGCCAGACTCCACTGAGGAAAGCAGCAATTTAACATCGCTGAACACAGGAGCTGCTGGTCTACTGTTGCCTCAATAAGTTAGTTTGGTTGTGTTATTTTGTGTCATTGGCTTTTAAAAGGGTTAGTTTAGATTGACCAAAGTCACACAATAACACTTACTAGTTGATCAAAGCAGCGGTAAACCAGCAGCCTGTGTCCTTTGACAAGAGCATAGATGGTGAACCGGAGCTGTTTCCTCGTTGAAGCTGGTTATCCAACAGCAAAGTAAAACTGTGAATATAGCAGAGACTTAGACTGGTACTGATTTTTTTAAACTGGAACTTTTTTTGGGTAGCTGAAATGCATTTTTTTAGCTGACCCCCATCTATAGCAGTACACTGCTAATCTCAGTGATACTGAACTTACGGCCCACAAGCTAAATCTGGCCCTGATCGGATGTCAGGTGGCCCCCAAACTATTTTCTAATTCACAATGAAGGCAAAGTGATTCACAATGGGAATCGTTTTTGTACTTTTAGTATGAATAAGGTTCTAGTTTGCATAAAATAGCATCAAAATAGAGCTTGTTTATCAAAAAAAAGCACCACTGGAGGATCCCCTCCCGCCGATACAGGTCCTGACTAAGCTCCTAATGTTCTTAAAACGTCCTAAAATCCTTTGAAATGTCCTAAAGTCCTAGAGATGTTCTGAAATCCAATAAAACATCATAAAATCTTAGAAACGTCCTAATATCCTGACTGGCCCCTGGTCTCCTGTCATTTTGCAAAAGTGGCCCCCAGGCAAAGCAGGTTAAGTAGTTTCTTTGTCGGACTCCAGCCTGCTTCTCCACACTGGGGGCGTGCCGTTTGACATCTATGGTACGTGATACATTGTCTATGGATATGTACCCTCTACAACCCCACCACAAAAAAATCTGCACTATCCCATTAACAGAAACAGAAAATCAGGAAAAGTCACAGAGTTGCAATACATGAGACAGAAGACAGAATATACTGATCTGCATGAAATTATGTAAAATAGACAAAATAAATCAGCCAACACAACAGCAGGAAATGAAAATAAAGTTGTCATCGCAATTTCTATGAGAAGCTAATAATGTCAGCACCAATTTCTTGCTATCAGCTGTCCCACTAATCATTACCATCCTCGCGTGGTGGTTAGTCAGTGGGACAATGCATCCTGCGGTTTTTGTTGACTAATGACTTCAACCAGCGTCAGTCTGGAAGCACACAGGAAGTCTGCTTGCATGACGGCGTCAAGGAGGAAAAGATCAGAGGGCATCTCTTTTGAAATGACTCGTTCCAACAGAACAAAGAGGATATCCTACCAACCAAACACACACTTCCACGCGTCGCTCTTCACATGTCTGCTGTCACACACACATACACACAAACACACACACCCAGGGGCTTTGCAGAGACGCAGGGAGGAGCTGCTTCCTGTTTTCCCTCCCAAATGGAAAGAACTAAGCAACATTATAACCATTTTTTTTTTTTTTTTTTACCAAAAGTTAGGCCCTCTGCACTGGCACGGGCAACAATGACCATGTTCTGTTTTGTGGTGACTCATTCATTCTTCCACTGCTCTGGATGCAGTTGCACCATGGGGCATGCTCTGAAATGTCAGCTGAGGAGGCCTCTCGCTGCTCTGAGACAAAGACGGGTTTTAGGAGAGGGACTCTCGTGGAAAGAGTATCTGTTCACTGTCTTTCAGTAAAAAGGAGACTGTGTTATCTTGTTTATAAATGAGAAATATTTTTTATCCATTAAAGCGTGCTGATGAGACAGATTCTCATACTCCGATCCAGATTCTGAATGACTCCACTCCTTAGACCTCGACAGACGGCAGTAAACAACAGCTCCTTCATAATCAAGTGGGTGTGCTGGATCCAGCTGTTTTACAGCTGCATATACAAAAAAACACATGGCTCCTGATACACCATTACTGTCGCTGTGGCACGTCTTTCAGAGGACAGGAGATACAGAAAAAATGGTGGAAAGTCTTTCTTTTAGATTGAGTGTAACTGCTGCCGAGGCCGGTCACAATAATTACCTTATCGACTTATCGTATGATATATGGACATGATTGACCATTTTGCTGACCGCAATCTTGCCAATTATTTGGACTGCAACTAAAAATAATCTTCAATTTGAACTAGTCTGGTTATTTAGATAATTAATAAATTGATAATTCAGACTATAAAAGGTAAAAAAAAAAATTTTACTTGAAAAATTACTGTAACAATTAACATTTCTCAAATTAGTTCGATTTTCTTTAAATTAACTGAACGATTAATCCACTCTACCAGTCGTGTTTACGTGTGTTTGTTTGTAAGAATGTCACCAAAATTTTAGCCAACGTGATGCCAGAATTAACAGCAGGGTCTTACAGATCATAAGAAGACTTGGGCACAGCCATTCTCTTTTTTTTGTCTCATAAACACCTACTTGTGGGAGTCCAAAGCAAAATAAAACGACAATTCAAAGATGACAAAGTGTAGCTCACAGGTGGCCTGTAGGTGCACTTTTGGAGGAGAAGAGGCACAGTCTGATAGTCAGCCCCTGAAAACGAGCCAAAAAGTCTGCTGTAGTTTTACCCTCCAACAACTGCATCCTCCTCTCCATAAATCCACCAGCAACACTGGCACACTGGCAGTATTATGAAGGTGAGCACAGTGTTTCCTGGGCTTCACTGAGCTTGTCTATTAGTCGAAAAAGTCATTTTTTGGGTGTCATTTTGGGTGAATCCTTTAAAGGCAGCATACATTTCAATGACAGTGTATGCTATACATATTTACAGTTATTAATAATTATTATTTAGCAGTTATTTGAAATATTATTTAATTTAAATTAATTAATACTTTAATAAATGCTATTTTCAATTCCAATTGTTAAGAGCGTTCATTGCTCTTTAAAGGTTGTAACTGTATTATTATGCTAATATATCATCATTGAATCAGTTTCATAAAATGGTCTCGAAATGACAAAAATATCCTTTATCAGAGTTATTTCTGAGACAATATACTGTCCAATAAGCAGTTATTGTAACAGGCCTGCAGCTGCTGTGAGCAGCTACAGTCATTTGAATTGAAAGCTGCAAACTAAGCAAAAACAGTTTAAAGTCTAAAAAGTCCAGCCAGGAAACAGCTGACAGAAAAGTTGCCCTACCCAAACCCTCTGAGGCCGCCCCCCCAGAAGAACAGTGACCCGGACCAATCAAAGCTAATGAAATATCCGCTACTTCAAAGGCTGCAGATATGTTGTGATCCTTGTCAGAGTCAGAATGGGAGTTAGAGCCGGAGCTTCATTATTAATCTCCACTATGATCGCTGACTGAAACAAGGCAGTCACTGTGTGAGAGCATGAGCACACAGAAACACTGGAGAAATACTAAGCTGCTATTGTTTTACCTATTTGCTGCTATTTTTATTTTTAAGTCAATGAGTTTTATTTGTATTAACTTCAGGTTTTAAGGTTTGAGGGACAGCCAAGGCATTGACAAATGACTTTAAACTTGTCACAATAAACTACTTTCATAAGATGACATATCGTCTCAGAAAAATTGCGAAAAACTACATTATTTTCATTTTGAGACCATTTAATGCCACTGATTTACTGATAATATAATAGCATAATAATGCAAATACACCCTTTCAAAGAGAAACACACTTTTAATTCTTAATATTAAGACACTGGAATATGATTTTAAAAAAAAACATCTTTCTTAAAAAGTAATTAACACTTGGTAATATAAACAAGAGAGTATGATTAAAATTAGATTATCGTTAAAGGAGCAGCTCAACATTACTTAATGAGACTAAATAAAAAATGTGGCCAACAAAAACATAACCAAGTAATGCCTCTTACGACCAATACGCAAGCATCGCGAAACTCCAGGAAAATCGCAATTACCTCCATAATCAGGCTGCTGTGCTACAGTCGGCTCCTGAGGATGGACGTCCTGGGAGCCGTTTCCTGGTGGATTTACGGAGTGGAGGAGGGTACAATTACAAACGATGGACTTGTTGGCTCACTGTCAGGGGTTGGTAAGTTAAAGACAATCAGCACTGTGCTTCTTCCACCCCAAAAGTGCAGCTGCAGGCTACCGGTGAGCTACACTGTGTCATTTTTGAGGTGATGTTGTTGTTTTTTTGTCTTCAGACTCTCGCAAGAAGGCGGGCGTATAAAGAAAAGAAGGAAGAATCGCTGCGCCCAAGTCTTATAATGTCAGGAAAACCCTGCTGTTTATTATGGCATCATGTCGGCTAAAATATTGGTGATATTCTTGTGAAAAGTCAACAAAATAATCAAGGTCATGTCAGTTATCATACTGTAGGTCAATAATGTAATTATTATGACAAGAAATACCTTTCTTATTGAACGAAAAAAATGAAGAGAGTAACATCTTTTAACAGTAAGAAAGTAAACTCATGTCCTAAATATATCATCCAAAAGAAAAAAAATAATAATTAATAATTCCCAAGAGAGACATTACTTGATATGGATATTCTCTAGTGTTCAAACAGGAAGCTGCTGATCAGCTGTGGGCTGTATCCAAATAAACACTCAGATCTGGGAAAACTACGGGACAACTCAATACCCTGCCAATAACCACAACTTCTAATTCAGTATTTGTTATGTGACACAACAAACCATTTTCCTCTCTCCACTTTAAGATATTCTCCTCCACTGCAGCATAGATTATAGCGAAGGCCCTAAAAAATAAACAGATGGATCAGTTACAAGTCTGTCCTTGAGGAAAAAGGGATCATTCAGCCTGCCGCTCACACGCGCTCTCTTTCAATGAAACCCTCCACAACTCATTCCCAGAGAGGAGCGGCACAGGCGAGTTCTCCAAGGCAACGCATTTGTTATTGGTACAACAGAGCGTAGCATCGCGGGGCAAGGTGCAGTAACGAGGTTCAAGTCTGAAACTTAGTCCAATCAGGAGTAGTCTCTCAGAACAATGTGCTTTACACATACTCACTCTGTCCATTAACTGTTTGTGAATGAAGGCTTTTATCAGCCAAAGACACTTTAGAGAAAGGTTAAAGCAAACACCTCCTCCAATGACAAAACCCTGGTGTTTTGTCTGCATTCGCTCCCACAAGGGGGTGTGCCATCTGATCATAATGTGTGTCAAGTTTCTGCTGTACTCTCAGGTCAGTGTGTGACCACCTTGAGGGCCCCAAGCAGTGCAACTACAAAAACCTCACCAAAATAGCTGCAGCTGCCAGCACTTGTCCCTCTGTGTAACTACCCAGGAGTCTCCCAGCATGTGACACACAGGGACAAACAAACACACAGTGTCATGAGAGCCACATCTCACAAACTGCCCATGCAAAAGGCAGAAACACTGAGTGGGTGGCCCGGCTGCGTCCAAAGTGACAGATAGGCTACATTACCCTGATGTATTGTCCACTTATGCTGCAACATCTGTTCTCTTTTAGAGATAACAAAAGAATATGAACATGGATTGCGTTTTTTCTGTAAGCACTCACTTGCAATTGATGTTAAACCAGCTGAGGCTACACAGGAATGTAGACACCTGTCTGTGAGTCGGTGAGTCAAGGACAGCTTGACCCCCACGTTTACGCAAAACGTCCTTGTACACAGAGCACATTTCTCTTTCTGCTCATTCTTCCTTTAAATTAGCATGTTTATTATCAAGATGTACCGGAGCACTGAGTACATCAAAGGTAGCTTGTGAAACTTTACAGTGAAATATACCTCAAGAAATAAAGTTAAAATTCTTCTCTCTACTGCATGTGATCACAATTTAAAAGTTACCATCTAACTCAGATAAGAACAGCAGCCATAAATGTCTGCAAATTGGGAAAACAATAAGAGTTTTGGAGCTCCTTAACCTCTGGGTAGAGGGTCAGATCAGCCGCCACATAACAGGGAAAGTAAATGACTGTTATTTTCTTGAGTTGTTTTTGTTATTTTTTTGGATAGCTCTGCCATCCATCCATCCATTGTCATGCACTTATCCGAGGCCAGGTCGCGGGGGCAGCAGGCTGAGCAAAGCACTTCAGACGTCCCTCTACCCAGCAACACTTTTCAGCTCCCCCTGGGGGACCCCAAGGCGTTCCCAGGCCAGACAAAATATGTAATCCCGCCAGCATGATCTGGGTCTGCCGTGGTGCCTCCTACCCATTGGGTGTGCCCAGAACACCTCCAGCTGGAGGCGCCAAGGAGGCATCCTGATCAGATGCCCGAAAGCAGCAGCAGCTCAACTGCGAGCTCCTCCTGTGTGTCTGAGCTCCTCACCTTATCTCTAAGGCTCTGCAGACCCGTATATTTGAGGTAACACTTGAGGCTCACGCCCTTGTCTTAAAAGTCATGTCTGTCACGTCTCTTTCAGTTCCACAATACCGGATCCAATTTAAAATCACACACTGGAGCAGAATAATGCCGCCATCATTTGGTTCTGTGTCAATATGCAAAGGAGGAATTAAGAGGGTCTTAGTTGCAAATCGGTGTAAGAAATGCTTAAGTCTCATTTATCCATTTGAATGCGCAGAACTTTCAAAACAAACCATTAATAAAAACAGTAATTTTACCTCGCTGAACACTGGAGCTGCTCAGTTGGTAGTTTGATTGTGTTAGTCAGGTCTGATTCAACAAAGTCACACAATAACACAGACTAACTACAGATTGTTTCAGTAGTAGCAGCTCTATCATTCAGCGACGTGAAATAACTATTTGTGGTGTAAGTGTTTCTTTAAAACACACAAAGTAAGAAAATATAAGAAAAAAATCTTGCTGCATCCTTTGCCTGTCTTCAAGGCGGGGTAACATTGGGAACAACTAGTCCTAAAATATTAATTCTCAAGCTTTTCATCCAAAATTAGCACTGGGAAAAATTTAACCCCTGCAGACTCTTATCTTCCCCATTTCTAAGTAGAGATGGTAACATTTGTTTCCTTGGTTTCTAAACAAAGTGGCCAATATCCTTGGTGCAATGGGAATGTTTGTAATGGGGCCTGCAGAACAGGGACAGGCTCTCACAGACGAGATAAGTTGTATTTTGTCTCCCAGAAATCTCTTTAGGGATCTGAGTGAGTAGGTCAAGGCGAGAGGTTTGGAGGACATGGGATGCAACGTTCATATCTCTGGAGGAGATTGCAGACAATGATTAGAGGGGATAAAGAACAACAATGGACAAAAGAAGTTCAAAATAGGCTCATCTTGACAACAGTTTAAGCTCCAGATGTTTTTTACAGCCTGAATGAGGCTCAGACAGTAGGAAATGGGAATTCCTTCACCATCGGCAAATAGCACAACAGGAAACGAAGCATAATGGGGGCAACTGAGACACCTACGTCTACTACTTTAAAGTAGTGGAGGGGGAAGGAAGGCAGAAACTTGGGTTTGGACTGCCAACAGGACAGAGACACTCTAAAATGTATTCAGCATTCAACACAGGAAACCAAATTTCCTTCCCATTGCTGTCGTGCTCACATCTATAAATGGAAATAGACTGCTTCATCCAATCATAGCTCCATGATCGCACTGAGCTGAATGTCTAAACACCTCTGAGATAAGACAATGTATTAAAAAAAAGTTTCGCATCATCTCAGCTTCTTGTTTAATTGCCACATTAAAGCAACGTTGACCTTTAAGTGGTTACAAAAGCTGGAAAGTTTATGGAAACAGCTGCAATAAACCAAAGTAATGGGGAATGTTTGAAGGCGCATGTCGCACCACAGGACATTAAGAGAAAAGATTTTCCCATCTTGTGCTGTCAACAAAGCTGGCTTTGTATTCTGTGACTGTTTTGTTTTTGTACATTTGCATGTGCAAAACTGACCCGAAGGTTCGAGCACCCACCGGGAGACACACACACTTCAAAACAACCTCAACTTTGATGCAGGAGGTTGAAATAAAACTTTCATCTACTGAAATTATCTTCTGTTTACAAGAAAGACACTTTCTTAAAACGATGCCTTCATCAGTCAGTCTTTGTTGATATTAACTATTCTTCATCATTGTGCTGCTAAAAACTTAGTGAAACTTTAATTAAACCTTACAAGCTTGATCTGTCACAGTCACATGCTGTCAACACATTACACATTAATGTCAACATGTGCTAAAAGCTCCTCTGGCTCCTTTAACAACCCAAATTCAGCGAGGCCTCACAGCCGTGCTATTTCTGTGAGCGAGGCACATGATGCTCTGCGCCCCAGCTATGATGTCAGCTCGCAATGCTGCTACCAAAACAATTATTCTGCCATGATGTAATCAGCTTCGCCAACCTGTCAGATGCCAGCGTCTGGCACCAAGGACAAAGCAAGGAGCAGCAGACCTTTGTCTTAAAAAAGAAAATGATCTGACCCGTCAGGATATTAACATTTATCTGCTTTGGTAAAGGAATTTCCTGCAGAGGGGGAAATGGTAGGTATAATAATGTGAATGTTTAGACTGCCCAAAATGGCTTATACACAGAAAAATAAACTCTTTAAAAATCCAACAGTCTAGACTGATGCACCAAAAGGAAGTGGGATTTTGTTGAACATGTTGGCAAGTGATAAGCTGGGTTTATAGTTGTGCATTAGAGGGTTATGCCAAAGCCACAGCGGCATTAATGCAGCAACAGTTGAGTATCAGCATTAGTCCAGAGCCTGTTTCACACATGAGCTGCAAACTTCAAATTATCCACACATTACCCCGAGGAGCTGTATGTGACAATCAAGTTTCCAAATCAGGTGGATCAGACTTTAACTTTACCCTCTGAAAGAAAGTTTTTTTTAATGTCTGATTGAGTCCATGTCTATCATGCAGCTTGCACAAAACTGGATAAAAACAAGGTCTAACTGGAGAGACAATGAGATTCTGGGACTTCTTTAAAAGTCAGACAGTAAAAGTCATCAGACAAATTCAAGGAGCAGCAAGAGGCTCAGATATTTATGACCAAATTACAAATTGGCCACGAGACCACTGTGTCAAAATCAAGTATTCCCATTAGGTCATCAGTCAATTATATATATTATATATATGTAACATAGAATCATAAAAGGCCAAATCCAGTGAAATGTGATCCTTTTACTGATGTGCTGTAATTAATCTCTTTTTTTCCTAGTCTTTCATTGCTGGCTGCTGCTTTATAACTGTCTATGTTTCCAAAGGGTTCTCTTTCATAGTTTCCCAAACAAGTCGGCTGCTTGGTTGCTCCTTCCAAAGACGGGCAGCGTTGAACTACAGCTACCTTTGAAATAGAAGTGATCCACAGCAGGAATGGGACAGCACCTCACATTCTCATTAACACACACTCATCTGAAACAGACAATCTACCGTTACGTGCTGCATATGTAAAAGGGAAACTCCTGATTCTCCAAAGTTCGTGAGAGAAAATGGCCTAAATAAATTATTACCAGTTGACACTCTTTAAGGAATATTTTGCCTCAAAATGGCCATTTGTATATCAACAGCTCAGCCCATGTTAAGTAGAATTCAG
Organism: Plectropomus leopardus; assembly: GCF_026936395.1. NCBI lineage: Eukaryota > Metazoa > Chordata > Actinopteri > Perciformes > Serranidae > Plectropomus > Plectropomus leopardus. The sequence continues at coordinate 6,648,380 of NC_142184.1, read as the reverse complement.
GAAGATAACTGTTTTTCCCCACATGACCCCACAGTGAACACAAAGTCCAAGGAACTGACAAAATTCCTGATGAATTGAAGTCATATGGGACCGCTTTTGACAACAGCAAAAACTTTCCAAACGGTACTATTTAAACACTCCTGCACCAAAGTGATAAGGTGCTTTACTAATTTAATTTTGAGACTGGCCAAAAGTGACATTGGTTTCTTTTAATGTATTTTTATTTAATTGTATTTTATTGATTTATTTTTTATTTCATTTTATTTCTTTTATTTTACTTTTTGGAGACTCCTCTCCATGTAGCCATGATTTAAAATTTGTATGTTTGTTTGCTGAACTGTGAATAGTTCTTTATTTTCTATTTCCTGACAAAGTAGCTATGCATAATTCAAAATCAGAAAAAAAGAATAACACTTTTGTATAAACAGTCTCATGCACAGATGAGTATTGTGCCTGCACTGCTTACATGGGAGTGTCTTAAAAAGCAAAAATGCATGTTTTTAGGGAGAGCATACGACTGGATAAAAAAGAATTGGATTATACTCCATGAGTTGTGTGAGGGTTTGTTAATGGATGTTTTGATATAGCTTCGCTTTTGTAAAACCCTCTTTACTTCAATTCATTTTGATTTTTCTCTGTTTTTGAATTCTTTGTTCACTGTAGAGGCATGCAAGAAAAACAAAGTTGTCTTTCCAAATCCAACATAGTACAGGGTAAGTAACCGATATTCTGATCACGTGGAGGGTGAAATATCTCTTAAGGTATCCTTGGTGGATAAGGCCAAGAAGCTTGCACGTATACTCAGTAGAAAAGTCAACTGTCAGTAAATCTTACAGTTGTTTTGCAGTCTCCAATAATGAAATCTAGCAACAGTAAAAAGAAGAAAAACGGACCGGGAACAAAATCGTAACCAGCAGCAGCAAACAACAGGCGTGATTAAAGAGTTAGACCGTCATGCAAAGTTTAATACTCTATTTAAATATTTTTTCCCCGGCTACTGTGCAGTGTGATATAGTGGGGTACCTGCATATAAATACTTTTCAGGTCGATAAAATATAAGGGGGCTGGAGGAAGCCCAGGAGTGAACGGAAGGCAAAACAGAGGTGCTCTGCTGCAGCTTTTATTGTTCGCGGTGCTTTCATGTATCTTATTGTGCTGTCACCTCAGCCGCTGGTTAAAAAGATGAAAGAGGAGAGGAGATGTTTATGTCTCAGAGACAAAGCTGAAAGCGTGTGTTATGGCCAGACTCGGGCGAGCTGGGGAGGAGAGAGGAGAGGGTGTAGCAGGATGTGAAGGCATCATCATTCAGGCACAGGTAGACATCATGTACGAACACGCACACACCGCACACATGATGCATGAAGCAACTGAAGTCGAAGATGGGGGCGTTTTAGAGGGCAGAGTAATCTACCACACATCAGCTAGATTTTCTGGTCCCTTACTTGTGCTCTCGGAGACTGGAGGCCATGGTGTGCTTCCATCATCCTCTCCACTGGGCAGATCTTTGGAGACAGAAACAGAAGTTTGCAGGGAAATTGTCAATATGCAGACTTGAGGCCAGACGTAAATCAAGCTTAGTTCATTTTTTCAATGAAATACGTTTTAAATTCTTCCTAAATATTTGCTTCTGATTTCTATGCTGAGAAACATAAACACTGTATCACAAAAACAGCATTTTATCATTTAAAAAAGTGCAGCCTTTCTCTCTCTGAGCAACACAGAGAAACTTATGCACACTTCTAACTAGCAGGCTGTCCTACTGTAACGCTCTCCTTTCTGGTCTACCAAAGAATACAATTAATCAGCTGCAGCTAATTCAGAATTCTGCAGCACGAGTTCCTATGAAGACCAAAAGGAGAGCATACATTACGCCTGTTGGTTTTTGCATTGATTTTGAAATTCTTTCATTAGTTTATAAGGCGCTGCATGGTCTTGCAACAGACTACATCAAAGAGATGCTTTTAGTTTATGAACCAGGAGCCCCCTCAGATCTTCCTTCTCTTCTTTTTTAGCTGGTCGGCAGAGTAGAACTAAAACATTTCCTGATCCTGCTTTTAGTCATTACACTCCAAAACGCTGGAACAGCCTGCCAGAGAATCTGAGAGGAGCGGAAAATATTAATACTTTAAAACATAAACTAAAAACCTGTCTTTTCAGTCTGCCTTTTATGTAGTGCCTTACTATCAGAATGTATAGTTTTTATTTACTATATTTTTATTTAAGAATAATTTTTGCTTATTTCATATGTTTCTGTTTTTGTTTCTTTAATCAAACTATAAAGCACTCTGAATTGCATGTGATTGTTTGAAAAGTGCTATATAAATAAAATTTGATTGACTGATGTTAAGCGCAAATCCTGCAAGTTAGCGTTCACATGTAGGACGAAATCATCATAATAAGTATTCCACTGTGTATCTCTGAGCAACAGTCCCTCTTTTTCAGTTTAGGGACGAGTTAACAATCTAAGGAATGCATAATGAGAAACATCTCCCACGAATTAAGGGCAGCTGTCTTTGTGGTTTGTGGTTTGTGAGCCAGCCTCTCTGGCGAGCCCACCTCCTGAAGCTTCATCGGCAGCAAAGTCCTCATCGTCGTCCAGTAAGCTCAGAGACGTCTGGACATCTTTCTCGCCTTCCAGGTCTTCTGGCAGCGGGACCTCTCCCCACACCTTGGAGGCCTGAGTCACCTGCGGCAAACACAGAAAGATTTATAGGGGTTGAAGTCTTTGCTGAGAAAGGTTACACCCTGTGCTATACATGGACCCTGGAAGGGTGGAGGGAAAACAAAAGCTGAGACAGGAAACAGGGCATTGTGAAGTGTTTACTTTTACCATTTATTATCTCTTTGAGGCGTTCTCAAGAGTTTGCATGCAAATAAAAGTTCGTGATTTGAACAGAGTTCATTCAGAGCTTTAAAGGGGAACACCACCTAAATTATGAGTTCCATTATGTTATTTCCACGGCCTATAAAACTAACATCAATATTTGTGAACATGAGCTACTCTCTCTCAAAGCCATGTGATGTCATCGAGGATAAAGTCCAGAGCTGCTCCGTAGACAATGAATGGGAGCCTGATTTTGTGGACCAACGAAAGTTTGTTTCCTAATTCATTGTCTATGGAGCAGCTCCATGGACCGATATCAGACAGAATTGTGAACTCGTTACACTCGGTTTCCATCTTCAGGCTGACATTGTGTTCACTCTGACCCATTTTTGTAGGGGAGGCAGATTCCATTTTTCCTGATCAAGTCCTAGAGACTTTCTTTCAGTGATTATTGGTCAAATTAAAGATCTATTAATCAAATATTTGAAAAAACAAACAAACCTATTTCCTCAAACAAAGCTCACAGCAACATATTGCATATATTTTGACAGTATTGGGTAGGGTTCAGAAAGGAGGCGAAAGCGCAGAGAAGTGCCCAGAAGCCGACAAGCCGGCCACGAAGCTACATTGGCTTTCCAGAGAGTGGAAATTATCGTTATGTGGTCTATTTTCTTTTCCGTTTTATTTTAAAAGTAGTCAGTTTATTTTAAAAACAGTCACTGCTGTTTGTGATGTGTTTTTAAATGAAGAACGTATTCAGTTGTGTCGAAACAGAGAGTGAGAGGCGAGTGGACACACACACACACACACACACACACACACACACACACACACACACACACACACACACTGACAGAGACCAAAAATTACAATTTTATTATTACAGAAAGAGTTAAGTACCAAAAGAAAACCAATTTGGTAGTGAAACAGAATTCAAGTTACCATCACCAGAGTCGCTGTAGGTTCAAATGTAAGCGACACTCTACCCTGTTGACAATGCTCGACAATGGCATTTGTCCTGTCCGCAGCACCGATTGGATAATTTTTTCACTCAAAAATCCCTAAACTCATTGTAGTGGGCGGATTCCACAGTCTGGACCCAGGAAAGCGGTTCCAGACTTTATATTTGATGATGACAACACAAATTTGAGTTTTGGGGATTTGGGAGACAGTTGTTCATGCTTGTAATATTTTTGGACTTAGACCATGGATAACATGTATGAATTTTAAAAATGAGCAACGTTTTTTCACAGCAAAAATGTCCAAAGCAATCATCACAGTTTCCTGTTAAACACATTTCTGAAGAGAACGGTAGAAGTTAGCAACAGATATCCACAGTTGACTGAATGACCCACATACCGACACACACACACACACACACACACACACACACACACACACACACACACACACACACAAAGCTGTGAAGGCCAGGGAAAGCAGCTGAGGTTGAGATCAGAATGACTGGATGACATAAATCTGTTAAAGTATGCTTTAAACTCCATCGCCCTCGGGTTAAACAAAAAAGAAAAAGAAAAACACCACCGGCTCCTCGTTCTGGAATTAGGAAGGAGTCTGTCACAGAGATATGAGGTCACCTCCAGGAGCACCAACAACACCCTAAATCAACGGAGCGCCTCAGAGGAGAAGTCGCTTCAAAAACTGTGATCATCACGTCATTTAGCATGTTGTATGAAAAGAACAATAGCAGAGCGGTAACTGAAGGATGGGACTGAGAATGCAGTGGCTGACCCCGGGCCACAGAAGAGTAAAATTTCATTCACCCCGAGCATACACAATACCAGAGCTGGAAATCAATCCTCGATATTTTTTTGATCAGCCCGTTTCTGATATAAATAATTTTAAACAGCTCTATTCAGGCCAAGGTCTTTCACTAATGGCCATATGCAGGATTTTAGAAATACTGAGGTCCGAAAACCGAGCTTGCTGGAAAATTGCTTTGATTTCCTTAATCAAAATGTATATTTTAAAACATTTGGAGGGCAAAAATTGAATAACAAAAACTTTTTAAAAAATACGTTAGTGGGCAGTAGCATTGCAATAATGTTTCTCTGCTTCCCTTTACCTGCTCCCTCTCTTTCATATCCTCTTATGTCTTCAACTTCACATTATTGTTGTTCTTTTTGTGCTGTGTCCTCTACTCTTTGTTTTTTTTAAACCCTCTATAGTCACTGCCTGTCCCTTTCTCTGCGACTTCTTAAAATGTATTACATTCAGCTTTTTAATTTCATCTTTGTGTTTGAGTTTGCATCATTTTGAACTAAAGAAATGTGTCTAAAACAAAACATAAACATGTGTATATCAATATATCATATACATCGATATATCAATAATTATCAATGCACAATACTGTAAAGGGCTTCAAGTCAGTCTTGCATATAGTACAGTTTTGCAGTTGCATGTTGACACACTAGCATTTGATAATTAGCATTGAACACAAAGTCCAGCTGGGGCTAAAGGAAATGTCTTTAGTGTTGCTGGTAATGCAAGCACAAAAGATTTTTAAAAAATATTACAATTCATTATGAGGGAAACACGAATGAGTGTACCAAAACTCATGGCAAACCATCTAATGGTTGTTGAAACATTTCACCAAGAACAACAATCGTGAACCTCATGGTGTCATCAAAGTCCTTAGGATTCCTCCTCTGGGGACCACGAATATCTACAAAATTTCAGTCCATCCAGAAGCTGCTGAGACATTTCAATCTGGACCAAAGTGGTGGATGACAGACACACCGTCATCGACATAACTAGAGCCGTTTCTGCTTTTAACTACAAGCAGAAAAGTGCTGTTTTGGTGCCAAAGTATTCTTACCAAATTAAGTATATCAGTGTACATTTTAATAAGCGCATCTTTGACAAAACCACATTAAGTCACATAACTAAAGACAGATCTGCCTCCACTTGTATTTCACCTGACAGACACACACACACACTCTCAATGAGGAGACACAAAGCTCAGCCAGCCGCTCTCATATCTGATCATCTTGATAACGATCACTGTGCCAGCCCAAGAGGAGCACAGCGTGGGTCTATTATGTCCGCTCTCACCATCTCAGCACCCAGGCTGCCCAGACTCCAGCTATAAGTTTGGATACGAGCCTGGCAGGATGCCACCCCTGGCATTTCCAGTTGGCATGACCCGCCAGTTCGTATTTCCACCCAACTCTGTCATGGTGGTTTTCCCATTTAAATGGCTCCAGCTAATAAATAACTAGATCTATCCCCCCAAATCCTCTCTCTCCTGACTGAACACCCTTACAACAACAATCCCGGGCCACTTTCAAAAGGAAACCGCTGACTAACCAAATTCTTTTCAGTGGTGCCGACCAGCCAACCATCGGTGTGATCATCTCCTGCTTCCCACTCCCTTGGGACGGGGTATCATCTGGACATGCCATCTGGGCAAAAGCCACCACAAAACTTACAGAGTCGCCTTTGCTGAGTGAGTCCATATTTGCGCCTGATCTTAAAGCTAACATGTTGAGCTACACTTGTTTGAGAGAGTCAATCTGGCCTCATCTCCGGGACTGAATTTGCTTTCTCACTTTGCTACTGCATTCTAGATCCAAAAGCTGCTGTGACCTTTACTCTCAGTCCAGGAGTTGAGACACGTCTGGTGTGTTAAAGTTATCTCTCCCTCGAGATAAAGGTCTTGACCGGCTCGGTAATTCTTTGAACTCCGCCCCGCCCAGGGGACAGCGGCCTCTCAGAAAATCACCTCGCTCTAGTAACTTGTTGCGATTTTCAGGGAGACATTTGGCAACCAGGTAGATGCTTGAAAAAATATGGCATGCACACACACATAATGCACATGTGACGCGCAGACAAACACACACATTCCAGCCAAAAGGAATTCCACTGTTTACTTATGAATTACTCTGCTCACAATGCACAATGTTTGCCTTGCAGGATGAAGTTGTAGCAGCTCTACATAACAGAATCCATGGCTAATGAGTGACAGGTGACGCTATACAGAAGCCTGAGCCTTAAGTTTGCCCAGCTGTTGTTTAGCGGGACTGCATTTTGGTCCGTGAACAATCGATAAGCAATTGGACAGAAGCAAAACGTTCTGGAAAATGCCTGGTAAATGTAAAATTAGAGCCAAGATCCTTTCCGCCATCAGCTGTTGTTTAGCAGCTGGAGACCTGCTGTCATCTCTGCATCCAAAAACAAATGCTGGCTCCTAAACATTTCATTTCACAGTCACTGGCCATTAACAGCCAATCAGATTTCCATGCTTTTTTTGTTTCCTGAAATGGATAAGAATCTGATAACAGACACACAAAGCTTCCCAATTCTCCATGGCTTATATCTGTAAAACCACAAGAGCAAATGTCTTGTAAATGGTTCTTAGAAATGGCTTAATCCTTTATCCATTTTCCCTCTTATCTCACTAGGTGGGAGAAAGTTAAATATTTCATCATGAGAGTTTTAGTATACTGATAATGGTGTAGTAACTAATGTGGCATTCACTTTTCCATTAACCACATCTGCTGTACTTGAACTCGTCCTAACTGGTGCCTGCTGTATGTTGAGTTACTGAATGTTTAGATAGCATGCAAGAAATTATGGGAGACCATTTGAGTAATACACATAAACTCATTTTTCAGACTAGTTCATAAATGCTTGCATGAACACATAGTGATGGATGATGGAGCTGTGCTGAAACTTTTGTTATTGTCAAGTCAACTTTAGGGCCCTGACACACCAAACTGATTGCCGGCTGTTGGTCAATGTCGGACCATCGGTGAGTGTCTGTAATCCTAGTTTCTGTGGCATTTCCTTTTCGTTGGCACTAGTCGTCCCTTGTCGGCTTCTTTTCAGGCTATTCAGCTTAACTCAGTGAGTGAAATACCTCTGATTGACAGCGCACAAGAAAAGAAAGTGAAGCGAGGAACGCAAACAAATGACTAAAAGTCGAGAGGGAGTGAGATCACAACAAACATATGAGCTAAAATTACGTTTTAGCCATTGAGCTCTTTAGCATAAACAGGTTATAACTGTTTGTTTCGGTTTCTCTTTTTGGATGAGGAAAACAGCCTAACACCATCTGCTGGTATGGAAAGGTATTTCCTCTTGTGCAAGTGCAAAACATTTGTGCTAGTTGGCTGTCGTCTTTGTGTGTCAAGTGCAACTTTTTGGCCAAGATACAGGTGACGTGAGGCGGCGAAGTGAGCCTTCATTGAATCTTGCCATTTGATGTTGGTTTGGCGTGTCTGGCCTTTACAAGAGTCCCAGACTGTCTATGTCAATCAGCCCAAAGCCCATTTCTTCCTACTAAAGACATCAAAGAGGAAACAAATATATGAATGCTAACAAAAATAGCATAAATCATTTCCTAAAACAGCTGGGCACAGTTGTTTTTAGCAAACATTACTCAAACAGGAGAAGATTATTATTTTCAGGACTTTTTTGGCATAAGTTTGATGCCTTAGTAAATATATGCGGTAGCAGAACAGTGTGTGTGGGATTGTTTTAAAATAAACTACACTTCCCAATGTTTGTTGGAATGAGGGAACAACAGTTTGCAACAGTTTACCTTATTTAGGCATGTTTTAGACTGCAATTGAGCTCTATGGCACTGAAATTTAAGCTTTATCGCTTGTTAGCGGGAGCCAGACAGTGATGATTTTGGTCTTTTCTTGGTATTTGTTGATAATAACAAAAATACACAAAATCACCAGAGTTAAGCCCTTGCATCAAAGTCAGATTCAGCTGCTCAACAGCATTCACATGCAACTTCTTCAAGAAGTCAAACCCAGAACAAAAGTACTTTGCAGGCATCAGCTTTGTGAGAAATATAACAGATACTATGACTTTGATATTTTCTCACTATTTCACTGCCAACTTTCCTCAGATGTTAGAGAATCTCAAATGCTGGAGTTTCCTGTAATGCAGCAGCATCACATCACTCAAAGACAAATATCTAAAGCCACTGGAATGGCCCTTCAAATGTACAAATACATAAATAAAAGTGTCCACAAACACACACAAACATGCTGTCGCACATGCAAACACACACCCACGCTCTCATGCACACACGATTACAAAACCCACACTCCTACATTCCCATCCTGGTTACATCTCCGTGACAGCCAAAGGCCTGTCAGAGTCGGTGTGAGAAGAATTCTTCACGGGACTCGATTCGCCCACTCTGCTAATAAACCCACTGTTGCAGCTGCATGATGGTCTATGAGAAACATCTCAAAGGCAGAACCAATGTGTGACAGAAAACAAGAAGCTGCTCACACTGGAGAAGAGTCCCACAGGAGGAGTGGTGGAAATATTAGAGATGAACAATAAATTTGTCTGGCCAATAAATCATCGACAGTATTATCAAGATAATAGCCTGTAAGAGAGTGCCGATAATACCAAACCAGACTGCTTTTATTGACTTAACAAGGGCAGCCTCTACACCCTGATAAAGCTGGTTTGCGAGCTGCAAGTAAATAAAGAGAAGAACACAATTATGCCAAGAGTCCTCGATCGCCCAACTTTCAACCCTATAAACAAAATGCTTGCTGGTATAAAACGGGTTTGATGCCGTGCTGAAGGACCGTCTTCAGAGCGTTAGCGTGAACGAACACAGCGGCAGCGACTCACATCCAGCACTGACCCTGAAAACAGTCCCATCAAACAAACACCAAAAAGGCTTTACTGCCGTCAAACCCATGAATAACTGTTAGGTAACAGTAGCTGTGTGATGCTACAGTTAGCCCTGTCACTCTCTCACCAACCGTCTCCTGTGAATGAGCTAACGTACCCACACCAGCAGTCTCCTGATGTCTCGGCTCAGGAATTTTACTTTAAATATATTGTGTATAATTGGTTGATGTCTTTTGACAGATTATGTCAAAGCACTGAATTTCAATTCTTAGGCGACATACATTACTTTTTAAAACCTAAGTATGTTTGGTAAGTTTTTTTTTGATATACTTTGCTCGAAAAAAAAAGAAAATGTGAAGAATCAGAACTATTCTTATTTAGATTTGGTAAGGTCAGGGCTATAGAATATTAAATGATTTATATTTTCTCACTACAACCTCACCTTTCTTATCTTGATGTGTGCATAAAACTCAGGAAGGAACTAATTTGGCCGGTAACAATATCATTATATGCACTTTTTTTCCCCACCTCATTTTAGCGTTCATCAGGGCTCTTCTGTAGTGGAATTAACACCATGTTATGCATACTCTTATCGTGAAGGCCCACCAGCAGATGGAGACATAAAATACGATGCTTTTCAGTGCTTGTAATATTCGTTTATTGTGCAAAATAAGAAAAATACTTCAACTTGGAGTTGATGTTCATATTGTCAAAAAAAACAAACAGCATGCTGGCTGATTTCATTTCAAAGCCAATATTGGCCGATAGCTATGATGTGATGATGTTATTGTGCATGCCTAGCATAAACTTCCTTTTTATAATACAAAAAATTTCAAAATTATCAGTTCTTATCTTTTCAATCTTATCAATATTGGCCATGAGAAGTAGGCAATTACCAGTTATCAGTATCAGCTGGAAAAAATCCATATCGTGCATCACTAAGCAATGTGTAATGCAGTTTTCTGATCTGAAGGTTAAGCATTTCAAGCATCTCCTGCCCTGACACAAAGTATCTGCTTTTGTTCCCTCCAGACTGTGCGAAACATAAAAATGTGAAAGCTGAAAAAGGCTATAAAGTGATTCAAACACAGAGTTGTGACCTTTCGAGCGCTCGCACTCACAGAAAACCTTCAGCAGATGAATTCCCAACCTCCTTGACCCTTCATCCCTCCCTAACCTCCCTCTGCTCTCTTTCACACTCTCTCCCTCTCAAAGACTAACAATATCTGCTTAGACTTGAAGTTGCAGCATGTACTAAACAGGAATGGAATGTAAACTGCAGAGAGCATTAAGTGGATGAAAGCTTGACGCATACTCTTTTCTCTTTAGGTAGAGCGGGCTGAAAAGACGGAGCGCTACCAGGCACCAACAAGGACTGAGCTGCAGGACCCCGGCACTCCCTTTACTTGACCTGCTGCTATCAGTGGAGTAGGTGCAGGAGTATTAGCATTAAATCAAATCCATTACAGCGACGTGATAATGTAAGAATAAATCATGTGTGTTTTTGTGATGGCCTTGTGTTATGAATGGGTGCTGAAAGAGAAGAGAGGATAAGCCCTGGAGAAATGTTTCTTTTCCACACACTTGCAGGTACAGGAAACACAGCAGACATCTCAAGGTTTTAAACAACACGGAGGCTTTGTCTATGTTTGTGTATGTTTGTGTGCGAGAGACAGAGTTTCCTATGTGTTTAACCCTTGCTTAGAGTCTCGGGTGAGCTGACAAACTGCCACTTCTGACACTAAAACCTCCACCTGGGCCCCTGCTGCATAAAGGGCCCGATGAGTGAGGCCCTTCTGCTGACATTTCTACAGAGTTTAATCCAAAGTGATTGGACGGGGAGGAAGTGGAAGGAGGCTCCTCATTCAGCAGACAAACACTCTTTGACAACGTGCAGTGATTGTCCTCTCAAAGTGCTCCATGACTAAATACTGTGGGTGCAACAAACATGTCGGGTTTTCTCAGAAACAGGGGAGCTTGGAAAGAGAGGAGTGAAGGGGGGCAAGGAGTAAAAAGTGAAGGATAAGTCCGCATTTTTGAACACATGCTTGGAGTGCCTGCCTCGCCATCTTCCCTCAGGTCATTCATCCTGTCTCCCACACAACGGTCATGCCATGCATTTTACAATAAGCTCGGTCTCCCACTAGGATCCGAGCTTTCCTGACACGCATGATGCCTTTTTAGATATATTCTCATACTGCGAGGTGAGGCAGCAGAGTGCACTGATGTCTATGCTATTAAATATATTGAACAGGTAACTGCAAGTGCACAGAGGTGCAGGATGTTTTTTTTCCTCTGTGGAGCATATTTGAAAGGCCCAATAAAACGACTTCAAAACATTAAAAGGGCACTCTACCGATTCAGCACTGCACTCCTATAAAATCTCAAAATCGATGCGACTGAATATATCGATGTTGTCTTTTCCACACATTCTTCTTGCTCAGTGTTTGGGGCCTACATTACCCACAATGCAGCTTGACTACTGAAGAGTTTGGTCAGAGATTATGTAAGTAGCACACTTTTGCAAAGGGTGTGTCAATATCAACACAACCTGTGTTAAATTCTTACACAGTAATGAGTTGAATTTGGGAAAACACTGTATGTTAATTGTGATGCATTAAATTTTTAAAGGAAATGAATCTGACTGTGTCAGATAGGTTAACACTAAGTTGTATAATAATGTGCAAATATTAACACATTGACATGTTACTCCACATAAATGGGTGGATGTGATGACTAAAAATGAATATACCACTTCAAATTACATTGAAAAAGAAAATAATTTTAAACACAAGCGACACTGCATACCTTGTAAAACAGCAGACTGTCATCACGCAGGGTACTGGCGACCTTGTTACTTCTGGAAACAATGACACATTTGCGTATTACGTAGCCTTGAAGGCTGATTCATAGTTGTGCGTAGGTTCTACGCAGAGGCGACACCACAGCCTACATAAGCAGCCAACACCTATATAAGCACTATATTTGTGTGGTGGTGTTTCTATGAATGATCCACAATTGATTTAACTCACACCTAAAACAGACATAAAACACAGCTTTATAGCAACAATAATTAACAAAAGTAAATTATTTGGCTTCATTTAAATTTACAAGGCGTGCAGACAAAACAGGAGGAGGCTACAAAGGTCTGATGAGCTCACGACATTTTAAATTCACATTTTTTTCATTTTTAAATTTGCAGTCTTCAGTCCCAATTCACACTGACTCAAGTGACCTCACTATGGGCAATTCATCTGATTTCGCGCAGCCAGAAAAAAGGTTTTTTACAACTTTTTCCACATATGCAGAAGTACTCTTCATGACCTGTAAACAGACTCTGAAGTGTAAAATCAGTTTTCCCCTTTAACTGGTAAAAGTTGAAACCATGGAGATTTTAATCAGCTCTGTCACTATATAGGCATCCTCCGCATATAAAATCACACCCTCCACGCCTTGATGTGATCAAACAAATTCATCAAAAAGATATAAGATAGAAGTGTGTTGTGTTTTTGTGTTGTGTCTGCCCCCTCTGAGGCCCAACCAGATTCAAAAATTCTCTGTGGTTAAAGCAAGCAGTGCCTCCAGCTAGTCAGCGTCTGCCACACAACCTCACACACTCCTCTCCCTCTAAACCAACACTCACTGTTTAGGCAGGCATGTCAAAATAAGCAACCAGCCTGTGCGGACTTGTGGATGTGGTGCAGCTACACAGGGTGAGAGAGGATGTCTAGAGTGACAATTAAATCTAAAAAAAAAAAAGAAAAAAAAAAGAAATGCAATTTGTTGTTGAACTTTTTCTTTCTCGCTCTGCTGCTGCGATCAAAGTAACAGGAGGGTGAAAAAATGAATCCCAACAATTTGCACACATACAGCTGCCTGAATAACAACTGTAAAATAACATCACACCAAAAACATGCCTTAGCTTTGACTTTTGTATTCTTCGTGTATTAGATGTAGCAAATTTGCTATACAACACATCTTGACAGATGAAATTGACACAAAAAACAATTTGCAAGTCAATTTTAGCACACATTTCTGCGACTGACTGTGCACAAAATAATCATTTGTCTGATAGCCCACACAGATTGAAACAAAGGCTTACAGTAATTCTTTTTATGTGAGTCATCTCTGTCCTTTTCTAATTCAGCCCCAAATCGCGCAATTTGCAAACCGGGGGTGAGTCACCGTAATGTATTTCAGGCCAAAGGTCACAGCCTGGCGACACAACGACCAGACACAGAGCAGAGATCGTAAGCGGGCTGTGAAACCAGACACCCAGGCCTAACACTTACTGAAATACTATCTCTCATGGGCTTTTTTCAGCCTCAATGAAAGCAGAATCACAAGACTACAGATTCGTAAAGAGCTGTAGATCAGTGCCTCATGAGTCCATTCATTTATGTTGTTATTTTTGAAAGAAATACACAGAATAATTGCCTAAAGTAATCATTTTTCCAGCTGAGCCTGAATATTCCTGCAGGGATGATATCATTTTTGAAGGCTGACCCGGATGTTTGCATCGCCTTGGTTCCCTCGTCAAAAAGCCCAGGGGACTTTTCCATTTTAAACATTTTTGATACTTACATGTTTTGTTCAGCAAGATAATCTCCACCACTTTTAGGATATTTTTTTAGATTATTTTTTTGTCTTTTGTCTTTGTTTCATAGGATAGCTCGTGAAACAGAGAGAGAAAGAGAGAGAGGGGATGACAGGCAGAAAAAGCAGGTCGGAGTCGAACCCACGGCCATTATGACAAGGACACAGGCTCTGTAAATGGGGCGCCCGCTCTACCAGGTGAGCTACCAGGTGCCCCCACTTTCAGGATTTTTGAAGTCTGATTGTAATTGCCAGAAGTAAAAAATGTTAGGCTGTAAAAACAAACTACACCACAGTCGCATGACTTCAACGTCGCCACACCATGTGTGATGACGCTCTATAGTCTCATTAAGCCACTTGTTAGAAACCACCATTTTTAGAAACATGTAAAAGCTACCAAAAATCTCAAGTGTAGGGCCCTGTGATTTCCATGGTGCAGAAAACATGGACAGAATCACAGAATTTGACCATAAAAACGGAGTCAACCCTAAAAGCTTAAAAATGTCTCATTCAAATTCCTGTGGTCAAACCACTTGTGAATGAATTAAAACGTCCCCGGGAACACATATGACTGCTTCTACTTTTCAAAATAAAGTGTTGACACAATAAAAATACATGTCTGAAAATAAAATTAACTGGATTACAGTCACAGAAGCTGAAACATGTTACCTGCATCCCTTATAAATACAGAAATACCACTAAATTGTGAGGAAAATGACTTTATCTTTGATGTTGGGTTGATGGTGAACGGTGTTGTTGGACTCTGCAGCAAAATAACTGGAGAATTTGACATTAACAGTTAAATTCAGAGCAGAGCAAGAGGAATCGTAGTTGTGAAGCTCTTTATTTTACAGAAAAATTAAATGTTTTGTTTTATAAACGTATTGAAGCATTTATCTGATGATAAAATAGTGCTATGTTGTCATGATATTCATTAAATTTTGCATATTTTTCTGTTACATTGTTTAAATTTTATTGGCCTACCACATGGCTAGATAGTGTTTCCGATGACAAAATGTGCTTAAAATGGTAAAACACAGAATTCAGAAAAATTAAAACGGAAAATGCAGAGTTTGGGGGAAAAAATTGAATTAGGAAAAAATGGATTTCATAGGGCCAATTTTAAATATAAATATTTTAAAATTCTACTGAATTGTTAAAATTTTATTCAACCACCAAATGACTTCTTTGAAACTAACTTCTTCGAGACGAGGGAATCGGAGGTGCAAAAAAATGCTAACTCATTTCCGCATTTTAGGTCTCATTGCTGCACCATTCTGTATTCTTCAAGTGTTTTTAAAAGCTATACAGTATTACTTCTTCACCCTGGGTGGGATAATAGAGCGTTACCACATTCCATCCAAACGTCCACAGGCGTGAAGTCCCAGTTGACACCCTCAGAAGCCCCGTCTTTTCAATTATCACCCCAGCAGGGGCCCCAGCAGGACCCTGCGTCAACAGACCACCTAGAATCGTGGGCACAGCTCGTCCTGAGAGCCTCACCATCAGTGAACAAAAGCCCTGAAACCACCCTCTTATTTACACATGCAGCTATTAAAAAATGTGCACGCACACGCACGGACGGCTGCACGTTTGAACACACACACTGGAAACACACCTTGTTAACAGGCACACGGTTATCAGCCGACTGTGTCAGCCGGGAATGAAGCTGTTCTGTTTTAATAGGACTCTGGTTTGTGGGAAAGACCAATTTACTGTGTTTTGAGGTTCAGCTCTTAAAACTACTGGTGCTCTGATTGTGAGAAAAATATTCCAGCAAATGTTTACACTTTTAAATGTTTTACTTACTGCAAACAAAAGACAGCAGAGTGATTTAAAAGAGGAAATATACAACCAAATCCTGTCTCACCTGAACGCAATGTCACAAACATAAACACCGTGCGAGTAATCTGTGCGTCTATAAATAAGCGCGTGTGTTTCCGGTAACATTTCTGAGAGAGTGACCTGCCGGGAGGAGGGGACCGAGGGGCCAGCTCCAGTTCCCCCAGACGACAGCTGACAGGCGAGGTGCTGAGACTAGTGGCAGCTCAGAGGGGAAGAGCAGCTCCGGCTTGGCCAGCCCAGGCCTGTTTATTTATAACAGAAAGAGCGCCTTTGAAAGTGCTGCTGTGTCACTTAAGATGCCTGCTTTTCTTCAGGCTGGAGAACTGAGAGGGGTCTGAGGTGCCTTAACATTAAGCTGACACTGCAGTACAGGAAAACCTCAGGACAAAGATCGACTTGAGCTTCAGCTGCAGTGAATTAATGCAGAAGAACTGTGGATTTCTGTGTACAAGAGGAGCTGTTTACTTTTTGTTATCATGAAATAGTTACAGTACAGAGCTCCCAGTACTGGAGAAAAAGCCATGAATACTTCATGACTTAATTCTCAACTGTACCAAATATGCTAAACATACTACCACTACATGTAATTTAAATGAAAACATAGCACATAAGTATTTGTTTGCAAAACGCTCTGCAGAAACTGCAATATATTTGAAATATATCACCTAGAATACAAGTGCACCCTGAAAGACCAGTACCATTTTCTACCACAATTTGCACATATGTGTGTATATTTTTTATACACAGGAAAAAAACAGGAGATAGACCACTTCCCCACTCCCAGTAGTGGAGCATGCAATTCTGTTTTCCTCGTGTGTCAAATTTAAAATCACTAATGTGCTGTAAAACAAGATAGTAAACAACAGAAAGCGGCATGGAGGCTGATGAAAATGTTAGGCTGGTGCCGACCAATTTGGAAAGATGTTCGTGCACTGCTTGGACAAAGAGGGACAGAATTTATGGCTGAAAAACAAAGCTAGTAAAGAATAAAAAAACATCACGGAGGCTGTGAAAATGTTACGCTGGCTGCCTCTTTATACCGTTACTTATTCAGTCTCTTTCTCAAACTTGTCGCTGACTAAATATTAATGATATTTGAGTGGTTTTTTTTTTTTAACAAAACGGCCAGTATTTTGTGGTGACAAATCATTGCACGGTGCTGGCAAAGCTGCTAAAATCTGCTAACCAGATGTTAGCTGTTTTTCGTCCAGTAGGAAAGAGGCTTAACCTAAGTTAGTGACTCAGGGAGGCTGCGTTTTGGCACTGTCGTAGTTTGAGCTAAATCTTACTCCAGTATGGCTTATCCATCTAGTACATGTAATTTTTGCTTTATAAGTTTAGATTTTGACCGGTGGGGCTGGACGTAAAGTCAGGGAATCCCCAAAGATCCCCCAGATATTAATTCACTGGACACAATGGGTGTCTCTTTTCCAAATCGTATTGTAATCCATCCAGAAATTGCCTTAACTTCAATTTTAAAAAAGTCATATGCTGGCACTTGAGGAAAAGACAGGAAATCAAAGTCATTAGGCTTCATCCTCTGGGGACCATGAATGTCTGTACACAATTCGAATCCTTCCAACTATTAATGAGATATTTTAGTTTGGACTAAAATTGTGGACGAACAGACTGAGAGGCATGCTGCTAACACAGAAAAAATGAGTTTAACGCCAGATTCTGCTGAGTTGATTTAAAGATTTGCGGGTCGTTCAGCTTTAAAAAGGAAGTAGCAGCAGCTGTGTGACGGCTCTGTGATTAAGCTCTGGTTTCCCTCCATGGATGGCATCGACAGTGTTAGATTTACCCTCCTCTCTTTCTCTCTCGCTCATTCTCGCCTCAGGACCGACTAATCTGACACCACCTGTTGACTTGGCCGCGCTCGTATTGTACCGCATAATCACAGGCCGGAGCTAGCTCAGTCTGTCGACTCACTTTTCCCCTTGTGTATCATACTCGATTAGTTCATGGTTACACTGTGTGGGAAAAGAAGGCTAAGTCGACAAAATCTTCATAAGTACGCAGCTTATGCAACCATTTCTGAAACAAATTGGATCCTCAGAGTAGCGACATGCAAAGCTTTTCATCGAGGTGCAGAAATGAATAATTTGCATCCCTGCAATAATAGATTTCTCATGCGCCAACTTTGTGAGAACAGAATATCATCCACACCCTCTTGGCCAGGGAGAGAATACCCTCCAGGCGGCCTGGCCGGAGGGGATAATTTCATGTTGGTGAAGCCACTTTCCGCCAGTTCCCAAGGTCATGCTATTTGGGATGGCGATCTCATAATTAACTGGGATTTGGCAGGGTACCATGGTGAAGCTTTTGGAACGCAAAGCAGTTCCAACATGTTGAGTATCTCAAACCATGAGTTTTTGTTTGGTAACCCAAGATGCACTTTGAGCTCGTAACATCACAACAAAACCTGCTGTTAGCTGAACAGAACTCTTTGTTGGGTGCCATCTGCACATCAAAGTCTTTTTGCTTTTCTCCCACAACTTTTTCAATAATACTCTGTTAGCTCTGCCAAGACTAAAAAAAAAACAAAAACCACAGAAGTGATGGGCTGTGAGAACAAAAATATTCTTTCTCAGCTGTTTATGCCATTAATATAAACATAATAGGGTCTGCGGCAGAAAAGATATATGTGCTCCGCTCCAGATGTTTCTAGCTGCAGAGCAAACAAGACGCTGCAGTCTGATGTTGACAAAATCATCAAAGGGAGGAAGCAGAGAAGGTATTCAGAGGTTATCCTTGTCTTTCAAGAGTCCCCCATCCTCCCCATTGGAAATTACCTGACAGCTGTTTTCTGCTAACCTGTGCACCATGGGAACGCCGAAAGTGGGAGTAGACGAGAGAACAGAGCAGGAGAGATCAGATCTGGCCTGGCCTCACTTACACAACAGCAAAAAATATCCATGGGCAACTAGAAAAGGTCAGCTTTCATCACTGCCCACACAGACAAGCATAAAAAGAATTCTTTAATCTTTAACATCAATCTACCAGATAAGAAAAATACATGTGAGTATATGGTTATAGATGCCGAATCATATTTACAGTACGCAGAGCAATTCATAATGTGTACTTTGCACTGGAGGGTCATCTGCTACTACACTAAGGAAAAAAGACTGACTCCTTTTGGTCTTTAGATAAAAACAGCATTCACTTTTGCTGTAGTTTCTTTTATTTTAATAAAACTTTGCAGACTGTTCCTGCTTTCTGATTATTCATGAAGTCACTAAAGCCTGTCAGATCAAAGACTCTTTTTCTTTAATATTAACTGACTCTAACAGACTTTGAATGGGACAACACAAAGTGAAAGTAAGACTTCTGTGTTAGGTAGGGCTGTGTATCATTTATTGTAAAGAGTCCATTTTTCTTATTATAAAGCAGGTGCCATGTAACTACTGTTAAAATCCACAGACACACAATTCATATTGAGAAACTGTAACTTTAAACAATCGGTAAGGACTTCTGTGAAGTTGTGATGTCACAACTCTACGATGTAAAGGTAGAAACTATTGTCGCAGTCTCGTTACGGTATTTTTCTGGCTACAAGGAGACACTGAGAGTGCAAATGTGGAAGACTATGAAACACTGACCAATCAGAGCAGACACAGCTTTTGTTGGAGTGGGCCTTAAACAGATAGGCACTAAAACCGAGCATTTCAGACAGAGGGTAAACACAGATATATTCAGGCATACAGTAAGGAAAAAATATTTTTTGGTTTTTTTTAACATTAAAGTATGTAAACATGTTCTAGTAGAAACCCCAAGTACAAGTATGACCCTGAAAATGAGTATAATATGGGACCTTTAATGACAGAAACCTACTAGTACAACAGTAGGTAAGGCTGAGTATAGTTTCAAAAAAATATGATGCAATACATGTACCGTTGTAAATGATACCAATGCCGGTAGAGTACTTCATTTGATATATTTTTCCCCTAGTTTATTCAATACCCATCATGTGAATGGAAGCATTTAGTTGCGTATAATGTCACCAGACGCCACAGGCATTTTAGTGTGGTGTCAAAAGCGTCTTGGCATCTCGGCGTGCAGAACTGCCAACTCTTTCAAATTAACTTCTCTTGACTTTACCACACCACAGACTGTATGGGTTGTAGGTGCTGTGAGCCAATCACATGTCATATTAAATTGAAGAACGCTTGCAGTGATTGGCTGCAAGCCAAACCATGCAAATAGTCATTTTCTTCTAGATCTGCGTGCAAAAAGGATCAGGTATTGTCGGTATTGTCTGACTGGATACGTTTTGATGTTACCTGGTACTGGGATATTACTGAGTGCCCCTTGTGCTAGAAGGGACATCCGAAAGAGTGGAGGACCCCGGTATGCAATCTCTGCTTTCTTTTGCAGATAAACTACATCAGTAGTTAAAAAACAGTAACTTTGGCTGAACCCTCATCTGAAGTAGTCACAGTTATGGGTCATTATAAATAACTCTATTATGAGCGGCCTCAGCTGTTGTCACATGACATACAGTGTATTTTATTTGAACAATGCCATTATTATTGCCAATATTTGCCATCTTGGTCATTCACCCTTTTTGGATTTTGTTCTGAACAAGGCTGGGAAGAGCACACTGCCCAGTTTGCCTCAACAGCTGCTCATCATCCTGATACAAAACACTGCTCTCATTTTGACCATGGAGAGTTACGTGCATGCTTGTTAACCAAACTTACAATAAATCTCAAAGGCAGAAGGGTGCACCGGGTCCGGCAATGATTTAATGTAAGATGTCAGCGAGAATGAAGAAAATGTGGTGAGGCAGGTGACCTGCAGAAATCTATGTCAAGGACCACCACCGACCGAGTTCCCGTGCATTCAGAACAGAGGTGGAATTCCAGGGGGAGATAAAAATACCTCCAGAGCTGAGTAGCTGCAGGTGTTATTACACCCTCCGTCAGAGGTCCTGCAGTCAGAGTGGGTGCAGGACAGAACAAGGGGTGAGGTCCAGAGAGACGTCTCCAGACCTCTGCGTTGTTTCAGGAAAGTTTACTAATGCCTTAGCATTTAAATTGGCACTTGTTATGTGCTCTATCATTTTCAATCACAGTGACTTGATACACTTTTTGAGCCATACATTGTTGGTAAAAGGATATTATACGTATTTTTATGTTATCAGTATTGTTTTTTTATTTGAAATACATTACATAATGTTTATCACTGAGCCATGATTTTGAGAAAAAGGCCTTTCAAAGTTGCAGTGCAGTACAGTGGCGACAAAGATACATGATGGAGCCCATCAGCCTTCCAAACAGGGATGCTGTACTCCAGCCAGCAAAGTAACGAGAACAAGCAAACCCAACAACACTGTGCAAGACGACAAGAAAATATTATTTATTTATTTAACAAATGATATAAGCAATGAATTTCATATGACAATACTTGCAACTCTGATTCACTTTGTGGAAATAATGTTTTGATTCTTTTCAATGGTTAACCATTATGGACTACAAGAATAAATGGACACATATATTTTAGTTCAGTTCAGAAGTCCACGTTGTATCTAGAAATAAACTGCTGCAACATCCGACTGATTTTGGTAAAGCCTGCAACATTTGTGCTTCAAAAAAACTGCAGTAACTTATTATTTTTCCTGCCACAAACAGTTTTCAAAAGGCACGTAGGGATTGCCAGTGACTGCACATTCCCCGGTGCCTCTAGCTATTACAGTAACAGTCAAAGATGCTTTTGTGCAAATGCTCTCTCCGATGTAAGACTCCACACATGCATTTTCCAGATCTATCGTCAGAGAGGTTCAATACAGTAGGCCGTCTGCTGCTGTGGTTGGCAACCCCCCTCGCCTCCCCGTTTGAGGTTAGGCCTGGACAAGAACCAATAAACACTGAAGAAAGCCATGTTTCAGAAAACGCTCTGAGTGGTGGCAGGCGCAGCCAACTGGTGCTCAGCATACCGGCACACCCACATCTGCACAGCACACGACTCAAGGTCTCCTCGAACTGTTAAAGCTCTGGACAGTGAGGACCGATGACTTCATGAGATTCAGTTAGAAGACAAAGTTTTCCGTTTACACTCTATTTTACTTTGCTTTCCAGAAGAGACTGATTTAGCAATTTTGTTTTGACAGCATCCGTTTATTAATGACCATAAATAGACAGGAATGTTTTGAAGCAAATCCGCCCACACTCTGGCTCGCAGAGATGTGACCTTAAGCTTCATCCTAACAAGGGACTTTCCTGCAGGTTGTCTTCTATGTTTGGTGAAGGAAGTCATTTATTCCCCCCCCTCGACCCGAGGATCAAGGCAAATCTTAACCACCCTCCAAAAAAAGCCAGCGAGCTTTGCTTCCTTAACGATACCCTGCAGCAGATAAATGTGAACATTCCTGAAGCCAATTATTGGGTTCGGCATGTGAGAGGGGATCAGGTGCCCACTTTGTCAGCCTAAAATGCCTGCTTTCTGATTGGCTCTCACCTTCTCCATTCAGTTTTAAACCCTTGATTTTGACTCCCTCTGTCACCCCTCGACAAAGGATCAAGGGGCAGGACTCTTGCAAAGAACTGGATTATATGTTTTGGAGGCTGGTTTAAGGAGAAGGATCCGGGGAATCCCTGTGACGCGAAGGTTGGATTTTTTCAGGTGTAAAGCGCTTTTGTGTTGGCCAGACAGAAAACCCTAAACCTATAGATCGGATTAGTTTACCTGTGTTACTGCGGGGTAACCACCAGCTTTTCCATGAGGCTCATGTTTCATTTTCACCTTTACGTGTTTAACTTACATATCTTTATAAGCATATAAATGTGTATTCTGAATTTCATCCTGTTTTCAGGACAGAAGCAGCCAGTCAATCCCTTTTAATGGGAAGAATTTATGAGAAAAACCACTTGGCTAAAAGATTTAACAAGTTTTCCCAGCTGTTGTTTTAACAGTTGAACATTTGTACAAGAAGTTCCTTATACTGCTTCAACGCCTCCAACTTTAGAAACAAGTATGGAAATCCAAGCCAGCCAAAACCTAAGTCAGTCTCACAGCAGACTTTGGATAAGCAAACCGAGAGTGCAGGATGAAGATATGGTTATGAACGAGGGCCAGGGGAAAAGCTGTTGGATGGGAGATAAACAGAAGTCCCCTCATTACTTTTGTCCAAGGTCAACAAGGGGCTCAACAAGAGCCTCTTGAGACGTCACTGACTTTTCCTGCATCATTTAGCGTTTTGCAGGCCTGACGTTCAGCACGCAGCCTCACCATACGAGAGTAAAGCACGCTGAAACATTCAAATACATCAACAGAGCATCAAGTATTTTTTATTTTACACCTGTGTCTGTATCTTCCCATCAAATGTAACGGCTGAAGGAGTGAATGTGGTACGCTGATATTGCATGTAATGTTTTTTCCTCTTGTCACTACTTATCCTACGTTACTTAAAGGAATACTTAATCCCCCAAATGATCATTTGTACACAAATTACTAAGCATGCTCCAATTGTGAAATTATGGG